>NC_080672.1:112117770-112439603 GCF_030247195.1 Topomyia yanbarensis | reverse complement strand
GAGTGTGTCGGACTCGAATGGTGACCAGCCATTAATACCGACTAAACTCCATTGGGCTCCGCCATCATTCCTCCCAGGAACTATCTCTCGGTATTACTTCTGGGGGGATGGCTGTACTAAATGTACTCATTCACTCTCACTCACGCGTTCATACGTCCTGTATGAGGCTTACTTGGGTGCTCTCTCAATCGCACTTTGATTCACTCTCAAACACTCCCACATGAGGCTGACTTTTGTGCTCACCTTTTACGTTCCATGCGAGGCTGACTTGTGTGCTCACCTTACTCATTCCTTGCTAGGATTACTTTTGTGCTCGCCCTACCCATACCATGTGAGGCTGACTTGGGTGCTCACCCTATCACCTGATTCACTCTCAATCGTGCCACTCTATTGTACCTTTGTCACTCCCCCTGGCATCCCATGTGGGACATTTTTCTTAGGCCCCACTTCTGACATACCATGCGAGGCTGACTTGTGTGCTCACCTTTTTCATTCCTTGCTAGGCTGACTTTTATGCTAGCCTCTACCAACCTGTGAGGCTGACTTTTATGCTCACCCTTAACATGCAGTGTGAGACTGACTTGGATGCTCACCCTTTCACTCCTCTGCCACGCCATGAGGCATCGATAGCATAGTTCCAACATACTACGCTACGACCCTCCCGTCTTGGCATGAGGCAGTCCACTTATACGCCTATACACTCACTCTTCTGTCTTGCTTCGGGGTGGCTGGGTTTACCCCTTACGCGGTTGCCATTCGCTGCGCCAACCTGCCTCGGCATGAACAGACCATTCACTCTCTTTTTTGCGCTTGGCCTTTTTCGCTCCAGCTAACCAATCACTAGTTAGCCGTGCCCGTCGTCTGTTGCTCGGTTCGCCAGATTACCTGTAGCCTACTGGCAATCTGGATGGTAGCAGCCGAGACTGCGTTCCACTTCTCCACCGATTGACACATCCGCTGAATAAGGGTATCAGGGGTTGTGTCCCAGCCACAGACGTCAAGCATTGCTCTTCTTTCGACGTCGAACTGATGACATACGAACAGTATGTGTTCGGCAGTTTCATCTACACCTAGGCAGTCCGGGCAGACTGGGACCTCTGCGTGCCCGAACCTGTGGAGGTACTGACGGAAACAGCCATGGCCTGACAGGAATTGTGTCAGGTGGAAGTGAACTTCCCCATGGGGTCTTCCCACCCAGCTCGATATGCTAGGTATCAGCCGGTGGGTCCACCTACCTTTCGAGGAGTTGTCCCACTCACGCTGCCATCTGGCGACCGAGGTCACCCTGGTGCGCTCGCGGGCTCCCCTATTTCCACGTAGCTCAAAGCACTCCTCATCTTCCCGAATGACCAGCCCGACTGGCATCATGCTCGCTATCACGCAGGATGCATCGTGTGATACCGTGCGGTAGGCAGATATCGCTCTGAGGCACATCACGCGGTAGGTGCTCTCCAGTTTCTGTAGGTAATTGGTTACCCTCAGTGCTCTTGACCATGACGGGCCGCCGTACCTGAGGATAGATACGGCAACGCCTGCCAGTAACCTACGTCTACTGGCGCACACCTTTAAGCTGTTGGACATCATTCTCGATAGAGCCGCCAAGGGGTGTACGGAGAGGGGTTACACCCCCTCCCCTCACTTTTCACCACCCATGTAAATTCCCCTTAGATCACTCCTCATTGCACCCCCTCTCAGGCCAACACCCCATGCATTACTCATACCCCTCCCCTTCTCAACCCCATCATCTTTATACCATCGCTACATCACAAGGCATTTCAAATTAAGCTGGGCAGTGGTTCGTTCGTGGGTTTTTCACCCTCCTCACACACCCATGACGCACGACAAAATTAGTCTATCTCAACTGCGATTCGGGTATATCGTGTAGTCATTTTTTTCTCGTAGAAGAAGCTTTGGCACTGCAACCACTTTCGGCTAGAATCACAAAAGTTTCGTAGCTTTCTAGCTATAGCATTGTACGCCCGTGAATCATGAACGCATGAATTACGAACTGCTTCTAGTAGAGTAGAGTGGGGTCAAGTAGGTCAGTTTTCTTTGGCGACCTCGTGCGATGGTATTTTTGCGCTTATTTTGACAAACAAGCACTCATTGGCAAGGTTGTACATCTGGCAACCTTTTGGCAATAATGGCTAAATATTTTTCAAGCTAAATCCAATAAAGCGAAGGTACTTTTTTATGGTTTGTAAATCAGGGCTACATTAAATAATGTACACGCCTAGAAAATCACCGGTTCAATTTTTATTTGAAGTGTATTAGTACTACAGATTATTTAAAAATTAAACTGTCATCATTGAGGTACGAAAATGAGAAGTGGCAAATGATGTGAAAAATCATGAAACCGCGAAAGGAAAAGTTGAAAAAACATGCTGTTTCGGCAGAGCGCTAGGCTTTGTACTTTCGAATGACTTCTTCGGTGTCCTCCTCGTCGCCAGAGTGAGGAATTGAAGTTATTCACTCCAGCTCACATAGTTGCTTAGCTGTGAGACGATCAATATACTGCCCCCAAACGGCTGACCTATCGTGCCCACATGCGTATGTTTCATGTCGATGTCCGTATTTTTTTTTCGAAAACAAAAATATCGAAAATTCAATACAAAACTCATGTTCAGCATTAATTTTTGTGTAAGAAAAAACCTACTTGACATATTTTTACATGGATTAAATGTACTGTACTAAGGATGAAAGACATTGCGTTTTCGCCAGGTAACTGGCATCCCTATCTCTACATACAGAGTTTGACAATAGGCAACATCGTTTTTCAACCGATCGATGGGGGTCAGTTTGACAACGTCAAATTCGCTTAAAATGTCATCAACAAAAAATAGTAGCAGTAAACAAAAGAAAACAATGAACACTTTAACTGATTTGATGTAAACTAAAGTGCTCCTCGTTCGTATTAAAAATTAATTTCGATCATTTTGTTACAAGCAAAGTTCTTATGTTTGCTACGAAAATATGACGTCACATCACCCTCTTGGTTTTCGCGGAACAACACGCAAAAATATAAGCGCCGCCATAACTAATACAGCTGATTTACGGTAACAGCCGAAATGACAGTCGTCAACGCTGTTCTCTACCTTGTATCTAATTCACACAACATGAGCGACCTCTGCAATAACATAGCAAAGATAATGGCCCTATAATACCTATTGTACCCCCATATTTATTTGACCCCTTTCTACTCTACATAAATATGATGAAACCAGACAGACTACAGAGCGGTTAAATATGCAGTACGAATGACGGACAAGTGACTTGTTTCAGCAGAAAACCTAGAAAAGGTCGTTAACTCCTCGCAGAGCCCACATTTGCGAGTTGTGTTCAATCGAAAAAATGCGTATGTGGCGGACGTATTGTGAGACTTCAGCGGCACAGGCTGTATTTAATTCGGCCAACATTAAAATTTCCTCCCTCGATAATGTTAAGCAATCCCCATAAGTTCGAATCACGGTTTGTGATCTTAGTGTGTAGTAATTAGTTTAAAGATAGACGTATTCCATCATGAATCTAAAAGCATACCAGCGACGACACAAAGCAATCAAAACGCTATTACTAGTAGATGCTACCATAGGATTACTAACCTGAAACATTGATAACACTGTAATGATGATTAGTTCCGTTGTTGGAAGGCCGATTTCATCTTCCGCCGTTGAGCAAAGCTGTGATTACGATGTCTACTTCCGCCTATCCGCTAGCGCTAGCACCCGTCGACTAAGTCACAGTACCACAAAGCAGCAAGAGTCTAATTGTAGCAAAACACGCCCAAAGCTCTACAATCCAGCGGTGCTGATGTCATACCCTAGGATTCATTTCCCACCCATCGGCGTCAGCAAGGGACGGAGTGCCATCAAGGCGAAGACCTACTCGGCGACGCTCGATTGCAATCGATAACAAGAAACTGAATAATTACTAATTTTCATCAACTATTCAGTGGAACGATTTCGCCTTCAAACTAACCAGTGCATTTCTGCACCCAAAGCACGAAACGTAAACACACACAAGCTTCTCGAATTATGATGAGACACACTCAGTGGGATGAAAAAATCAATTTATTGATTCGGGCGTTCTCATTTAGCGGACAATCTGCACTTGACTCTGGATGACGCTTAACCATAAAATGTGTTCCTCAATGAGCCATTTCACTATCCTAATATCAACATAGCACCAACAATATTTATAAGCACTTTTCACTCGATAGCTCCTCGATGGCACTTCCGGCCGAACCGAATGCCGCCGTATTATTGCTTCAGCAAATGGGAAAAATCACCATCACTGTCTATCCTTTTCTGGTTTATTCTTCCGGCACATCAATTGATTCGCATATGACGGTGTTTAACTCGTATTGGCAATCACACTAACTTAATGAAAAACCCACAAAGAGCGTCCAATTTTTCAAGCAAAATGTTTTTACATCCTTATCAGACAACAAGAATAGGGAAACAAAAACAGAGAGGCCTGAAGAAATGATACGTTTCAGTACAGCGAAAGCTGCCAAAAAACAACCCTGCAAAATTTCCCTCTTGAAATGAAAACAAGGCAACTGTGACGGAAGCGGCACATGCGCAGTGCTCTTGTTTGGGGAAATTGAACTGTCTTATCAAAGATCCCGTCACTGCATGCTGGTCGAGTTGTATATATATAAACAACAACAGGTTGGGCACGTGGTCCGGCTAAATAAAGTTAGGGACTATATGAAGTGTATATAACTACTAACTCCCGCATACAAGTGCAGGTAGGTGTTTATTTAACTATAGGATACCAAGAAGGTGCTGAAAGGTAGGAATATTGAAGTTAAGTTGTGGTATTATGAGGAACTCAGTGCAAGTTTCTTCTCTTTCAAGTTTTTGTAACATTTCTTGTAAAAGAAATGTATAGAATGCGCTCAAGCTTTCAAGGTTTTTCCAAGGCCCGGAGTACCGATTATTACATGCCAATCGACTCAGCTCGAAGATTTGGACCGACGGTGCGTGTCTGTGTGTCTATGTAACAGGCAAACTCTCATTAATTTGTTTTTGATTCTGATGCTCAGTTCCCAAGATATGGATAATTGTGTGCGAAAATAAGGTACTTTCTTCAGTTTTTTGGATTATCTGTCAAAATTGACATTATAGACGAAAGTTTTGTAGGGTTAGTGTGCCCTAATTCATCTTAGCACCTCTATTCATCTCACCCATTTAAACACATTAGTTAGAGCAGTGTCTGCTATCTCTTTTCAATGCATTAGCTCAAATGGTGAGATGAATAAGGGTGCGTTGTACTCGACTTTTCGCTTCGATCTAACGCGAGTATTTTACATTTTTCAAGCCAGATTTTTTATTGATCTGCTTCTTCAGAACAAAGCAAAAATGTTGATACCTATTCAAGCGCAATCCAATCTGTGTAAGCCGAGTTATCAGCGAAATAGTGTGACATCGTGACTAATGAGATGAATAAGGGCACGTTAACCCTATATCACAGGAAAGCTTGCACGAATTGCTTCACAACGAGCTATTTGAAATGGAACTCGATCGAAAGATTTTTATCAGTTCGCATAGCCAAAAAGAAGACCATGCAATTATTAACGCCAAAACGACCCTTCAGGAGCGGATCCAGAAAAAAATTTCGGAGGAGGTCCGAAATTTGGATTTTGAAATGTTCATTGTACAACAATATTGAATATGTTATTACCTCATTTAATTAAAATCTGTTTTGGTGGTCGAATCTGGTTTGGAATGATTTTGAACTTAAAATGAATATAAAATAGGAACTATTTTAAAATTTCTCAAGAAGTTAAAAATTTTCGGGGGGGGGAGGGTCCGGACCTGGACCCGCCACTGCGACCATTTCATTTAATATTGTGGTTTTACAGGTTAGACCTTCTATAAGACATTTTCATAATTTTTGTTTTAAGTGATTGTATTAAGATGATGCCTTCAGAAGTAACTCTTACTTTTGCAAACAAACTGAAGACACTGAATATCTATCGTGAATATTTTAAAACTTATGGCTTGTTTTTTGTGGATTACCCTTTGCCGCCTATTTATTGTTTCACACGACAGTAATAATCCGTTTAAATATGACGAATTTTATTTCGATTAAGCGGAAACGGATGATATATTGATAATACAAATTCGTAAATATAATGAAATTGATCATGCAATGCACGAATTCATTCGTCGTTTTCTGCAACGAAGTATTTTCGTGCATTGTAAATAGTAGGTTTCGTTCATTTCATGAATAAGAATGGGAGCTTGATGAACGAAAGTTTTCGTAAATTTTACTCATTTAATGTACATTGCACGAATGTTATCGTTGAAAACGACATTATTTTTCGTTAATGAAACGAAATGTTTTGTTTATTTTAATAAACGATTATGTATATTACGAACGATTTCGTTGGTCGCACGAATTCATTTCGTTCATCTTAGAAAAGTTTTCATATTTATTAGCATATTTTTTCAATCGATCTTTTAGGATCGATGTTTAACAACAACGATTTTTTTAACCAAAAGATCGATCTGACGAAATCGTTTTTTTTTTTTAACCTGCTCACCCTATTGAAGACTAAAAACATTGTCGTATGAAGTAATGGCCGCATTATGAACGAAAGTTTTCGTAAATTTTACCTATTATGTATACTTTGCACGAATGTTATTTTTGATAACGACATTATTTTTCGCGAATGAAGCGAAATGTTTTGTTTATTTTAATAAACGTTTATGTATATTACGAACGATTTCGTTGGTTGCATTCGATCTTTTAGGATCGGTGTTTGACAGCACTGATTTTTTTAATTAAAGGGATAGATCTGGCAATATCGATTTTATTTCGACCTGATCATCATTAATGAGGATTAGAAAGATTGTGGTGTGAAGAATTGGCCGCTTGATGAACAACAGTTTTCGTAAATTTTACTTATTTGCGCGAATGATATCGTTTATAATGACATTATTTTTCGTAAATTAAACGAAATGATTCGTTTATTTTAATAAATGTTTGTGTATATTACGAACGATTTCGTTGGTCACATAAATTCATTTCGTTCATCTTAGAAAAGTTTTCGTATTTATTAGCCTCTTATTTTTTTCATTCGATTTTTTTGGATCGATGTTTGATAACACCGATTTTTGTAATTAAAAACTACAAGGGGCAGCCCTATGGGGTTGCACGAACTGTAGACGTAGGACTATACTACTTAATGTAAAATATTTATTTACTTAGTACTTAGTGTGTGGGAAAAAACACCCGGACCGGTGAAGAAAAATCAAATTTTAAACAATATAATCACATCTCATGTATAGACCAAGCTTTCTAGTTGCTCTCAAACAGATCCTAAAAGTTCAAATACCCATGGATAACCCCAAGTTTGTAGATGTGTTTCGATGGCGCAGGATTGTAAAATGGTTAATATTACGTCATGAAAACTTAATTCTTCCGTGACAATTTTTTTTGCCTGCAAAATGCCCGGTGTGTATGCAAAGCTCATGATTTGTTGGGATATTAGCATTGATCGGAAAATGCTTTCCAACGCTGCGCATTACATACATACAGGACATTTTGCAGGCCACCAGAAGCTGTTCATTTTACCACCGCCACATGTTCATTTTACCCACTCGCTATAAACATTTCTCATTTTTGGACATGATTAGAAATCAAGAATCATGTTTGAAAAAATGTGTTTATGACGAAGTACTTTTACCAGATATGTACAAAACATGTCTAACAAGAAACATAAGGAGATTGTAATATCTCATTCACTTATTAGTTAGAAAATAATGACTTTGCTTAACGTGTTCATTTTACCACCAGTTCCCCTACCTACCAACACATTCGCACCAAACATTGAACCCAAGCGTACAATGCAAAATGAGTCAACGCTGATGATGATGGGTAGAGCGAAAGAGACAACTAGTACCACCACGACACTATTAGCGCATTTCACCAAAATTCCACGCGGCCTTTCCCGATTGAAAGGAACGGCGGCGCTTAGCCCATCTGTCATAATATCGTGATTTTGCATAGCGAAGGGCTGAATGATAACACATTTTGTTCCAAAAAACAGCCCTGCGTTATGCAACACTTTGTGCAGGTTGATTATACCAGTTGCAAGTGGGGCCAAATTCACCAAGTTCCGTAAAATTCCTCTTAATTTACAGAATTGATAAAATTGCTTAGATGAGCTAAACTAATTAATCAAATCCTGTTTTAAAAAGCCCTTGCGTTTAAACCAAAATGGAAAGCTTATTACTACCACTACATTACTTAATTTCAAGCGCAAATAGCAAATAGGGACCGTTCATAAACCACGTAGACCGAAATTTGAGAATTTTTAACCCCCCCCTCCCCCCTAGTAGACCTTAGTAGACTTTTACCAAACCCCCCCCCCCCCACGCCAAAAGTCTACGTAGACTTTTATTTTTTTATTCGCGGGAAATGTAGAATTTGCAAGAAGCACATAATGTTCAATTAAAAATTAGCGTTCCGATTTATTTCAAACTTTTTGAATATTAAAGAAAGGTTTTTCACATTGGTTTTTTATCTATGACTGATTAAATCAATTAATAACAAATCAAGGTGCTTGTCAACGTTTGTGTAGCGGAATACTTCTTTTCAAGGTTAGTCACTCAAGTAGGTATATGTAAAAAGATTTATTGCTATAGCTAGTTCAAGTTTTGGCCAAAGTGTAACCTACAGCAACAATGCAGAATTGCTAAACACTTTTTGAGCCTTACTGGTGCATTCAAAATTGTTAATTTAAAGGAAACAATTGCAAAATAATACTGTCGATGTGTTCTGTTATCTAGACTAAAATAATACACCAACTATGCTCACAAATTTCACTTTTCAAATATTCAAATCTTCCCAAAAATATTTATTTTTCTTATGTAATTAATAGCAATATCACCTGAGAGTATTATCGCAAAGTATCAAAGCTTAACTCCGAATATTTTCGAAGATAAATATAGTAGAACCGGTTTGCACGGAGTTACGTAGGGTCAAGACATAAAATTTAACGGGTGTTTAAATATTTTGAAATCAGTGTAAATGATTGCAAGAGAAACTGATTAACTCGAGTCAACACTTTGTTGTAGAAGTTTCACTACACTACTGCTTTAACCACCGAAATCAACAAATAAAAAAAATTAATCCACCTATTAATATAAATCGGGTGTTTTGTTGTTACAATGGTGGTTTTATTGCTTAACTTTGACCATTTTTTAACTTTTTATGGTTCATGCATTTAATGGTCCATGCATGTCTGCTAACTAGTGGTGTCTCAGATGATTGCAAAGTCAAAATCTTCCGTCGAGAGGAATTTTGGTCAAACATCTTTAGAACTGTCATTTTGTATTATTCCTAGATCAAAACTATATCAAAATATACGCAAGAAACAACAATGTGTGAGGTTGCCCAAAGAAAATCGGGGGTCTAGGTTGAGTGATCGCTTAACGAGTAGTTACCTCAATAGTGTACTAGCTTTGAAGTACCTGCATAAATACACCTAGCTGAATAGACCGATATTTTAAATACAACTCTCTTTAAATCCCATTTATAATTAGTAATACGAGAATAACAAAAAAATAAGTCTACGTAGACTTTTTCAAATAGCCCCCCTCCCCCCTCGTAGACAAACGTAGACTTTTGCTAGACCCCCCCCCCCCCCCCCGTCCCCCCTATGAGTCTACGTGGTTTATGAACGGCCCCATACATGTGCTAGTTAAACCAAAAATTTACTGGCAACATTACAGCGGAATTTAGGAAGCAGTTTGAGCGGTCACCTGTTGGACGACACAGAGTAGCGTCCCTCCACAGCCAGTGTAACGGACTTCTAGCTCAGCTACACTAGCTGTAAAAAACACACGCTTCACCAGCCGTTCAACAGGGAACTGAGCGTGTCTGGCCAAGTCCGTTCTTTAAATAGTCGATGATGACGTCATTCTTAGAAGCGTTGCGCGCTAGGTACACCAATCCGTCGTACAGGGCTTGGGAAGCGCTGTCTTCTGTGTGTAAATGCGCGATATTTTGACAAGGTTGTATATTATTTAATTTTTTAATGCTATGATATCAAAAATCTTTGGGTTTATCTATTGGAATCTATTCTTAGAAGTATTTCGGGGCGATTTGAGCAAAAAATTTGAAAATTTATCGTGAGATGGCTGAATTATATGCGTTTAAAATTGGACCACTTTTCGTTACATACAATTTTTGTAGAATTTGCAGAGTGCACCCCCATATCGAAAACAAAGACGTAGTCCTACGTCAAAAAAACTGATCTCGCCAAATCGATTTTATTATGGTGTGAAGTAATGGCCGCTTGTTGAACGAAAGTTTTCGTAAATTTTACTTATTTAGTGTACATTGCACGAATGTTATCGTTGATAACGACATTATTTTTCGTGAATGAAACGAAATGTTTCATTTATTTTAATAAACGTTTGCGTATATTATGAACAATTTCGTTGGTCGCGCGAATTCGTTTTGTTCATCTAAGAGAAGTTTTCGTATTGGATAGCATATTATTTTGACATTGCTCCGGCAGAGAAAAACTCAAACTTATTCGTATAAAACCAACGAGCAGTTCGCGATGGCGCAACTGAATCCGCTTCGGATACTGGATCAACTGGAAGCGAAAGAGGTTCAGGATATTCTACTTGAAACCGGCGGACACGGATACTGTTACTAGTCAGACCGAGACCGTCGTGATGATCAACAATTGCCTGACGTATAGCAACAAAGACTCTTTATTCTATCTCTATTGAAGCTCTTTTGACGTTGACGGTTTGACGAATGGTGCTCATAAATATCATGAAGACTTTCGTATATTGCAGCGAACAATTCGTTTGTCTAATGAAGCCGTTTCGTAATGAGCCAACGAAAGTCGTTTCGTGGTTTTCACGAAAAACTCGCAATAAAAAATAAAAGTGTTTCAATAGAAATATGAATGATTCCTCATATGTACGAAAAATTCGTATATTTTATGACAATTGTCTTTACGAAACTAAATCGTAGCGTTTTACGAATATATTCTATCAGTGCATCAGCGCATTTTACTAGAAAAAAGCACTGAACAATTCTAAGTTGTTTGGATGGACTTTTTACTTTCATATAGTGGCCCGATTGTTAGTCGACGTGATTCTCCCCGAGTGTTATGTTCAAGACAATATGCCGTCGGAGTGGTTTAAAATGAAATATGCAAACACACTGCGATAAGCAGCTTCATCTTTTCATGGTAAAAAGCTAGTATTTTCAATATGTTGTGATGTTGTTTGCTCCTTAACGAGTTATTGAAGGTGTAAATTACACCAAAAATATCGCAAAATTTGGAATATCTTTTTAAATTCAACAGATATGAAGTAACTATGTTCGGCAAAAATATGTGTTTTGATACCGCAAACAACTTTGTGAAAGATTCCAAGAACATAGGAGAATGTCTAAAAAAAGTTATAATGAAAAAACAATTTTAAGGGGTCTTCCATATAATATGTTCCATAACATGTAAACTAGTAAAGCTAGATATATGGTGCATTCAACAATTTCTTTTGTAGTAATATTTGCTACAACTATGCCGAAGATACAAAGTCTCTATCTTAATTAGTTCGGAAAATAAATTTCGTATATTATTTATAGGTGAATTAAGCATTTAACGGTATACTCCCGTGGATGCGCAATCGTAAGGGCAACAACTTCTCCGAACAAACTATACTTCTAAAGTGAACGGTTTAGACACTATTAATTTTGAGCACGAAAACACTGTGCGATAGAGGCATCAAAAGGCTCATAAGAAGATATCGTTTTCAATTTCCTGCTATGTTTATTTAGGATAAGTTTGGAATTTTCTGCTATGTTTATCCAAGATAAGTTTGGCAATTTAGACGATGAGCTGGCGGAAGAATATAATTGCGCTAAAGAAATACTAGCCCAATTTGATCGCCAATTAAGAATTGTTAAAAGCAAAAAAAATTAATTTGTTGTGTTACATTCATAAAATCAAAACCATTAAGCGCGAAACCTTCTTCAATCAAAATTGAAGTGGAATTTACTTTTTTTAATTTTTGCTTTGCATGGCACTGCTAGGAGGATTAATACGATAACTATTTATTCGTATATTGTTCAAAACTGTAAGAAATCACTTTCCACTACTTCACTGCATATAATAAAGCTTAAAACGTGCAAAATAATTTTGGCTAGAAATTTGGTCTAGTTACGCCACTGTGCGTTGGTTAGAGCAGCGTCTGCCATCTTTGTTCGACGCATTGAGACCAAATGGTAGCGCAACAATAGGGTCACTCGATTCAAGTTTTCGTTGCGCTCAAACACGAGAATTTCCCCGTTTTCAGCGCATATGTGCTATTACCTTGGCTCTCAACAACGAAGCAAAGCTGTTGATGCTAATTTTTATAGGTTTCATAGCTCGTTGAAGTTCTTGATCCCTATTCTGGGATTAACAGGGGCGTAGCCAAGGAGGGAGCGGGTTGGAGGTTTAACCCCCTCCCCCAAAACCAAAATAAATTGGATTGAAAAAAAAAAATTGATGCTGACTAATTTAATTAAATATTGTGCAACACGCAGCGAAATTTCACACTATTTAACCAACAATTTTCACTTTTGAATCCGATCGACATTCTATCGTTGGATCAAAAAATTTGATTACTAAATAAACATAGTAGGAATATGATAAAAACCATTTGTGCATAAGGACACAAAACCTACTTTGAAATTGTTTTCAACGTTAAACGTCTGCATGGCGGTCGCGACGGTTGTCGTGTGCTGCAGAGCGGAACGCGAAACGTTAAAAACAATTTCAAAATAGTTTTATTGTTAAATTACAAATATTTTTTTTTATTCATTTCGTTTATTTGATAGGTACAAAAAAAACAAGGAATTCAATAGTAATAGTTTTTTAGGAAATATTTACAGTTATCTTAAAACTAACAATATAGTTTGGTACACAAAAGGGGGGAACAAATATTTATGAAAAATTTCACAGGTGTCTTAAAACTAGGGATACAATTCTATTTACAAGATGGGGGACAATAATTTTAACAAAGAGGTAAAATTACAACTATCTTACAACTAGGAATACGGAATACAGATTTAAACTTTTTTACCGGAGACTTATGCTTGGTCAAGATATTCAGAAGAGGGCTTATTTCCAAAATCGGTGTAGAAGCAGTTGTATCAAGGACAGGGGAGAGAAGGCGTAGATGGTGACCGGGAGAGAAGAGCAAAACTTGCAACTTTCGGGCAAACGGGGGGGATCAGCGAAACAAATTTGTGCCTCAGTCTAGTAAGTCGTCGAGTACCGGATTGGCGGTTGGTATTCGTCGGACCCGTGGGGAATCCTTCAAAAGTCATCGGACCTCGAGTCGCTCTCGCTTCAGTTTCCGTAGTGGTAAGGGCGACGGCGGTTACATAGTGGCAGTCTGGAGCTGATCGGTTCCACAAGGCAGGAGAAAACTTCTAAAAACGAGAAATAAAAAGAGAGGGGCTAAATTGGGATATTTATCGTTTTTATGAAAGTATAAATAAGGGACATATAGAGGAAATCACGATTTGCCAGCATATCTCGGACTGGGACATTGAGTGGTCTACCTCGAGCCCGAAGAGAATCCTTTAACTGAGACCTGGCGTCCAAATACCCGGCGCATACCCAAGCAACGTGCTCGATGTCGTGATAGCCCTAGTCACAAGCGCACAGGCCACTTTCCGCAAGTCCAATACGCCGCAAATGCGCATCTAAGCTGTAATAGTTGGACATAAGTCGGGACATTACACGAATAAAATCCCGACCCACATCCATCCCCCTTAGGGTTGTGGTACCGGTAATACCGGTACCGAAAATCCCGGGAATACCGACCCATTTTTGGTACCGTAATACCGGTACTAAACAAAAACCAGTACCGGTATTTTCGGTACCATGCAATTTTTTATGAAAAATATGTGGGCTCTATAGGGGGACCTGTCTCAAAATATCGGTCTGCAAGATGACTTTTAATTGTATTAATTACCTTCTCTAAATTAAACATTACTAGCTCCCGTTGTACTGAACGGTATGTTTAAATTCCTGCTTTATTTTGTCGAAATTAAATTTTAACGATCTTTTACTAATTTTCAAAATATTCACATCTAGCGTAAGAGACGTAAAAATTTGCTATGATTTTTTTATTAGCGATAATCTGATTGGTTTCCATTATTCACTGGGTGGCGCGAAATTAAACTATGGTCTAAGTCATGTCTTTGGTTTGCCAAACCATTATTTATAGAAGAACGGATAGCGATTTAGTAGCTAACAATTTTAGACTTGGTGAACTACTCCAAATGGGGCGATTTGTAATTATTGGTGATCCGAAAATTCAGCAAAACTCCATAGTTTACAGGAAAGCAAGGAGCCTTGGTATGCAGGTCTAAACCAATTTACAGAAAATCAAGAGAGGAAATGCGAGCAACCTGCCATTCTCGCTTTGATTTACTGTTGTTAATAGTGTTTCTTACATTTACCATCTGTTGAAGTCGACAAAAGTCGCACCGCTTAGCAGTTATTGATTTCAAAGTGGCCTAGATTTCGAAATAAAAGAAGGTGCCGCATACGAAAAATATTTTCTGCTGAAATGAGTCGTGCCATTCCGAATCAATTAAAAACAATAAACATGTTTTTTATCAGCACAAATCAATCATCTGAGTATGAGGTCATCAGTTTGAGCATTCAATTTAACTTTGAAGCTTTTTTCGAATTTAAAAAAAAAATATTCCAGTACCGGTACTTTACCGGTACTACCGGTACTGAGGGCTTCAGTACCGTAGTACCGGTTCACGCCAAAAAGGGTCGGTACTGCGAACCCTAATCCCCCTGAACCAAGGCTTCGTTGATACCTTTGGGATAATGGAATGTAGCCATCGTCCAAGTTCGCCATTGCTCCACGAGGTTTGCCAACTGTTGAGTGTCCTCTGACGACAAATACTAAAAAAATCGTTGAAGCAGATTGGTCTTTCGTATATGTCACCATTTAATGCACCCACCTTTGCTAATGAGTCGGCTTTTTCATTGCCCGGGATAGAGCAATGAGAGGGGACCCAAACAAAGGTAATCTGATAAGATTTTTCAGATAACGTACACAAGGACTCCCGTATCTTCCCCAAGAAATATGGGAATTGCTTTTTGGGCTTCATCGCACGAAGAGCCTCAATAGAGCTGAGGCTGTCCGAAATGATGAAGTAGTGATCTGTGGGCAGAGTGTCGATGATCCCAAGGGTGTACTGAATTGCAGCTAACTCTGCGACGTATACTGAAGCGGGATCATTGAGCTTGAATGAAGCGGTAATAGAATTGTTGAAGATACCGAAGCCAGTGGACCCATCGAGATTTGATCCGTCAGTGTAGAACATTTTGTCACAGTCGACTTCTCGGAATTTATTATAAAATATATTGGGGATCACTTGCGGGCGTATATGGTCCGAGATTCCACGAATCTCTTCCTTCGTGGATGTGTCGAAGAATACAATCAGAAGTATCTAGGAAACGAACACGGTTGGGAGTATATGAAGAAGGATTAATGTTCTGTGACATGTAGTCGAAGTACAAGGCCGCGTCAAATGAGCAATCGATATGAGAGTTCCCAAAATCGATTTTTTAGCGGAAGAACGCCCGCCAGCACTTCGAGACTCATCGTATGGCTCGAGTGCATGCAACCCAAGGCAATGCGCAAGCAACGATACTGGATTCAGGTCTCCTGGGTGGGCACCCCACCATGTTCCAGTTATTGTCCGGAGAAAATTGATCCTTTGTTGGCATTTCTGTTTCAGATACCTAATGTGACATCCCCAGGTACCTTTAAAGTCGAACCAGACCCCGAGATATTTAAATGTGAAAACCTGATTGATCGTTGCACCCATTAATAGAAGCTGGAGTTGCGCCGGCTCACGCTCCCTAGAAAAAACAACCAACTCAGTTTTCTCCGTGGAGAACTTAATACCCAGCTGAAGAACCCAATAAGACAAATTGTCCAAGGTATTTTGTAATAGTCCTTGCAAGTCGGCAGCTTTGAGCGCTATAACAGAGACCACCCCGTCGCCTGCAAGTTGCCTCAGCGTGCATGAATTGGCAAGACAATCGTCAATGTCATTCACGTAAAAATTGTAGAGCAGGGGACTTAGACATGAGCCCTGGGGAAGACCCATGTAGCTAAATCGCGATGTTGTTAAATCGCCATGCGAAAAGTGCATGTGCTTTTCAGACAACAGGTTTAGCAAAAAGTTATTTAAAATTGGCGAAGGACCATGCTGGTGCAGCTTCTCTGACAAAATGTTGATAGAAACTAAGTCAAAAGCCCCCTTAATATCCAAGAAGACTGATGCCATCTGCTCTTTGTTAGCAATAGGCCATTTGGATTTCTGTAGAAAGCAACGCAAGGCAATCGTTCGTCCCTTTGCCTTTCAGGAAGCCGAATTTGTATCTGACAGTAAGCCATTTGCTTCAACCCAATTGTCGAGGCGGAACAAGATCATTTTCTCGAACAACTTCCGAATACACACAGCAAAAAAATATGAAAATTAACTTCAGCGTATTTCCTGATATCGCAGAAAAACTATTCGTGTAATTATGTTTCACGAATAAATTTACGCTGTATATCATGCACATAAAATGACTCCTGAAAATCATGCAAATCTGTATATTCCTATGGAAATTTACATTATTCTGCTCGAGATCTGCGCGCTATTCATTCAACTTTCAGATAAAATATCTTATTTTTACACGATTTTATACGAAACGGTGTTGAGCATAGAGAAAAACTAACTGCGTCATACACATACATGCACGAGCCGCAACTCAATGCGCTTGGATCGTCCACGCTCAAGCGAAGCTTATGTACGCCAGTTTGCAGCCACGTTGTTATGTGTCGCTTTAGCCTAGTCCATAAGGGGGTGTCTCTGGTGAGTCAATGATTTTCGTTTCAAGTCATGGTATTATTTAACGATTGTTTTTTTATGTCGGTATTGTCACCAATACATACGTTAGTTATTTATGGTACGATTTGTGGCCAATGTAAACCTAATCACTCGCATAATTTTACACTATTGGTCGCGTTCCCTTTATGTGCAGTATAGTTAGCATAATTTTACATGAATTTTTTTATCTGTGGAGGACAGCACTGCAATCGGCCGATATGAGTTGTGGTCGGAGGCTGGTTTTTCTGGTTTTTGGATGGCGATGACCTTCACTTGCCTCCATTCATAAGGGACAATGTTACCCTCAAGAAACTTGTTAAATAAATTCAACAAGCGCCTTTTTGCAGTGTCAGGCAGATTCTTCAGCAAGTTGAATTTGATTCTGTCTAACCCTGGGGCGTTATTGTTGCATGATAAGAGAGCAAGTGAGAACTCTACCATCGAAAGCGGTGTTTCGTTCGCTGTATCGTGAGGGGACGCGGCGCGGCACGTTTTCTGTACCGGGACAGAGTCCGGGCAGATCTTCTTGGCGAAAGCAAATATCCAACGGTTTGAATATTCCACGTTCTCGTTGGTACTATTACAATTACGCATACGTCGAGCCGTACCCCAAAGAGTGCTCATCGCTGTTTCTCTCGTTAACCCGTCGACGAACCGGCGCCAATAACTGCGTTTTTTGGCTTTCATTAGACTCTTCATTCGCCTTTCTAACGACGCGTACTGTTGATGGCTAGCGCGTAACCCGTCTTCCCGGAAGGCCTTATATGCAGTGGACTTTTCCGCGTACAACTCTGAGCACTCTTTATCCCACCACAGGGTGGGAGACCGTCCATGGGTATTCGCGCTGGGTACTGGTTTAGTCTGAGCTTGATTCGCACTGTCGAGAATAAAGCCAGCCAAAAACCTGTACTCTTCCTCTTATTACAAATATTATTATTTCAAACACATTTGGTTTTATTTTGATCTTGCGTGGTAACAAATCAGCGTGTATTCTATTTTTATTTTATTCAGATTGAAGTAGCTTTAGACAAAATTGTTAAAAATGTGAATAATCAATTAGAAATATACATTTGCTAGCACCAATCGATGAACCGTAAGTTTAACACTTATATTTCAATATAATATGAAATGTAACATTTTCTTTAAAGCTTTTAGCACAACCTCCTATTACTTAAGTTTGTTAGCGAAAAATAAAGACTGCCCCTTGTTTTAACCCGATTCCATGGGTTTCGGCAAATGCTGCTACATAATTTTTTTTTTTTTAATGTGAAAATAAAGCCAAAATGCTAAATATTATAAGCTTTATATACGAAAAATAAATTAGTAAAATGCGTTGCGTTGCGTTGCGTTGTGACGATGATTTTGGCGGATTGCACACTGACTTCATCATGTTTGACTGCTGATTATCTAATAAGAGTTGCTTAGGAAATGGTAAGTAGGAATTCATACCAATCCGACCCATATTAAAACCTCAACAGCATGATAGCCATCATTGCCGGCCGCCCCCATCTCCATCGTTCACGGGGAAGGATAAAGGATAAGGTAGACAGGAAGTGTTGATGCTCCACCTACTTAATGGAAGGACGACGGTTCATCAGACTCTTCCATAGGTGTCGAAAAATAAATTAGTAAAATGGGCGAAGAACACATTTTAATTTTATTTTATTTAGTTTATTATATCGATTTAACCAAAAATGTGATTTTAATCAAAAACGTCAAACGCCGATTTCAGTGTAAAAATAATATCACGGATTGATTTAAATAATATATACTATTAGCTCTGAGATAATAATAGTTATTGTTGAATTTGAACCAGAATATTGTTGTACCTACAATACATTTTTTCGCGTGAATAATAAATTTGGAAGTATCTTGTCTGATAACTACATTGACAATCTATTGATTTGGGCATCATGAGGACTTTTGAAAAAATGTGGGATTTGGATCTTGTAACTGATCCCGTAGTCGAGTTTTTATAGTTTTCATGAGCTTTTTTTGTAAGGATGTTCCGCAATTTGGATTAAGGATCTTCGAATGGGAAGCAAAGTTTGATTAGATGTTACTATGTTTTAATTGCCGCAAGGTTCTACTGTATCGATTTTGTTGGCTATTTTCGGCAAATTTGAGACTAAGAGAAACGAAAGCAATGAAATTGAAAGACGGATAGGTATTCTAGAGCGAATCAGTTATAAACTTAGAACGGAAAACTAGAACTAGGCAGGCTCATATGGGCATGATCGAAAGGAAATGTGAAGAATTTTTTGCCTTCTGCATAGTAGGAGTTGGGCGTTCCACCCAAGTCTACCGCATGGTCTATGGTAGAACATAACTCATCATCATGTTTTACCGGCGTCGGCGGTAAAACATGATGATGAGTTATGTTCTACCATAGACCATGCGGTAGACTTGGGTGGAACGCCCAACTCCTACTATGCAGAAGGCAAAAAATTCTTCACATTTCCTTTCGATCATGCCCATATGAGCCTGCCTAGTTCTAGTTTTCCGTTCTAAGTTTATAACTGATTCGCTCTAGAATACCTATCCGTCTTTCAATTTCATTGCTTTCGTTTCTCTTAGTCTCAAATTTGCCGAAAATAGCCAACAAAATCGATACAAAAGTTTGATTAGGTTGGTTCATTGCTCACTGAAAAATTGCATACATTCCTATATTTTCAAAAAGTATGTTGTTTTTAAAGAATGCGAAGAATTTCAGCAAAAACTCAATGTGATTAACAACGACAGTAATATTTTGGAAAGTAGAGGGAAAATGATGAAAAAAATGACGTTTTACGTTTTTCTCTAGTAGGTTCGGATCGGTTTTTATTAGCATATGATTATTGTTGTATTATCAATTATATAAATAGCCTCTAAGCAGGAATGGAAATAATAAAAAAAATCCAAATATGTCAAGTTAACTGAAGCTATTAATGGTGTATATTTGAGTGTTGAATTGAATGGTGTAATAAAATAATGTACGCGTTCTGGAGTTGTGAGCTGTAATAGTGAAAAAAAAAATTAAAATGATGCTTAAAAAGGTTTTTACGGTCACGATCACATCATTTCGAAACTATCAACTTTGGATGTTTAATATTTTTGAAGAATATTCAAACGTAAAGCGGCACCTCTTCTAATAAAATAATTTTGGCGGGTAACCCTTCTAGAAGCAATTATAAATATATGGATATTCGGCTTTTTCGGTCTATACAATAAGAACGGCTTTTTGACCAACATTTCGGCCACTGCTTTTGGCCTTTTTCAAGGGTAACTTCAAGTGGCCTATTAGTACTGTTACTGTTAGTAGTACTGTTACGTATAGTTATATGTTATACTAAACTCACTAAATCTATCGATATAATTCAAAGAGAGTGGTAGGAGTTGCAAGAAATGTCTCATCATACTGTTCGGTGAATGTTCAATTCATCTTTTTTGTCGTGGTGATACTATCATGGTTTCTTAGAATTCATACTGACTGTTTCAAATTCGTAATATGTAACAGTCTCAGTTTCTCGTCGTTCAATTCTAGCTACAAGCTGAACACCTCGCTTATTTCCGTTTGGTATGTAATCAATCTGGAGGCAATTAATTAGGCAGAACATGTTTATTGGTCATTATTAAACATGGTACGTTCATGTCTGACAATCAAACCCGGGAGAATATGATATTAATTTGACTAATTTCAATTTAAACGCTTTACCACAGCACGAAGATGGTAGCAGGCTCATAAATTAAGACTGAAGGCGAATCCGTCTAGTGCATTCATCTTGGTTTTCCTCTCCCACTTTTCTTCTACCCGTACAGCCGCATGACATACAGTAGAAATGAATTACCATAACAAGCTCACATCTAAGCATCGATCCTACGAGCACTATAATCGATACAACTTCATCGTCAAAGAAGCAGTGCTTCGTCGAAGTAGAGAATCCTGCACTATGAGAGCAACATGCAGTTCGAAATATATTTAAACTGCCTCTCTAATTAATAATCCATTTTTGTTTCTCATTGTACAGATTTTAACTTCTTATCGGCGCTCTCGTTGTCTAAGACTACCGGCTACAAGCAAATGAATCCGATGACTATCATCCGGTAGAAAGGAAATGCTGGTTCTAGACTAGATTGACTTGTTGAATTTAAGTGCCATCCTTAAATAATAGCACAGAAAGTGGTTAGTTAGTTTCACAACTTGAGTGCATTTAGAATATTGGATGCATGGTTGCGGTTTGTAAAGGAACCGACCTAGATTGAAATTGGTTGGTCCATTTCAATCAGTCTGTTATAAAACGATGCAAAGCGACGTCAGCTGCTCGCAAACGCGAAACAACAGAAACATGGAAGCTTTTTATACCTAACTACCAGCGTTTGGTGTCGTTGCTAGAACGATAATTGTTACAGTTGTAATAAAATCACTGTTTTACAATACACATTTGATTGAATTCTATCATATTGATGTGAATGCTAATCTAAAAATAAATACAAAAAAAATGCAAAAAAAAACTGTACATAATGATTGTTTTACTAGCAAACATCATCTATAAACCGACGCTAGAAACAACCCAGCAAACGAAGGAAAAATCAATTAAAAATAAACGACGAAACTGAAAAAAAATCCGCAGCAAACATTAAACGATTAATTATAATTTTATACCAGAGTACACACGCGTTTGCGTTCGGTTTCATGTTTAAGGCCATCGTAACTCGCGCCGCAAAACAGTAGGAAAAAGTTAGTTTTTCGAGAAAATAGACGATAAAATTAACTAAAATCCCAAAACAAAAAACATACGTCCCTGCAGAATTTATTCAGCTATCATCTGGTTAAAATTTTCCGTGAAAATTCTCCCGATTTTCCGAATGCATTACCTTAGACCGGAAAAACTTTTGCCTTTTTTGCATTTCCACGCTAATATCTTCGAAAATAAAGCGATGACATACTATTTTTAGTATTTCAGTGTGTTTCTATTTCTCTCAAGCACACATTGGAACTTTAGTTTGATGGAATTTTCCGACTTTTCGATGAAAATTTTACGATTTTCCTAATTTTATTCATAACCTATCTATGCATTGTGCATACGCTCTAATTGATTCAAAAAATATACTGGAGCATTCTACGTAATATTTACATCTAATGTATATTCAGTTTTCACGAAAAGTTTAAGATTTTCATTGGGAAATTCCATATTTTCCATCGATTGCATATCAAATCGTAAACTCCGCGGATGCTTGTTTGTATGCGTATACATGAACCGGCAGTAGATGGAAAACACAAATAATAAACGTTAGTAGGCGTTTGCGTTAGTTTCACAAGTTGCAGCATTTCAGGGATTACATCTTGACTACGATGTTGCGAACAATGAATAACAAATATTTGTTTTCCATTCAAATATCGGTACTTAGTTGATTGTAACATTAATTTCAACATAATTACTGAATTGTGCTGTGCTTTTCATAAATAACATTAGTTTTTTTTCTAAGCTAGAATATGGTTTTGATATTTATGTACAATTGATGAAATTTTTGAAGACAACGTCCTAAACATGAACAAAACTAATTGAAAGAGATCAAATGTGACGTTGTAAAACATTATACTAACATGATAGCATATTTCGACTGGCTAAAAATCCCCTTTAGGAATCCGGAAGAAAATCGTGTGAGTCAGTGAGCTAATTTCATATGCAAGTGATCTACCCAAATTTTCCAAATCTATCATATAAATCACACATTATGAGAAATTCCAGCATCGTCAAAGAGTTGTGAGTTGGTGTGATATTGCGGACATTGATAAAAAAAACATGTTCATAATTTATTTCACTTTTTGGAAATCAACCAGAATAGGTTGGCAAAGCTGTATTATTGTGCAATATGATGCCACACTATGCCACCATTTTCTTCTGATACAGAACTCCTATCCCTCACCTTCCCGCGATGTCAGTTCCTACATTTTGACAGCGGTTGGGGTTGGAGCCTGACTCAGATTTGTTTCGGATGGAAGCGGCTTTAGTGACCACGGTGGGATTTGTGGTCGTATGCTGGCAGGGAATGGGAGCAAACGACGCGCGCGGTCTACCCAAGCTAAACTAAGCTAAGCTTTTTGAAAATCAACCACAATAGTTTCTAATGTACACTCGCTAGCCAATAAATAATATAAAACGTTTTTCAGTAAGCATTGCCGTCCTGAGCATAACCAATCAATAGATATTATAAATATTTAGAGGAACTAAGCACGGCGAAGACTGACTATTCATATAACCATTAGATCTTCAATGTCCCAGCAATGCTATGTGGCGGTGACACTATACCGATGACCCATAGTGAATTATACTGCCAACGATCGCACATTTGTCCCATTTTCTATGGAATTCTTATCTTTATGAGAGTGATTTGCGATCATGGTTAGTATATGTGTATATAAAAGCTATTCTGCTCTACCTAAGTATCAGTGATTTGTAAGTTATGCTACGTAGATTCGCCAACTTTGTTTGAAAAAAGCCATACGATTTTTTTACTGATAGCGTATAAGTACAATACTTCGCATAAAAGGTACTATTTGATATAGCAATTAGATATGTATATGTATGTCAACCTGTGAACATACACTTCGGTGAGCTATGTCCCACTACCGTGTAACAGATCATAGACATCGTGAAAGAATCAATCAAACGTAAAAGCATAAGATTTCCATAGTGAAAAACAACAATCCGAGAAAAACGTTGTTCAAGATTTACATTTTCTTTGAGCCAAATGGATGGGACAACCATGGTTTGGTATTTTTTCGATATTTTCTAAACAAACCTGGTAATCTTATTTGTTCATTGTGATTCAGTGGTGATACAGAATACAATCCAACAGATAACTCATTTTCAACAAAAAATTCATATGGGACTCTTATGGTTTTATGGACAGTAAAGCTCAACGCAAAGACACTATGATATAGGCACCGGTGCCGGTTACAGATGGATTCAAAATAGATCATTTACCTACATTCTCTAAATATGATTTTGTAGTATCAAAGGCTGAGATTTTTCATTAGGATTTTAAACCGGTTCTACACTGTATCCAACCCATTTTCGGAATTTTGTTCTGATTCTTATATCGGGGCAGTAGATTGCACTGGTTTTGCACTTTCTAGCAAAAGTGGGAATGAAACGCGTCTAGTGGCTTGCTCTACTGCTAGAAAATGCAACACCAGTGCAATCCACTGCCCCGGGCTTTTTCAATGAAAAACCCCATTAGTAACCTTTTCTTCCGACATAGAATCATATCTGCATTAAATTCGAGCATTTCGGAATATGGTTTACCGGACCAGCAGTAACTTATCTTCTGTTCCACCCAGTCTAGGTTATCTATAGATTGCCCTTACCACAAGTCTATGGATACCAAGCAGAATATCTAGTTATAAGAAATGGTTCAGAATGACCGCCAATGTCTGATTGATTTGAATTGAGTTATGTGATGACATCTTCCAAGCAGGGCCGTCGAGAGCCGCGCCGGGCCCCGGGGTTCGAAGTACTGACGGGCCGTACCATATATGACTTCTTATTTCAACATCGATTAGAGGAACTATACAAATGCAACCGTTTCAATTAAATTATTTTTTATGAAAATTGTTTATTTGATACGATTCAATGCGTTAGCTTACCAGAGTCGTCAGTATTTTAAATAAGTAATAGATGAAAAAATAAAAATAATAAAGGAATATTTGTTTGTGGCTGGCCATTAGAATGACTTGCGTCCGATTTGCCATTGCAATTGGAAACCTTTTTTGCGACATTGCCATACAGTCCATATCGCCATCGTTCATGCTCCCTTGACGCACGTTAATGCTACCATCGTTAATGCTGCTCAGAATCCGAGCTTAGAAAAATTGACCACCCTTCGTGAGCTTGAAAGAGAAATAAAATTCTATTTATGCCCGCCGCGATGAATCGAAGGTTTGTTTGTTTTCCTCGTCCGTCCGCTCTGAGATCATCAAGCAAAAGTGCACCAGATATAGATTATGCAGTTCAGTTATGCTCGAAAATGTAAAAGAACTTCTGCCTTCAAACTGTCCACATAATAACAAATGAATGCTTTGGTTTGTGAATGAATTTATATTTCCTCTGCACTCAACCATTCGATTCTGCATAAAATTTCAGTCAGTTTGGAAGTGAATGAATGAGGGAAGCATTGAAACTGAATATTGAATTCAGCAAATTCATCAGAAATAGGCAACTGAATGTAAAATTTCGCACCACCGATGCTGCCTTGTTTCTTATTGTTGGTACATGTTGATGATTTTGAGGCACTGGATGCAGCTATTGCAGTTGTCACTATGACCTGAACGAATTTTCTTTATTGGTTTCTGAACATGGCAAAATCGGTTTTGGAATCAGTTGTTACATTTGCGCCAACATTCAGAGAGAAAACATTCCGAATGCGATGAATGGGATCCAACAGCGAAGTCTGCTGTTAGAAAGACTGAGACAGAGAGTTGTGAGAGAAAGAGTTTCAACTTTTGGTGAATACTAATAGGTAGAATAAGTATCTAGTTCAATTCCCACATTTTTCTGCATCAAATGTGTACACTGGAACCTCTATTTACGGACCAAGCCAAGGGTTCGTAAATTGAATTAGTTCGTTTTTTGGGATTTAGATCGTAAAAAATTCGCTTCACATTCTTATCAAAATTCGTTGGTTGAGCAACATTATCGATAACCCTAACAATATGGGTATTTCCGGAACGGGCTTAACAAGTACATGATGAAAATGGATATTTGGCACCTTTTTGAAATCCAGAATGGAGACTTCAGATTGAACAATAATCTCGATAACCCTAACAATTTGGGAATTTTTGAAACGGGCTTAATGAGTAGATGATAGAAATGGTACCTTGGAGCTATTTCAAACAATATCTGTATAAACTATGAGGGTATTTTTAAGCGGGTTTGCCGAGTAGATGAGCGATGCCCTTTTGTAGGCCAATATAGCGTCTTCTGGTTCAGAGAAGGTTTCTATAATCATATCATCCGCATCACAAATCAATATACCTATATCTATTCTATGATTATCTTTTTTCGAAAATGTCAATATTTTAGGTTATAGAGATGTCTTAACTGGAATTCGCCATCTTGGTTTTCAAAGTGGCTTCATTCATTGATTTTCGTCATCTACTCGTCAACCCCATTCCGAAAATATCCAACTTTTATTAGTAACATTAGCTAAGTATATGATAAATTGTAAACAACTTCATACTGTACACTTTGACAAACACTTGCGATAAATGAAACCAGAATGGTTCTATTGCACTGTTGAATGAATCTAATTGGGTTAGGTTCACGTACTTCAGAAAACCGGAACGATTGGAACGTAGTTATTATTATTGAGAGGGAAAAACCCGCGGGAGTGGATTTTCAAAAGCTCCTTCTCCCGTAGGCACAAAACCTCTATCTTTTAGGTATCAACATTTAACAAACAAACCAAATGATACAATGACTAACACTAAATACTGCTTAAAATAAACACTTCTTAAACTCTATCTTACATAGGTAAAGTATTAACATTAACATAAATAATTGGCTAACACTATCAGGTTTGGGAAAGGGTGCGCGAAAACAATTTTTTTAAAGAAGTGCGAGACAAATTGAAGTCAAAGACATTGTAACATTGATTGAACACTCTACACATGCTACTGACGGGTTCATTTTTGCCATAATTAGTACGAGACACTGGAAGACGGACAAAAGAGTAGGAACGAAGGTTTCGGAGGCGAATATCAATGTTGAGAAGACGGAGTAAATCAGGGCAGTCAATGCGAGACAATAACAGATCAGAGACAAAAGACGCTTTGGTCACATTGCGGCGCAAAGACAGTGTTTCAAGACCAATGAGGTTGCAACGATCTTCGTATCTGGGCAGATTGTAGGGATCGCTCCAAGGCAGGTGGCGCAGCGCAAAACGCACAAATTTACGCTCAATACTCTCGATGCGTTGAATGCTGTTCTTCTAGAAAGGAGCCCAAACAACGGCGGCGTATTCCAGTGTGGAACGAACGAGCGAGCAGTACAACGTTTTCAAGCACTGTACGTTAGTGAAATGCTTAGTAACCCTAAAAATAACTCCTAGATTACGCGAAGCCTTAGACGAGATAAAAGCAATGTGATCCTTAAATGTAAGCTTTGAATCCACAAGAACCACTAAATCTTTCACTGTAGTTTCTCTTTTTAATTTGTTTTGCAAGATAGTGTAGTCGAATGTTACGATGGAGCGTTTTCGTGCAAACGTAATCACAGAACACTTCGAGGCATTCAAAACCATCCTGTTAGTCATGCACCAATTAGCGAAAATGTCTAACTGAGATTGCAAAAACAAAGCATCAGAGTAACTTTTAACTATATGGAATAACTTATAATCATCGGCATAAGACACCTTGAAGCACTTAATCAATGAATCCAGATCGTTTATGTATAGAAGGAAAATATAAGGACCGATATGGCTGCCTTGAGGTACGCCGGACGTTACGTCGAAGGATGAGGATAAATGATTCCCGATTTTAACAGACATTTTACGGCCTGACAAGTAAGATCGAAGCCATTGGTTGATTTTATTGAAGGCGGCCGACAGATCGGTGCATATTGCATCAGCCTGCAATCGATCCTGTAGCGAGCGAGCGATAAATGAGGTGTAGGCTACTAAATTAGTGCAAGTAGATCGCCTGGGAATGAAACCGTGTTGAGTTTCTGATATGTATCTAGAACAACAATGTGTCAAAAACTCGAGAACGATGAGCTCCAATAATTTCGATAGTGCACATAAAGATGCGATTCCTCGGTGATTGGTAACTTCGCTTTTGGATCCTTTTTTATAAACCGGAAAAACGTAAGATGATTTCCAGATGGTAGGAAACACTCCGGAACTTAACGATATATTGAAAACGACGGACAGAGGTAGGCAAAGCGACGACGAGCATTTTTTAATGATAGATGATGGGATTCCGTCAGGTCCAGGAGTGTTAGAACACTTGAGTTTTATGCAAGCTTTTTGTACAATATCAGAAGATATCGTGAAATTAGGTCCAATGCTAGTCCTACGGGGAATGTTGTCGGCTGCTGCGGAGACTTGTTGATTATTAAGAGTATCATTGGTAAAAACACAGCTGAATTGTTGGCGAAATAACTCACAGATGTCCGGCAATGAAGTCGCTTCTAAATCACCCAGCGACATAGAAGTGGGTAAACCTGACTCACGCCTCTGTTCATTAACGTAATTCCAAAACTTTTTTGGATTGTTACGAAGGTGGCTCTGAATACGATGAAGGTAGGAATTGAAGAGAGACTTATTAAGTCTCTTGTAACAATGATTTAAGAAGATTCTGATTCTTTAGCATATCGGTATTTCGAAAACTTTTTTAGAGCTGACCTTTTGGCCAATTTAAACTTTTTTAGTTTACGATTCGACCATGGAGGATATTCACAGCCATGATTGAGTTTTTTAGGTGTAAACTGGTCGATAGCATAAATCAGTACGTTCGAAACAATTTTAGCCGCTGCGTTTGAATCAGATTGTGGCAAGATTTCATTCCAATTGATACGAGACAAGAAAAGGTGCATTCCTCGAAAATCTGTCTTGCGATAGGCATATGTCATCTTCTCAGTGGTATCTTCGAATGTACAAGGTACACATTTTCGGAGAAAACAATGAAGAGCAGGGTGGTGTTGGCATAGTTTAACGAGAGGAGCTGGAGCACAACAAACGGCAAAGTGATCGGAGAGCTCCTGGCTTCCAAAGCAAAGATCCAAAATACAGTTGTTGTCATTAGTGACGTCACATAGTTGAACTAGCCCCGCGGTGCTGTAACCGTCGAGTAGCTGAGTGATACACGTGTTAGTTGATGAGTGTGATGAGTCTGGGTACATAAATGATGTATTATTGCGAACCCAATTAATGCCGCTAAAGTTGAAGTAGTTGATTGTAATATATTTGCAGTGTCGACAGAAACAATAAACTTCATCAATTAAATTAAAATAAATTTAATTCAGTTAAAAATGCGGGCCCCCAAAATAGACCCGGGCCCCAGGGTAGTTGCCCCCCCTGACCCCCCTCTCGTCGGGCCTGCTTCCAAGCAAAAGTTTATGAAGTCTAGGATGTCTTCGATTGATTTATTGTAGTTGTGTATCACAAATAATAGTTAGTACATTATTAATTGTGGTGCACAACTGGATATTGTTTTGCCTTTCTTATATAGAAAGGTTATGCAATCGGTCGGAATTTCGACTTTCTAACCGCGGCCCGCAGAGCCGAATCTCTTATACCATTCGACTCAGTTGTTCGAGATCGGTAAAAGTGTGTTTTTTTACTTGGTGGTAAAGCTTTTATGCCGACCCAGTAAACGTTCGACCATACTACTGATTTCTTCCATCGTGTGTTAGAGCGAGGGACTTTGAACAGAGAAGATAATTCTGAACACTACTCCTCTAAACTCCTCCAAGCAGTCCGACATTTGCCTGATCCCCCGGATTCCTAATTGCTAATGCACTTCACATGATTCCAGGTCTAGCTGTTCGCGCAAGACTTCGCTGGTCTCATAACCGCCATAACAGTCCTGCACGGCATGATATTCTACATGCCCTCCTCCCTACGTTGACCAGTTGGATGCCGTGGTCGATCGAGCGATTCCGGTTGAAGGGTGGCTTCCGGTACACTGGTGCCCCGACGACCCTATACTGTTGGTTTGTTGTGTTCGGTGCTACTCGGCGTAGTCCCCGACGGTGGAGCTAGCCTACCTCGGCGGAGAGTTCCTCGACGAAAGAATGTCTCCCGCAACCGTTGACGGACGCGTTATTCTTCTTTCGATGCAGTCCGGCAGAATGCCGAGGTCAGTTCAGCGATTCCGGGTGGAGGATTGCGACCGGTTCACTGGTGCCCCGACGATTCAAGCCGGCGATTCGCTACGGACTACTCGGAATAGTCCCCGACGGTGGATCTTTCCTGCTTCGACGAAGAGTAAAAATGTGTGCGTGTATATGTGTGTGTATGTATGTATGTATGTATGCATGTGTCAAACAATCTCACCGATTTTTCTCAGAGATGGCTGGATTGATTTGCAAATACTTAGTCTCAAATGAAAGGTACAACCTTCCTATCGGTTGCTATTGATTTTTTTTAATTGATCCGACTTCCGGTTCCAGAGTTACGGGTTGAAGAGTACGATCACACAGCAAATTCCCTTATAAACTGGTACCATCATAATGTCCAAATGATGCAATACATATTAAAATATGTGCAACATTACTTGGATTTGCGTGTCTAGATCACTAAAGACCCATCGAAGTCGCTTTGACCGCATTGGCCACCTATGACGGTTCTTGATGCCCCCGGGGAACTTTCCAAGTCTCTAAGTTAATGTCATACCTATTTCTCAGCTAATTATTTACCGATTTTTCCAAACTTGGTCTCAAATGAAAGTTACTACGTTCCAATTGAATTTTGAATTGAAAAGTTACATCGCTGCTATTGAATTTCTAATTGAGCCGACATCCGGTTTCAGAATTACAGGGTGATGAGTACGAACACACAGTAAATCCCGATTTCAACGTATTCGGCGATGGATGTAAATTTTTTCCAAAAGGCGAAAATTTTTCCAATATGTGACCACAACTGCTTGGATTTGTAGTTCTAGGTCACTAACAGTCATTCAAAGCCTCTTTGGCCACATTGGCAACCATCGACGGTTCCAAAAGCCGCAACGGAAGTATTCAAAGTCAAAATAACAGTTACATCAATTTCTCAGTGATTACCGGACCGATTTGACCAAACTTAATCCCCAATGAACCCCAAAAACTGTTATTAAATTTTATTTCGATCCGAATTCCGGTTGCGGTGTTACAGGTTGTGGAATGTGGTCACAGAGAAAACTCCCATTCAAACCGATAGCGCTATGAATGCAAAAAGGATTTTTTTCCCTAAAATAGGAGCCAAACATCTTGCATTTGTAGTTCTAGGTTACTGACGGCCCATAGAAATCTTGTTGGCCACATTGACCGCCAAAAACGGTTTTGGAAGTACGCGGAAAGATGGCCATCTTTTAAAATTAAAAAACTCACATCAGTTTCTCGGAGATGGTTGGAGATTTTCACAAACTTTGGTGAAATGTAAGGTATATTACCCCTATAGACTACTATGAAATTTCAGATATATGGTTTCGGAAAGATAGAATGAATCGTCCGGTCATATAATAAGTTTCCATATAAGCCGGAAATTATTCAATCTGTCTTGAAGTGGTTGTTGTAATTTTAGAATACATAGTGGATTTGCGAGCGTTCTAACGTATAATTTCAACTGATAATTGACTGCCTTCTACAGTCTCTCTTTATAGCACCCGCTTAGTGCGGTAATCAAAGTAGAAGAAAAAAACAATGCAAATTGAGATACAATGGTTGTTTACTCGAATCGAGCGAAATAAAGTTTGCTAGGACGACTGAAGGTCAAGCTGATTTTCGTGAACGGCGCTTAGATTTACTTCCGCCGTAACATAAACCGCCCACCAAATTACTGCGAGGAATTTCTGCTCCGTTCCGTCCTGGTACGTACTCATCATCTTCTAATGGGATTCTCCGAATTCTCCTGACATCACGCCGTGAAATACCGTTGGTAGTTTTAACGGCCACTACTCGAATGCGTCCGTCAGGGCCAGGAAAGGTGTCTACGACACGACCTATCGGCCATTGCTTAGCCTTTTCGTTATCGGCAATCAGCAGAACAAACTCACCGACAGTAACATTCGGTGTAGTATGCTGCCATTTTACCATACGTTGAAGCAATAGAACGTACTCATTCTGCCACCGAACTCTGAACTCCTGGGTGACTCGTTGTACATATTGCCACCTGTTCAAAGATCCGATCTGTCGCTCCAGCTGGTTGATCTCTGGAACAGCATTCAAGGTCCGACCGATGAGAAAGTGCGCTGGCGTGAGAGGTTGTGGTTCGTTGGGATCATTCGACAATGGGGTGATAGGACGAGAGTTCATACAAGCTGCTACTTGCGAGAGAACCGTACTTAACTCTTCGAACGTGAAACGAGAATCACCTCCTAGCTTGTTTAGCAAGCTCTTCGCCACCTTCACCCCTGCTTCCCACAGTCCACCGTGGTGGGGAGAACGAGCGGGAATAAATGACCACTCAATGCCTTCGTCCGCAAAATAATCTGCTATTTGGTTCTCATGTTCGATTAAATTAATCTGCTGGTATAACTCACGAAGTTTTCTAGCTGCACCCCGAAGATTAGTGGCGTTGTCAGAGTACATCTTGTTCGGCAGTCCATATCGGCAGCTGAAGCGAGTGAACGCCGCAATGAATGCGGACGTAGTGAGATCCGAAACTGCTTCTAGATGTACCGCTCGAGTTGAGAAGCAGACGAATAGTGCGATATAGCCCTTTGTAGCTACAGCACCTCGCGTTCGACGACTGACAACATTGATTGGCCCAGCGTAATCCACACCGGTGATGGAGAAAGGAGGAACTGGCTTCAGGCGGTCTGCTGGTAGCTGGCCCATCAGCTGATGAATTGGTACTGGCTTCGCTCGTACACACTCGACGCAGGATCGGCAAGTCTTGCGAGCGGCGCTGGTACCGCTAATAATCCAAAAACGCTTTCGTACAGCTGCCAATAGCGATTGGGGGCCGCAATGAAACAGCTGGTTATGCTCGTGGTGGAGAACGAGCGCAGTGAAAATTGAGCGGTGGGGCAGCAAGATCGGATGCTTCGTGTCGTAGCTGAGATCTGACAGCTGTAACCTACCGCCCACCCTGAGGAGATGTGCTTCATCCAGGAACGGTTTCAGCTGTCGAAGTGGACTGGTGTGATGCACCTCATGATGCTTCTCTAGTTGATTGATTTCCTTCGCGAATTGCAACCTCTGAACGTGTTTCACATAGAGTTGCATAGCGTTGTCGATTTCGTATGCTGTTAACGTGGCGGCTCGATACTCGCGATGTCGAAAGCGAATCATCCAGGCAGTAATACGTAAAAGATGTTGGAGTTTAGGGTAATATCTGGCCAGCATCCCGTCGAGAAAGTCGTTTTCGTAAACCACCAGATACGTCACTGCTGCAGAACGCTGTTCCCTTTCTACCTGTCGTTGTTGCTTATCGTCAAGAGCGACCGTGGGCGCGGAATTATCTATGTTTGGACAAGCATTCCAGTAGGGGCCATGCCACCAGAGAGCGCTGTTGATGGTTTGCTCTGGTAGAGTACCCCGAGAGATCAGATCGGCGGGGTTGCTACGGGTGTCGATATGATTCCAGTTTACTGCAGGAAGATGCGTAGTTATTTCTGCCACACGATTTGCGACGAACGTTTTCCACCTTGAAGCACCACCCGCGATCCACGCCAGCGCCACCGTTGAGTCCGAGTACGCACGTATTTCATGAAAGGGTATGGTTAGGGCTTCCTTCACATTCGCTATTAGTCTGGACAGGATCACTGCGGCGCACAGCTCCAACCGAGGTAGTGTTGTTCGTCCATTTCCAATGGGCGCCAATTTAGATTTCGCACACAGCAGATGTGATGATGTGTTGCCGTCGTTGTCTATCGCACGAATGTAGACACACGCACCCATGGCTCGCTCGGATGCATCACTGAAGCCGTGCAGATATAATCGAGAGGCGGCTTGCGTGCCGATCACTCGTCGGGGTACCTGTAAGGAATTAAGATCGGAAAGGCTTTGCACGAATGTCAACCAAACTTGAACTAACTCACCGGGGGGAGCTTCGTCCCAGTCCACCTTCAGTTCCCAGAGCTGTTGCATGACCATTTTCGCTTTGATGACTATTGGCGCCAGAAGCCCTAATGGGTCAAAGATACTGGCGATTTGCGAAAGCATGGTCCGCTTCGTGGGCTGAAAGATCTGATTCGGTATGTTAGAGAACAGGAACTCGTCGCTGCACGGCTGCCAGTAGATGCCGAGGGCCTTGATGGTGCGGGTGTTGTTCAGTTCTATAGTTGTGTTTATTTCCCGATCAGCAGCCGGGATCGCGTTGAGGACTTCTACACTATTTGACGCCCACTTTCGGAGGTGAAAACCACCAGAAGCTAAAATTGTTGAGAGCTGCTGGCGAAGTAGAATGGCTTCCTCCTCTGAATCAGCACCTGTTAAAATGTCGTCCACATATGTGCCCCGTTCTGCCTTTTCCACTGCCTCCGTATACATCAGTCTGTGGGACTCCAACAACTGCTGCACGCATTTTGTGGCCAAATAGGAAGCACTTTTAGTTCCGTAGGTTACAGTATTTAGCCGATATTCCTTCACCGGCTCGTCGCTTGACCATCGCCACAAAATCCGTTGGAAATCACGATCATCTTGGTGCACTTCAATCATTCGATACATTTGCTTGATATCGCCGGTAATCACAATAGTAGGAATTCGAAAGCGTAGAAGAATGTTCACCAGCGAATCTTGCAAGACTGGACCAGCCATGAGAATATCGTTAAGAGATTTTCCGCTTGTAGTTTTCGCAGAAGCATCAAATACAACGCGGCATTTCGTCGTTGAGCTGGCTTCCTTTATCACACAGTGGTGGGGTAAGTAGACGGCCTCTGTGGGATTTGCATGTTCCGAAATAGTCATGTGCCCAAGCTCGAGATACTCGCGGAGGAATGCATGGTACTCTTGCTTGAGGAGTGGATTCCGGTGCAGTTTCCTTTCCATGTGTTCCAGACGTCTAACAGCCATCTGTCTCGAATCGCCAAGTTGACTCGGTGGGTGCAAAAATGGCAAACGAACGGTAAATTTTCCACTGTTATTCCTAACCGTATGCATTGAGAAATGCTCCTCGCAGCGCCTTTCCTCCTCACTGATGTGAATTTTAGGTACAGCATACTCTTCTATTTCCCAAAATTTTCGCAGCTGTTGGCAAAGACCATCATCAGAGGAAGCCAACAAGCACGTCGACACCTTCAAATTCGATAGCGGAGCGCTGTTTCGATAGCGACCGGCTACCACCCACCCTAATTTGGTGTTTTGTAATGTAGGTAGACTATCATCCGTGCTGAGATTGATTTTTCCTGGCTCGAGTAACTGGAAGAAAAGTTCTATACCGAGCAAAACACTAATCTTACCGGGGCGGTTAAAAAGTGGATCAGCTAACTCAATTGAATCAGGTATGGACCATTGGTCAATATCGGCTGGTTTCGCTGGCAATGTTTTAACGATTTCTTCCAACACCATACACGGGACAGCAGTGCGATAATCCGTGCATCGAGATGCTATAACGATTTGCGCACATTTGTCGGCATGTGCAGGCATGGATGAAATTCCCTCCAGATCCATGTCTGCTTCCATTAGATCCAGGCCAAGTTCGTCGCAGAAGCTCTTACTGATGAAACTTACTTGAGATGCGGAATCCAGAACTGCGCGACATGCGTGCGGTCGTCCATATTTGTCCAACACATTAATGGCTACGGTCGCGAGAAGAACATTTGACGCGTCGAGATTAGCAGTGGGATCAAGGGCCGAAATTAGCGACTGGGCGGCCGGACCATTGTTGGCATGTACGGCATACGACGTAAACGGGCTTGGTTGATGATCTGATGGCTCAAATGCGGCATGCAGAAGCGTGTGATGCAGTAGGCCACATTTTCTACAATTTCCCGATCTGCATACTTCTCCAAGGTGCTGCTTCAAGCAATTTTTGCACAGCCTTTGTCTGCTGACTGTTGACAGCCTTTCCTCGGGGCTCATGTGAATGAATTTGCCACATTGATAAAGTGGATGTGGCGATTTTGCACAAACGTTGCATACTGGCGGTGCATTTGTGGTGATGAATGCAGTTGCCCCTCTATACGATGGTTTCACAGGAGGTTTTTGGGCAGCAACGGCTCCATGTTTGGGGGGCTGCGCCGATTGTAATGCAAAACTGCGAGAATCTATGAAGTGGAGGAAACACTGCAGCGTGATGTTCGCTTCTTGCATATCAGCAACTCGTTGGTACCATAGCTGTTTGGTTTCCCGATCCAACTTCTCAATAAGGATAAATAAAAGCCATGTGTCCCGATCCTCTCGTTGCATGGCTTGGAGGGCTCTAACGACTTCGTCTGAGATGTCATGCAGTGAACGTAAGCCATCAGCAGACGATGATGTCAGGGCTGGCTGGCTTAGAAAGCGTTCAATATGCTTATGAGCGATCTCGAGTGGCTTGTCGTAGCGCGATTTAAGTTTTTGTAAGGCGGGACTGTAATTTACATCCTCGATTTTCAAGTGTGAAATTAGGGATGCAGCTTCACCAGAAAGATTTGTTTTCAGGAAGTATAGTTTCTGGCTATCTTTCAGCGATGGGTTTTGATGAACCATGCTGTTGAAAAGATCAATGAATGACTGCCACTCGAGATAGTTACCACTGAACACAGGCAAGGTCATCGGGGGCAGCTTCAGGTCCGACAAGGGAGTGGGAGCGATGGCAGCTTCTGGTGATGCAGCTGTGCTGCTGGTAGCAAGAACCATACGTGTGGACATCATATTTAGAAGCTCGGCTTGCTGCTGGGCAAGTTGCGTGATCACGTCATTCTGGGACGGCGGCCGCTCCTCACGATTACTATCAGCCAATTTTATCACTTTAAGCAATTTTAACAGTCGGTTTTTTAACCGGACATAAGCTTCTTCGAATCTACACTGGCATTCAATGGCCTCTTCGTACGTTTCATCATTCGTACAAGCATCTAGAATTCTTTTATGCACTGAACAATACGCAGCCCAAATGTCATTGAGCGTATCGAGTTCCGATTGCACGTCAATTTCCTCAGCCGCTTCTGGCTGGATTTTCACCACCGTGTCATGTACGCGCTTGAGTCGCGGCTCAAGGGATTTTCGTTCGCGAATTAGTTTCTCCATTGTCGATAAAATTTCAATCACCTTTTGCTCACTGTGCCACCGGTTGGCAGAATCACGAAAGTACGTAACTGAGAAGCGAGCGAACAATTTACCGAAACTGCGAGTCTTTGCAAAATCCTTCGCAATCCGGTTCGAAGGACCATATGGATTTGCGAGCGTTCTAACGTATAATTTCAACTGATAATTGACTGCCTTCTACAGTCTCTCTTTATAGCACCCGCTTAGTGCGGTAATCAAAGTAGAAGAAAAAAACAATGCAAATTGAGATACAATGGTTGTTTACTCGAATCGAGCGAAATAAAGTTTGCTAGGACGACTGAAGGTCAAGCTGATTTTCGTGAACGGCGCTTAGATTTACTTCCGCCGTAACACATAGGTTGATAATACAATTATCAATGTCATTAACATGTATGTGATTGTCTGGCAGTAAATTGTATAAATAATTATTGACTTTTGATGCCCACAGCACATTGATGTAGATTCACCGAGAGAACATCAATGTAAACTGAGTTGAATTTTAGTTGTACGTCTAAGAACATGGACGCCATTTGTTCTTTTTTGCCAGGCATAGTGCTAAGTAAGTCCACTTGCTACAAGGAGCTATGCAGATAAGTAAACGCCAACCCGTGGGGCAATGCTGACTGTGTCGTTATGGCCAGTATCAAAGGTCCAATGACGCCAATAGAAACGCGCGCTGACAAACTGAAAATTATCGTGGAGAGTCTTTTCTCGAAGCACGACCTAACCGCATGGCCGCCTACAGCATACGTTGATGCAGACGGTGGAAATGCTGGTGATTATCGAGTCCCGAACGACGAGCTCCTTATAGTGACAAAAGGGCTGAAAGCGAAGAAAGCTTCCGGATACGATGGTATCCCTAACGTGGCGCTGAAGACCGCGATACTGGCATTTCCGGACATGTTCAGGATAGTCCCACAGAAATACCTGGACGATGACTACTTTCCGGATAGGTGGAAGATCCAGAAACTGGTGTTGCTGCCAAAACCAGGGAAACCACCACGAGATCCATCATCGTATCGGCCTATATGCCTGCTGGATACTCTTAATAAACTCCTGGAAAGGGTCATCCTCAACAGACGTTATAGACGATAAAAGCCATCCGCACAGTAATCGCGAGCGCACAGAAATCATCGAAGCAGAAGAGAAAAGGTAATCGCTACTAAGCCGTGGTTAGGATCAGTGTGAAGAACGCGTTCAATAGTGCCAGCTGGGGCAGGGGGCGATTGCCATAACGCTGCACAGAATGCGGGTTCCGGACTATCTGTGCAAGGTTCTGAAAAGTTATTTTCATAACCGAGTACTGATCTACGAAACGAAAATGGGGAAGAGGTCAATTAGGGTCACTTAGCCCAACGGAATATAATGTACAATGGAGTTAACACTGCAACTGCCCAGGGGAGTTGAGATCGTCACATTGGCAGATGTTTTTGCCCTAGCGATAACCGGTGAGACCCTTGAGGAGGTGGAGATAACCGGTGAGACCCTTGAGGAGGTGGAGATGCGTGCGCTGAAGCTCCTGGGTGTGATGGTCGATGATTGATTGGATTATAACAGCTATTTCAACTATGTATGTGAGAAGGCCACGAGGACAACTAAAGCAAGGATCATGTCGAATCACGGAGGAGCAAGAGGCAACACGAGACGTCTCCTGGCGGGTGTCTCATTATGGCGTTCCGACCTGGGCTGCTGCGCTGAACTCAAAGAGGAACCGGATGAAGTTAATAAGCACGTTTCGCCAAATAGCTGTTCGTGTCGCGAGTGCGTACAGAACGATGTCGTCGGAGGCGGTATGCGTAATTGCCAGGATGATTCCCATCTGCTTGAGGACGTGGAATGCTACTAGCGGAGAAATGCATGTAATGCAAGGAGACTGGTCCGAGCGGACTCGTTGGATAAGTGGCAGCAAGAGGGGAACAACGCAGAGAAAGGAAGGAGGACCCACCGACTTATCCCAAATGTGTCTGCTTGGGTACACTTCCATTTGATGCAGTTTTTGTCCGGGCACGGATGCTTCCGGAAGTACCTGCATCGATTTGGACACGCTTCGTCACCCATTTGCTTGGAGTGTGTGAACATGCAAGAGACACCGAAACACGCGGTCTTCGAATGTCCTAGGCGCGAAGAAGTCCGAAAGGATATGCCTAGTGTGACAGTCGATAATATCGTCCAAGAGATAAATCGCTCACGGAAACGAACATCAGCATCGGGAGAAATCTACCACCGAAGAATTCACAGTGGGGTAGATTCGCCGCCGAGGACTGTTCGACTAAAACGTGACAAAAATAGGAGCTAATTGGCTTACGAAACAAACACCGGTGCCGAGAGAAATTCCTTTGTTGGGGAATCCTGGCATGACAATAACTAAACGACCTCCTAACCAAAGTGCTTAGAGTTCTAAGGTGATTCGTCTTTAGTAGTAACTAGGTGAGAAGGTGAGGTAAACGTGCAACAGGCTACGGGAAAAGTGACAGCGAACAACTTTGCATGCTAACTGGAATCCAAGAAAAAATGTTTTTAAAACCAATATTGCTGATCGACGTTTTTTGATAATCGTATTACCTGAGAATAAATGCTCCTTGCTCCTAATTCTTGGTGGAACAAGGAATGCTCTGATGCGTATGAAGTTAGACAAATTGCTTACAAAGAATTTTTGAAACAAGGGGATAGACGCATGAATTTTGAAAATTATGCGATATTGCAAAAAAGATATGCCAGTTTACGTCGAGCCAAGAAGTTTAGTTATTAGAGCCGCTTCGTTGATGATTTGTCTAGAGAAACATCACTGAGTACTCTTTGGATCACAACCAGAAGAAAGAGAGATCGAAACGGGACTAGTGAAAACGAAGTTTTTAGGAAGCGATGTATATTTAATTTTGCCATGAAAGTTTGTCTAGATTCTTCTCCTGCGTAGAATAACATTTGTGATGCTCCCACAAGTAACGAATCTATTGATTAGCCCTTGATAATGAAGGAATTTTCAATTGCGCTCCTCTCATACAACTGAATTAAATTAAACTTGGGGAAGAGTCTTTTTGATTTTGCCAAAGACGCTTGCTGGATTTAAGACGGCGCCGGTGGTTGAGTGGTAGGCGTGACCGCCACTCATTCCAGTTGGCCTGGGTTCAATTCCAGCCGAGGTCGTTGAGATTTTTCTGAGGTGAAAAAATCTGTGGTCACGTCTTCCTTCGGAAGGGAAGTAAAACCGTTGGTCCTCGGTCCATGAAATTTGTGGATAGATATCTAGTCCAAGTAGTGGAATCACCTCTCTGGCGTCGGTAAAGAAGAAGTATATCCAACTTCTATACTCTACTAACAAAAATATCCTCTTCCCGTGATACTTGTGGAGTGCGCAGTAGTATATACGGCCTCTAGCAAAAGCAAGTATCGGACTAACCATTCCTTCCCTTTCCTTCTGCGATCTACGTTCGGGCCTGGCCGGCGTCGGTATTGATCAGAAACAATTTAGGATTACCAGGAGTTGCACATTGAAAGATGTTTCGCTAATCCCAAGCATAATTATCTACTGATTCCCTGTGCAACTTCAGCTAGTCCCGATCGATAACGTAGTAGCAGCCAGGGGTGGTCGCACAAGCTCAAGCTCAAGCTCAAAGACGCTTGCTGGATTTATTCAACAAGTTTCTTGAGCAGAACATTGTTCCGCGTGACAAGAGATAAGTGAGAATTATCGCCATTCCAAATCCGGTAAAACCACACTCCGATCATAACTCGTATCGACCGATTGGAATGCTATCCTGCATCAGAAAATTGCACGACGTCTCGAAAATTGAATTGACGCGAATGGTTTGCTATCAGATACCCAGCTTGGTTTTCGGAGGGTCAAGGAAACGAATAATTGTCTGGCAAAAAAGATCAAATGGCGTCCGCGTGCTTAGGTAAAGTTAAACTCAGTTTACATTGATTTACAATCTCGTTGAATCTACATGAATGTGGTCTTTCACCAAAATTAATTAATTAATTATACAATTTACTGCCCGAAAATCACACACATGTTAATGACATTGATAATGTAATTGATTGTATTGTCAACCCATGTACTCTAAAATTACAATAACCACTGCAAGACAGCTTGAATAATTTTTCAAAAAGGGCTTTAAAGAAGGGGAATCGATTTATCTACGGGGAAAACAGAGCTGGTAATTTTTTCAATGAAGCGTAATTCAGCTCAGCTTCAGCTTCAGCTGGCTGATAGAACGGTAGCCTAAGTCCTTGCCTTCAAATATCTCAAAATTTAGTTCGATTCATAAGGCAAATGGGTAGGCTAAACGAAGTGCTAACAAAGGATAAATTTACTTCGAACAATAACTGGATCTTGGTGGGGTGCTTATCCAAGTGGCCTGATTGTATTGAAGGATTCCACGAGAAACCGGCCGACCACAAAATATACACGGAAAAAATTGTTCCCAAAGTCGTGAATTGAATTCTTTACGTTACGAAAACAGGACCTTGACTGAAAATCATGGCTTTTATAATTATGTTCAATTTCCCTTCAGTAACGCCCGCATAACGCTTTCATTTGTGGAAATATTTGATTTTGTTTTGTGAACTTCGGTCACGGTTTCCGCCAAGAACTAGTTCACAACTTTATGAACATTATTCATAAAACCAAAGGTTGACTCATGATTTTTTTCATAGTTATAGGAACAATAGTTCACAACATCGAAATATTCTGGCTATTTTTTCGTGAACTATTTCACGAAATTCGGAATTTTATTCATGAACCCATTCAATTCCCGTGAACTAATTCATGATTCCTAGTATATTAGTTCCAATCCAATATCCGTGCTCGTGAAATGGTTCACAAAATCATCAAATATTATTCATGCATTCGTGAACTGGTTCATGATTCCTAATATATTAGTTACGATTCAATATCCGTGCTCGTAAAATAGTTCACGACATCATGAAATATTATTCATGTTTTCATAAACCGGTTCATGATACCTAGTATAATAGTCACAACTTATTAGTTTTCGTGAAAAAGTTCACGAAATCATAAAATATTCATGTGTTCGTGAACTGGTTTATGATTCTTAGTACATGATTTACGAACTATCTAGTATTTATTTGCGTGCTTGTGATATTTAGAAGATATCCCTAATCATTTACAATTTCATGCAACATGGTAATGAAATTTTTACGTGAACTCTATCACAAAAGTTGGAGTATTATTCGTGCAATCATTTTTGTTCCATACACTTTTTAATGAAATACCCAGTTGCTAGCGACCAGTAATAGGTACGAGCAGTAGATATAAAAAATATTAAAACCTAGAACATCGTTATTCATTTGATAAGGTTTATTGTGATGTCCGGACAGAAAACGAAAACTGCACTGAGAACCTCAAATATTGTGTGTGATATAATTCACAAAACCAGTTGTCACGAATGAGTCTTATTTTAATGATCCAGTTCATATTGTCACATTATTCCGAGTAAAAAAACCAGTAGTAACCAAAAAATAATAGATCATGATAAGGCGAAGAGAATTTACGAATACAATGATAAAACTGCTGATATCATGAACATTAGTTACATTACTCTTTGAAAGTAAGCGCTAAAATAAATTATCATGATAACATGAACAGAAATTACAAAAATCGTGACTAAGATGCTGAAATCATGAACACAAATCACACAACTAGTGACAAAAATATCTAAAATCGTGACCAAGATCCTGAAATCATGAACATGAATTGCTCTATTCATGACTAAAATATCACGATAACATGAACAGAAGTTACAAAAATCGCTACTAAGATCCTGAAATCATGAGCACAAATTACACAACTCGTGACAAAAATATTTAAAATCGTGACAAAGATCATGAACTCGTGAACATGAATCACTCTATTTATGACTAAAATATCACGATAACGTGGATGAAAATTACGAACATCGCGACTAAGATCTTGAAATCATGAACTTTAATCCCGCTAACGTCATGAGAATGCACAAGAATCGCGAATAAGCTCTTGAAATCATGAACAACGTTTGACTGTCGACTGTGTATTCCCAAATCATGAACAAGAATCACAATAAAAAATAATCAACAACAGTAACCCACCCAAACATTCTAATGTAACGCCATGTATATATTCGGGGCGAGCTTGTTTTTAGAAAATACAAATAGTTTCATGAATACGAGGTTTATTATTCATAATTTCAGGAACTTTGTCACGGTTTTCGTAAATCGTCCAGTTCATGAAATCGTGACCTTTTGTTCATGAATTTATGAACGGATTTTTTCGTGTGACCACCGTTGATTCGAACGAAACTTTGAAGTTGTGTTCGGTTTATGAATCTCCATGATTTTCTTTGACAATTGCAATAATTTGATGCAAAAGCAATTTTTCAAAAGGGCGTAGATATTTCTACGTGCATAAATTTCATTTTTTTTGTTCGATTACTGTATTTTATACAGCAATACTTTCTAAGAACGAGTTACAGGGAATGAATATTTCTGTACAAAAAAATGCACTGAAAAAAGTGTAATTTTTCACAAAAACAAAAATTTATTTTTAAATTTAGAATGCAAAAAAACATTTTTGCTATTTTTTTATATTCTGTCAACCAAAACCTAAAGAGAAAAAAAAATGATTGTATGATAGAGAAAAATAACTTTATACATGTTTTTAAATTTCATACTAATTGACATACAAATTTTTTTACAGAATATAATTCTAAGAAAAATCTTCCAAAATGCGATAGTTTTCGAGATATTTGGAATTTTGTTCCAACAGAAACAGTTAATTCGATTGGTTATGTCCTTTTAAAAAGTTATTTGCCTTACCCCATCATAAAATATAAAAAATCTAATGTTTATCGTTTCGAAGAGGCAAAAGAAATTTTTTCAGTGTATTTGGATCATGGAGAAGCTTTCAATAAAAAAGTTTTTCTTACAACAACTTTTGACATTTTTTCATAATTATTACTATTTGCAGTCAAAAATACATTTTTTTGAATATGATTCTTAACGCAATTTTAAATCAAAATGCTAATAACAAAAAAATTCTGTAATGTAGATGTAGTAGTTCTCGAGATATTTTAAATTTTGTTTTAAAAACACAATTCTTTTGTTATATTACTACCTTTTCAGAAGTTATTCGCGTATCTCCATCAACAACAATCGGTTTTTCAAAAGGCCCATAACATTTCCTGTAACTTTCTTTTTGACATCAAGGCGATATTGTAAACCATTTGAAAGCTATACGAAAACAATCAAAATTCTATTCAATTAAAGGATCTGATGATTAAACTAAATAGTTCGATCATACGATCATGCTTTTTTTCATGTAGCTTTCAAATGGGTTACAATGCCGCCTTGAATTCAAAGGAGAAGTTACAGGAAATGTTATGGGCCGTTTAAAAAACCTATTGTTGTTGATGGACAAACGCGAAATGGTCTCAATGAAATAAAATAATTGTGAAGTTAAAACAAAATTTGAAACATTTCTAGAACTACTAAATTTCAGAAAAATTTTGTCATGAGCATTTTGATTTAAAATGGTGTTTAGAATCATATTCAAAAAGAAAATTGTATTTTTGAATGCAAATAGTATGAATCATGAAAATATGTCAAAAGTTGTAGTTAGGACATTTTTTTGAAAGCTTATCCATGGTCCAAATACACTGAAAAAGTTTCTTTTACGTCTTTAAAACGATAAGCATTAGATTTTTGACATTTAATGATGGGGTAACGCAAATATCTATTAAAAAAGGCGTAATCACACGAATTAGCTTTTTTGTTGGAACAAAATTCCAAATACCTCGAAAACTATCGCATTTCGGAAGATTTTTGTTAAATGCATTATAATTTAAAACGATATTTAGAATTATATTCTGAAATAAAATTACAGTTGTATATGTCAATTAGCATGAAATTTAAAAAAACATGTTTAAAGCTATTGTTAATTTTTGGCGATAAGTTTTTCATCATACAATCACGTTCAAAATATTTCTTTTCTCTTTAAGTTTTCGATGACAATAATAAAAAATTAGAAAAAATTTAAATTGCATTTTTAGCGCAATTTTTTTGTTTTTGTGGAAAATGACACAACATTTTTTTCAGTGTATATTTTTTTCGTACAGAAATGTTCATTCTCTGTAGCTCATTCTTAGAAAGTTTTGCTGTATAAAATACAGTAATCGAACTAAACATTTTTGAAATTATGGCACGTAGAAATGTCTACGTCCTTTTAAAAAATTCCTCTTGAGTCGAAAAAATCTTTCTAATTGTGAAAAATGTTCAGTTTTCCATGTCGGTGAAACGGGTAAAGTAGGAATCGAAGATGGTCGGTCACGATTTTAAATATTTTCGGATGGATCTTGATGTGGCCAACAAGATTTCTATGGGCCGTCAGTAACCTAGAACTACAAATGCAAGATGTTTGGCTCCTATTTTAGGGAAAAAAAATCCTTTTTGCATTCATAGCGCTATCGGTTTGAATGGGAGTTTTCTCTGTGACCACATTCCACAACCTGTAACACCGCAACCGGAATTCGGATCGAAATAAAATTTAATAACAGTTTTTGGGGTTCATTGGGGATTAAGTTTGGTCAAATCGGTCCGGTAATCACTGAGAAATTGATGTAACTGTTATTTTGACTTTGAATACTTCCGTTGCGGCTTTTGGAACCGTCGATGGTTGCCAATGTGGCCAAAGAGGCTTTGAATGACTGTTAGTGACCTAGAACTACAAATCCAAGCAGTTGTGGTCACATATTGGAAAAATTTTCGCCTTTTGGAAAAAATTTACATCCATCGCCGAATACGTTGAAATCGGGATTTACTGTGTGTTCGTACTCATCACCCTGTAATTCTGAAACCGGATGTCGGCTCAATTAGAAATTCAATAGCAGCGATGTAACTTTTCAATTCAAAATTCAATTGGAACGTAGTAACTTTCATTTGAGACCAAGTTTGGAAAAATCGGTAAATAATTAGCTGAGAAATAGGTATGACATTAACTTAGAGACTTGGAAAATTCCCCGGGGGCATCAAGAACCGTCATAGGTGGCCAATGCGGTCAAAGCGACTTCGATGGGTCTTTAGTGATCTAGACACGCAAATCCAAGTAATGTTGCACATATTTTAATATGTATTGCATCATTTGGACATTATGATGGTACCAGTTTATAAGGGAATTTGCTGTGTGATCGTACTCTTCAACCCGTAACTCTGGAACCGGAAGTCGGATCAATTAAAAAAAATCAATAGCAACCGATAGGAAGGTTGTACCTTTCATTTGAGACTAAGTATTTGCAAATCAATCCAGCCATCTCTGAGAAAAATCGGTGAGATTGTTTGACACATGCATACATACATACATACATACACACACATATACACGCACACATTTTTACTCTTCGTCGAAGCAGGAAAGATCCACCGTCGGGGACTATTCCGAGTAGTCCGTAGCGAATCGCCGGCTTGAATCGTCGGGGCACCAGTGAACCGGTCGCAATCCTCCACCCGGAATCGCTGAACTGACCTCGGCATTCTGCCGGACTGCATCGAAAGAAGAATAACGCGTCCGTCAACGGTTGCGGGAGACATTCTTTCGTCGAGGAACTCTCCGCCGAGGTAGGCTAGCTCCACCGTCGGGGACTACGCCGAGTAGCACCGAACACAACAAACCAACAGTATAGGGTCGTCGGGGCACCAGTGTACCGGAAGCCACCCTTCAACCGGAATCGCTCGATCGACCACGGCATCCAACTGGTCAACGTAGGGAGGAGGGCATGTAGAATATCATGCCGTGCAGGACTGTTATGGCGGTTATGAGACCAGCGAAGTCTTGCGCGAACAGCTAGACCTGGAATCATGTGAAGTGCATTAGCAATTAGGAATCCGGGGGATCAGGCAAATGTCGGACTGCTTGGAGGAGTTTAGAGGAGTAGTGTTCAGAATTATCTTCTCTGTTCAAAGTCCCTCGCTCTAACACACGATGGAAGAAATCAGTAGTATGGTCGAACGTTTACTGGGTCGGCATAAAAGCTTTACCACCAAGTAAAAAAACACACTTTTACCGATCTCGAACAACTGAGTCGAATGGTATAAGAGATTCGGCTCTGCGGGCCGCGGTTAGAAAGTCGAAATTCCGACCGATTGCATAACCTTTCTATATAAGAAAGGCAAAACAATATCCAGTTGTGCACCACAATTAATAATGTACTAACTATTATTTGTGATACACAACTACAATAAATCAATCGAAGACATCCTAGACTTCATAAACTTTTGCTTGGAAGCAGGCCCGACGAGAGGGGGGTCAGGGGGGGCAACTACCCTGGGGCCCGGGTCTATTTTGGGGGCCCGCATTTTTAACTGAATTAAATTTATTTTAATTTAATTGATGAAGTTTATTGTTTCTGTCGACACTGCAAATATATTACAATCAACTACTTCAACTTTAGCGGCATTAATTGGGTTCGCAATAATACATCATTTATGTACCCAGACTCATCACACTCATCAACTAACACGTGTATCACTCAGCTACTCGACGGTTACAGCACCGCGGGGCTAGTTCAACTATGTGACGTCACTAATGACAACAACTGTATTTTGGATCTTTGCTTTGGAAGCCAGGAGCTCTCCGATCACTTTGCCGTTTGTTGTGCTCCAGCTCCTCTCGTTAAACTATGCCAACACCACCCTGCTCTTCATTGTTTTCTCCGAAAATGTGTACCTTGTACATTCGAAGATACCACTGAGAAGATGACATATGCCTATCGCAAGACAGATTTTCGAGGAATGCACCTTTTCTTGTCTCGTATCAATTGGAATGAAATCTTGCCACAATCTGATTCAAACGCAGCGGCTAAAATTGTTTCGAACGTACTGATTTATGCTATCGACCAGTTTACACCTAAAAAACTCAATCATGGCTGTGAATATCCTCCATGGTCGAATCGTAAACTAAAAAAGTTTAAATTGGCCAAAAGGTCAGCTCTAAAAAAGTTTTCGAAATACCGATATGCTAAAGAATCAGAATCTTCTTAAATCATTGTTACAAGAGACTTAATAAGTCTCTCTTCAATTCCTACCTTCATCGTATTCAGAGCCACCTTCGTAACAATCCAAAAAAGTTTTGGAATTACGTTAATGAACAGAGGCGTGAGTCAGGTTTACCCACTTCTATGTCGCTGGGTGATTTAGAAGCGACTTCATTGCCGGACATCTGTGAGTTATTTCGCCAACAATTCAGCTGTGTTTTTACCAATGATACTCTTAATAATCAACAAGTCTCCGCAGCAGCCGACAACATTCCCCGTAGGACTAGCATTGGACCTAATTTCACGATATCTTCTGATATTGTACAAAAAGCTTGCATAAAACTCAAGTGTTCTAACACTCCTGGACCTGACGGAATCCCATCATCTATCATTAAAAAATGCTCGTCGTCGCTTTGCCTACCTCTGTCCGTCGTTTTCAATATATCGTTAAGTTCCGGAGTGTTTCCTACCATCTGGAAATCATCTTACGTTTTTCCGGTTTATAAAAAAGGATCCAAAAGCGAAGTTACCAATCACCGAGGAATCGCATCTTTATGTGCACTATCGAAATTATTGGAGCTCATCGTTCTCGAGTTTTTGACACATTGTTGTTCTAGATACATATCAGAAACTCAACACGGTTTCATTCCCAGGCGATCTACTTGCACTAATTTAGTAGCCTACACCTCATTTATCGCTCGCTCGCTACAGGATCGATTGCAGGCTGATGCAATATGCACCGATCTGTCGGCCGCCTTCAATAAAATCAACCAATGGCTTCGATCTTACTTGTCAGGCCGTAAAATGTCTGTTAAAATCGGGAATCATTTATCCTCATCCTTCGACGTAACGTCCGGCGTACCTCAAGGCAGCCATATCGGTCCTTATATTTTCCTTCTATACATAAACGATCTGGATTCATTGATTAAGTGCTTCAAGGTGTCTTATGCCGATGATTATAAGTTATTCCATATAGTTAAAAGTTACTCTGATGCTTTGTTTTTGCAATCTCAGTTAGACATTTTCGCTAATTGGTGCATGACTAACAGGATGGTTTTGAATGCCTCGAAGTGTTCTGTGATTACGTTTGCACGAAAACGCTCCATCGTAACATTCGACTACACTATCTTGCAAAACAAATTAAAAAGAGAAACTACAGTGAAAGATTTAGTGGTTCTTGTGGATTCAAAGCTTACATTTAAGGATCACATTGCTTTTATCTCGTCTAAGGCTTCGCGTAATCTAGGAGTTATTTTTAGGGTTACTAAGCATTTCACTAACGTACAGTGCTTGAAAACGTTGTACTGCTCGCTCGTTCGTTCCACACTGGAATACGCCGCCGTTGTTTGGGCTCCTTTCTAGAAGAACAGCATTCAACGCATCGAGAGTATTGAGCGTAAATTTGTGCGTTTTGCGCTGCGCCACCTGCCTTGGAGCGATCCCTACAATCTGCCCAGATACGAAGATCGTTGCAACCTCATTGGTCTTGAAACACTGTCTTTGCGCCGCAATGTGACCAAAGCGTCTTTTGTCTCTGATCTGTTATTGTCTCGCATTGACTGCCCTGATTTACTCCGTCTTCTCAACATTGATATTCGCCTCCGAAACCTTCGTTCCTACTCTTTTGTCCGTCTTCCAGTGTCTCGTACTAATTATGGCAAAAATGAACCCGTCAGTAGCATGTGTAGAGTGTTCAATCAATGTTACAATGTCTTTGACTTCAATTTGTCTCGCACTTCTTTAAAAAAATTGTTTTCGCGCACCCTTTCCCAAACCTGATAGTGTTAGCCAATTATTTATGTTAATGTTAATACTTTACCTATGTAAGATAGAGTTTAAGAAGTGTTTATTTTAAGCAGTATTTAGTGTTAGTCATTGTATCATTTGGTTTGTTTGTTAAATGTTGATACCTAAAAGATAGAGGTTTTGTGCCTACGGGAGAAGGAGCTTTTGAAAATCCACTCCCGCGGGTTTTTCCCTCTCAATAATAATAACTACGTTCCAATCGTTCCGGTTTTCTGAAGTACGTGAACCTAACCCAATTAGATTCATTCAACAGTGCAATAGAACCATTCTGGTTTCATTTATCGCAAGTGTTTGTCAAAGTGTACAGTATGAAGTTGTTTACAATTTATCATATACTTAGCTAATGTTACTAATAAAAGTTGGATATTTTCGGAATGGGGTTGACGAGTAGATGACGAAAATCAATGAATGAAGCCACTTTGAAAACCAAGATGGCGAATTCCAGTTAAGACATCTCTATAACCTAAAATATTGACATTTTCGAAAAAAGATAATCATAGAATAGATATAGGTATATTGATTTGTGATGCGGATGATATGATTATAGAAACCTTCTCTGAACCAGAAGACGCTATATTGGCCTACAAAAGGGCATCGCTCATCTACTCGGCAAACCCGCTTAAAAATACCCTCATAGTTTATACAGATATTGTTTGAAATAGCTCCAAGGTACCATTTCTATCATCTACTCATTAAGCCCGTTTCAAAAATTCCCAAATTGTTAGGGTTATCGAGATTATTGTTCAATCTGAAGTCTCCATTCTGGATTTCAAAAAGGTGCCAAATATCCATTTTCATCATGTACTTGTTAAGCCCGTTCCGGAAATACCCATATTGTTAGGGTTATCGATAATGTTGCTCAACCAACGAATTTTGATAAGAATGTGAAGCGAATTTTTTACGATCTAAATCCCAAAAAACGAACTAATTCAATTTACGAACCCTTGGCTTGGTCCGTAAATAGAGGTTCCAGTGTACACATTTGATGCAGAAAAATGTGGGAATTGAACTAGATACTTATTCTACCTATTAGTATTCACCAAAAGTTGAAACTCTTTCTCTCACAACTCTCTGTCTCAGTCTTTCTAACAGCAGACTTCGCTGTTGGATCCCATTCATCGCATTCGGAATGTTTTCTCTCTGAATGTTGGCGCAAATGTAACAACTGATTCCAAAACCGATTTTGCCATGTTCAGAAACCAATAAAGAAAATTCGTTCAGGTCATAGTGACAACTGCAATAGCTGCATCCAGTGCCTCAAAATCATCAACATGTACCAACAATAAGAAACAAGGCAGCATCGGTGGTGCGAAATTTTACATTCAGTTGCCTATTTCTGATGAATTTGCTGAATTCAATATTCAGTTTCAATGCTTCCCTCATTCATTCACTTCCAAACTGACTGAAATTTTATGCAGAATCGAATGGTTGAGTGCAGAGGAAATATAAATTCATTCACAAACCAAAGCATTCATTTGTTATTATGTGGACAGTTTGAAGGCAGAAGTTCTTTTACATTTTCGAGCATAACTGAACTGCATAATCTATATCTGGTGCACTTTTGCTTGATGATCTCAGAGCGGACGGACGAGGAAAACAAACAAACCTTCGATTCATCGCGGCGGGCATAAATAGAATTTTATTTCTCTTTCAAGCTCACGAAGGGTGGTCAATTTTTCTAAGCTCGGATTCTGAGCAGCATTAACGATGGTAGCATTAACGTGCGTCAAGGGAGCATGAACGATGGCGATATGGACTGTATGGCAATGTCGCAAAAAAGGTTTCCAATTGCAATGGCAAATCGGACGCAAGTCATTCTAATGGCCAGCCACAAACAAATATTCCTTTATTATTTTTATTTTTTCATCTATTACTTATTTAAAATACTGACGACTCTGGTAAGCTAACGCATTGAATCGTATCAAATAAACAATTTTCATAAAAAATAATTTAATTGAAACGGTTGCATTTGTATAGTTCCTCTAATCGATGTTGAAATAAGAAGTCATATATGGTACGGCCCGTCAGTACTTCGAACCCCGGGGCCCGGCGCGGCTCTCGACGGCCCTGCTTGGAAGATGTCATCACATAACTCAATTCAAATCAATCAGACATTGGCGGTCATTCTGAACCATTTCTTATAACTAGATATTCTGCTTGGTATCCATAGACTTGTGGTAAGGGCAATCTATAGATAACCTAGACTGGGTGGAACAGAAGATAAGTTACTGCTGGTCCGGTAAACCATATTCCGAAATGCTCGAATTTAATGCAGATATGATTCTATGTCGGAAGAAAAGGTTACTAATGGGGTTTTTCATTGAAAAAGCCCGGGGCAGTGGATTGCACTGGTGTTGCATTTTCTAGCAGTAGAGCAAGCCACTAGACGCGTTTCATTCCCACTTTTGCTAGAAAGTGCAAAACCAGTGCAATCTACTGCCCCGATATAAGAATCAGAACAAAATTCCGAAAATGGGTTGGATACAGTGTAGAACCGGTTTAAAATCCTAATGAAAAATCTCAGCCTTTGATACTACAAAATCATATTTAGAGAATGTAGGTAAATGATCTATTTTGAATCCATCTGTAACCGGCACCGGTGCCTATATCATAGTGTCTTTGCGTTGAGCTTTACTGTCCATAAAACCATAAGAGTCCCATATGAATTTTTTGTTGAAAATGAGTTATCTGTTGGATTGTATTCTGTATCACCACTGAATCACAATGAACAAATAAGATTACCAGGTTTGTTTAGAAAATATCGAAAAAATACCAAACCATGGTTGTCCCATCCATTTGGCTCAAAGAAAATGTAAATCTTGAACAACGTTTTTCTCGGATTGTTGTTTTTCACTATGGAAATCTTATGCTTTTACGTTTGATTGATTCTTTCACGATGTCTATGATCTGTTACACGGTAGTGGGACATAGCTCACCGAAGTGTATGTTCACAGGTTGACATACATATACATATCTAATTGCTATATCAAATAGTACCTTTTATGCGAAGTATTGTACTTATACGCTATCAGTAAAAAAATCGTATGGCTTTTTTCAAACAAAGTTGGCGAATCTACGTAGCATAACTTACAAATCACTGATACTTAGGTAGAGCAGAATAGCTTTTATATACACATATACTAACCATGATCGCAAATCACTCTCATAAAGATAAGAATTCCATAGAAAATGGGACAAATGTGCGATCGTTGGCAGTATAATTCACTATGGGTCATCGGTATAGTGTCACCGCCACATAGCATTGCTGGGACATTGAAGATCTAATGGTTATATGAATAGTCAGTCTTCGCCGTGCTTAGTTCCTCTAAATATTTATAATATCTATTGATTGGTTATGCTCAGGACGGCAATGCTTACTGAAAAACGTTTTATATTATTTATTGGCTAGCGAGTGTACATTAGAAACTATTGTGGTTGATTTTCAAAAAGCTTAGCTTAGTTTAGCTTGGGTAGACCGCGCGCGTCGTTTGCTCCCATTCCCTGCCAGCATACGACCACAAATCCCACCGTGGTCACTAAAGCCGCTTCCATCCGAAACAAATCTGAGTCAGGCTCCAACCCCAACCGCTGTCAAAATGTAGGAACTGACATCGCGGGAAGGTGAGGGATAGGAGTTCTGTATCAGAAGAAAATGGTGGCATAGTGTGGCATCATATTGCACAATAATACAGCTTTGCCAACCTATTCTGGTTGATTTCCAAAAAGTGAAATAAATTATGAACATGTTTTTTTTATCAATGTCCGCAATATCACACCAACTCACAACTCTTTGACGATGCTGGAATTTCTCATAATGTGTGATTTATATGATAGATTTGGAAAATTTGGGTAGATCACTTGCATATGAAATTAGCTCACTGACTCACACGATTTTCTTCCGGATTCCTAAAGGGGATTTTTAGCCAGTCGAAATATGCTATCATGTTAGTATAATGTTTTACAACGTCACATTTGATCTCTTTCAATTAGTTTTGTTCATGTTTAGGACGTTGTCTTCAAAAATTTCATCAATTGTACATAAATATCAAAACCATATTCTAGCTTAGAAAAAAAACTAATGTTATTTATGAAAAGCACAGCACAATTCAGTAATTATGTTGAAATTAATGTTACAATCAACTAAGTACCGATATTTGAATGGAAAACAAATATTTGTTATTCATTGTTCGCAACATCGTAGTCAAGATGTAATCCCTGAAATGCTGCAACTTGTGAAACTAACGCAAACGCCTACTAACGTTTATTATTTGTGTTTTCCATCTACTGCCGGTTCATGTATACGCATACAAACAAGCATCCGCGGAGTTTACGATTTGATATGCAATCGATGGAAAATATGGAATTTCCCAATGAAAATCTTAAACTTTTCGTGAAAACTGAATATACATTAGATGTAAATATTACGTAGAATGCTCCAGTATATTTTTTGAATCAATTAGAGCGTATGCACAATGCATAGATAGGTTATGAATAAAATTAGGAAAATCGTAAAATTTTCATCGAAAAGTCGGAAAATTCCATCAAACTAAAGTTCCAATGTGTGCTTGAGAGAAATAGAAACACACTGAAATACTAAAAATAGTATGTCATCGCTTTATTTTCGAAGATATTAGCGTGGAAATGCAAAAAAGGCAAAAGTTTTTCCGGTCTAAGGTAATGCATTCGGAAAATCGGGAGAATTTTCACGGAAAATTTTAACCAGATGATAGCTGAATAAATTCTGCAGGGACGTATGTTTTTTGTTTTGGGATTTTAGTTAATTTTATCGTCTATTTTCTCGAAAAACTAACTTTTTCCTACTGTTTTGCGGCGCGAGTTACGATGGCCTTAAACACGAAAATCTCACCTCCTCGGCCCCTGCCACAACTTAAACCGATCAGCATTCGAATGGTTTGCAATGAGTTGCGAACCCGATATTGCAATCCTGCAGACCGTTTCCGCCACACGTGCGCTACTTGTTGAAGTTTCCCCCAACCGTCCACCCCATGCAACCGGAGCTGGACGAATGGGTGGTGCCAATCCCGTTCCGTTGCTGCTTAGTTAGTGTGTGGCTGGATCGGAGCAAGAAGTACACTAGAAGCCTGAAGAAGAAGAAAAAAACAGAAAGAAACATGCTATCGGATTATAGCCGTGATTAAACTGCAGTGGTACACATAGCTTCTATATACGGCTGGGATTGCTGCGAAGCGATGAAAATGTACTAATGATTTGAGGGTTTATCGCTCGTTGCGGACACCGCGCGCCGGCAAGCTAGTACCTACAGGTATAGCCGCTTCAACTTGCAATGAAGTGAATCCGATTGCGTCAATGGTAGAAATAATAAATCAACCGGATAAAGTAGCCACTGGGAACAGATTTAATCCGGAACATGTGAGTTGTTTTAGTAAGCTGTGTAGTTATGATGGTCGCATAATTCCTTCTTGCATGAAATACACCACGTAGGACAGTGATGCCATTCGGAACAAAAGCTGGTCAATTTTTTCGTATTCTTTAAACTAGATAATTTTAGCACTCTGAATCCAATTCTGTTATATATGATTTCACGAAAATTCTACATGATTGACAAGGGTGGTTAAAATATATAAATAAATTTGATACCGAAATGGGAAGTGTTAATTTTAGTTTGAGCATCGCAATACGGTTGAGCGGTACATAATTCAAAACGAATCATTTCAAACGTAAAGAGTGATAGTAAAAACATTTTCTAAGATCTATTGAATAACATCCTCTGTTTAATTAAAGTTGTGCAAATATTTGAGAAATCTTCAAGGATTTTTAAATGCGTCCCACATTGATCTCAAAATCATTTAATCACTTTAACTACGATATTATGGGCACTAATCACGTTTGATAACAATATTCGAATTACAAATATAGGCGTGTTAACTACGTACGAATGTTAAGAATCATCATTTTAAAACATCTTGAGGACAATAAAATGATAAAAAATGCGGTTAAAACTTGAACGTACGATCAGTGGAAACATATTTTTAACAGTCAAGTCAAAGTTTAAGCCTGTGCTGTAACCAGCTTGGCATCACTGTGCTGACTGAATGCTGAACATGGCAGTGTTATAATATGTATAATTTTATATTGCCAATTCTGCTGCTCATTTCGATAGGACCTTTACGTTGGATACGCGAGTGCTGGTTCGAATTGGATTAATTATTGCCACTGCGAATTACCGAATTGGACATTACTGAGGAACGGAAAACACAACCCCAAGTAATTACGACACTTGTATGGAATTTATTGTTTGTTACAGACCGATCGTAGATAATGGCATTAACCAACGAGTCGATGGAAAATAACGAAAAAAATATCGAAATTGAAATTGACTTTCTTCGTTTCGGACAAACATGGTTATAATTATTATTCCCCAGCAGTGCTTAAAATTAGCATTAAAAATTTGAATGATGCGAATGAATCTGCTGTGAATCGTGCTGGATGGAATCAATGGATGTTTATTGAATTATAATCAGTTTTCCCTAGAAAATACAAGAAGGTTATCCAACTTCAGTTTCCTTTAGAAAATCCAAGATTTCAAAGTTAGGTTATGTGCTCTTGTGCGCAAATTGGTTAATTTTTTTCTTTAGGAAAAAAAATGAGTAATGAGTGTGTTCAAGACACGCCCCCGTTACATTGAACATATCCGAGAATATTTTCATCATCCATTTTGGTATGGCTTTCGCACTGATTTTCATGAAGGTTTTCGAAAATTTCGAGTTTGTTTATTGTTCACTCGTAAAGATACAAAAATGAGCATTAACAAGCACGAAACTAATATAAGGAATTTTCTAATACTTAATCCATTTTCCTTTAGGTATGTATTCGTCCTAATAAGTACGGTTTGCTGATAACTGTATTGTGATTCAGATTGCCACGGCTAATACACAAGGCATAAACCAACAACTCGCCGTCTCGCTTCTGTTGTGCCATCATCACCGGAAACTGAGAACAACAAAGTTCTTCCAGTATACACAGGCAAACGCTCTTCTTCCGTGGTTTATGTCAAATGCGAAATGTAACAGCTATCTTGGCAGCAGCAGCAATAATTCTACTCGTTCTGCCATTAGAATAGGCATTGCAATAAAGAAATACGAATTCGGAAGAATTTTCAATAGTGTGCTAATTAAATACACAATGTTTTTGCAATAATCAGGGAAGGATCCAGAAAAAAATTCTGGAGGGGTCCGAAATTTCGCTTTTAAAATAGACATTGTACAACACGTAATAAGAAAAAATCTCATTTAATGAAAATCAGTATTGGTGGTCAATTAGAATGAAAAGATTTTGAGTTTGAAACTATTATAAAATTCAAACTAATTTAAAATTTCTCAACAAGTTAAAAAATTTCAGGAGGGGTCCCCATGGCAATAATACTGATTATTCATTAGTGTACAGCTGAAAAACCAAAAAATAGTTGTAATCAATTTTTAAATTGGACTTTTCTGAATCAATTGGCATTTAAATGCGCTAGAGTCGTTTAAAAGTATACCACATTTTCGTAACGCCGATCAAATTTTAAATTTCGTTTTTACACCTAGCCCCTGTCCCCTATAGTCGAGTAAAGCATTTTCAATGCTAAAACAACTTGAGCGTGCTGTGACCGCACGTATATTGTGTTTCTGAAAGTATAGGGAAAATGATGAAAACTGGTGTTTTCCATGTTTCCATGTAAAAAAAAAATTTTGGTATCAGAAATTATAAAAAATAATCTCCAAGAGGGATTGAAAACTTAGCAAAAAATGACGTAAGTGACTATTTTTGGGGTAGACTTGAATGCAGAGATGAATGGCGTAATTAGATTTTCTATACAAGGTCACATCCTCAAGTTAGACATTTCTTAACTCAAGAATGCTTAAATAAATGTTCTAAAAAGATTTTTCACGGTCAAGATTACATCATTTCGAAACAGCCAACTTTAAGGGCTTAGTATCTTTTGAGCAGTTCTTCAACATAATTCGACACATCTCACGAAAAAGTTATTTCGGTGATTAGTCCGCCTAGAGGATTAACGGTTCAAAAAATTTGTTTAGAGACTTGGTGCCTTTAGCAAAGCTTTTTGGAATGGAATTAGTAATAACTTTGTAGAAGTCGTGACTGCTGTATCTATTCAGTGCATCGAGTTATATTAGGATATTTGCGAGAAAAAAATCCCATTCAATTAAGTTCCTCTAATATTAATATTGACGATAGCTTGTATATTCGTTTCTCCTTCTGCATAGTTGTTTAGAACAATGAAATACCCATTTCTATTCTTGGTATGGGTATTAGACCGGCAACAATTTTGACTTTTTTCGGAACACTGTTAAATCGAACGGTAATTGGCTTCACATACCACTTGTCAAATATGAGCTTTTTTCGAAAACTCTAATTTACTCACAAGAGTTTTCGAGTTTGCATGTGAAAATATATGAAAAATAGACAATTGAAGCAATCAATTCAGTACAAAATGCCACTATCATCTTGTGTATCCCAAAATCTGCAGAAATATAGCTTAAGGTGTAAGGAGCAACATTGCCGAAGGCTGCAAATTGATCCGATTTTGCAGTATAAAGATATTTCCATATAAAATTATTTTTGCCTCTCTTTCTCGCACATGCTTAGAATAGGAAATTTCAAAAAAATGGGTTGGTCTTCAAAATTAAATAACTTTGTCGGGGAACCTCCAATCAATATGCGATCTTCGACAAAGCCATTCGTTATAAAATAAACTATACGACCGTTAGTTTTGAGGCATGCAGAGTTACTATGATTTATTTATTGGAATTTAAGATTTTATTTCCGATATTCCATATATATATATTACTATAGAAACTTGAAACCTCTTGTGAGTGAATTGGAGCTATCGGAAAAAGCTTATATTTTGCATTTGAATTTTGCATCCAATTACCATTTGAATTAGCAGTGTTCCGAAAAAAAAAGTCAAAATTATTGTCGGCCTAATGGGTATCCATGGCCGCAAAAAGGGGAGGGGGACGGGGTGTTTTCCCCCGTGTTGTAGAATGGGCCCCGACTTTGAACAGAAGGAATGATTCTGATAAGTTATATTTCAATAACAATTTATTTGAAATGTCAGTTATGGAACTTGCATTTCGACTTCGTCTCATTATAATCCGACACTAGCTTAGTGACAGGTACAGGAAATATAGCATAGTACATATTGAATTGGTTTGCTAAGGCAAACCAAGTTTCTATTTCATTAATCATCATCAGCTAAATCAGAATTTCTTTTCTTACGGGACATCATGCAGGAATAGGAATTTGCTCCAAAACACAAATAGTGTTTTCGTGACGAATGAAGAAAATTTAAAGTCACGAAAGTAAAAATAAATAAAAAAAATAATTAAAAAACAGATAGGTTGCGTCCATCCTGCCCTAGTTTAGCTCTGTCACTAAGTTAGTGTCGGATTCTGATGAGACGAAATCAAAATTTCATTACTAATTAACAACGAAGATATAAATCCTTCGGGGCGGGCATTGCATTATTGGTAAATCGATTGCCTTGTACGCAGCTCATCTGGGTTCGAGTCCCAACTCCGCTCATAAGGATAGAGATTTTTCTAACCCGAAGAGGCGAATGACCTTAAGGTTAAAACCTCTAAAATCAAAAGAAAAAAATAAAATAAAAGTATAAAAATCCAGGAAGTAAACGATTCATAGTAATTCCTCGTGTTCATTTAAAAAATATTATTTAAATACGAGAGCCCGAAAGTTTTTCATCTTTAACTAGCTTTCTCAATTGAAACATTTTTTCCCCTTTTTTTTGAATTTCGTCTGAGAAATTTTATATTCTTCATATAATTGAGGGGTTCTATTCATTCGAATTTTTTCGCATAATTTTCTGAATTTTTTATTGTGCATTTTTCATTTCATTCATATTTTTAGTCTTTCTTTTTTTCATGTTATCTTGTTTTAAATTTTGTTTTACATGTTTTGTTTCATATTTTCATTTCTATATTTCTATCTAATGGTAAATCCCGGCTGTTTTTTACTGATTCGTGCAATTTTTTTATATTTTTCCCATTTTTTCGATTCATTTCATGTTTTATTTAATTTCTGCGTTTTATCTATCGTTTTCTTTGTTTTTTTCTCCGTTTGTTCAATTGATTTCATTAAATTTATTTACAAAAATTTTATCCTTACGATTACTTTTGTAATAATTTTTCATTAAACCTATTTTTTTTTTATTCATTTCGTTTATTTGATAGGCACAAATGCGTTAGCTTGGCGGTGCCAAATTCTTTTGTTTTTACATTTTGTATATTTTAAAACTAGGAGGTTACAATGTTGAAATATTTTTTTAAAAAAGAAAAATTTTACAGCTATCTTAAGACTAGAAATAAGATTCTATATACAAGAGAGGGGGCGAAAGATTTTTTTTATGAAAAAATTTTAAAACAAGGAATTCAATAGTAATAATTTTTAGGAAATATTTACACTTATCTTAAAACTAACAATATAGTTTGGTACACAAAAGGGGGAACAAATATTTATGAGAAAATTCGCATGTGTTTTAAGACTAGGGATACAATTCTATTTACAAGATGGGGGACAATAGTTTTAACAAAGAGGTAAAATTACAACTATCTTAAAACTAGGAATACAGAATACAAATTTGAACTTTTTTAGCGGAGACTTATGCTTGGTCAAGATATTCAGAGGGGGGCTGTAGAAGCAGTTGTATCAAGGACAGGGGAGAGAAAGCGTAGATGGTGACCGGGAGAGAAGAGCAAAACTTGCAACTTTCGCTCAAACGGGAGATCAGCGAAAGATTACCGCCTCAGTCTAGTAGGTCGGATTGGCGGATGGTATTCTTCGGACCCGCGGGGAATCCTTCAAAAGTCATCGGACCTTGAGTCGCTCTCGCTTCAGTTTCCGTAGTGGTAAGTGCGACGGCGGTTACATAGTTGCAGTCTGGAGCTGATCGGTCCCACAAGGCAAGAGAAAGCTTCTAAAACGAGAAATAAAAAGAAAGGGGCTAAATTGGGATATTTGTCGTTTTTATGAAAGTATAAATAAGGGACATATAGGGGAAATCACGATTTGCCAGTATATCTCGGACTGGGACATTGGGTGGTCTACCTCGGGCCCGAAGGGAATCCTTTAACTGAGACCTGGCGTCCAAGTACCCGGCGCATACCCAGACAACGTGCTCGATGTCGTGATAGCCCTCGTCACAAGCGCACAGACTACTCTCCGCAAGCCCAATACGCCGCAGATGCGCATCCAAGGTGTAGTGGTTGGACATAAGTCGGGACATTACACGAATAAAATCCCGACCCACATCCATCCCCCTGAACCAAGGCTTCGTTGATACCTTTGGGATAATGGAATGTAGCCATCGTCCAAGTTCGCCATTGCTCCACGAGGTTTGCCAACTGTTGAGTGTCCTCTGACGACAAATACTAAAAAATTCGTTGAAGCAGATTGGTCTTTCGTATATGTCACCATTTAATGCGCCCACCTTTGCTAATGAGTCGGCCTTTTCATTGCCCGAGATAGAGCAATGAGAGGGGACCCAAACAAAGGTAATTTGATAAGATTTTTCAGATAACGTACACAAGGACTCCCGTATCTTCCCCAGGAAATATGGGAATTGCTTTTTGGGCTTCATCGCACGAAGAGCCTCGATGGAGCTGAGGCTGTCCGAAATGATGAAGTAGTGATCTGTGGGCAGAGTGTCGATGATCCCAAGGGTGTACTGAATTGCAGCTAACTCTGCGACGTAAACTGAAGCGGGATCATTGAGCTTGAATGATCCCAAGGGTGTACTGAATTGCAGCTAACTCTGCGACGTAAACTGAAGCGGGATCATTGAGCTTGAATGAAGCGGTGATAGTATTGTTGAAGATACCGAAGCCAGTGGACCCATCGAGATTTGATCCGTCAGTGTAGAACATTTTGTCACAGTCGACTTCTCGGAATTTATTATAAAATATATTGGGGATCACTTGCGGGCGTATATGGTCCGGGATTCCACGAATCTCTTCCTTCATGGATGTGTCGAAGAATACAGTAGAATCAGAAGTATCTAGGAAACGAACACGGCTGGGAGTATATGAAGAAGGATTAATGCTCTGTGCCATGTAGTCGAAGTACAAGGCCATAAATCGGGTTTGAGAATTAAGCTCGACGAGCCTCTCGAAGTTTTCAATCACCAACGGGTTCAGAATGTCGCATCGGATGAGCAATCGATATGAGAGTTCCCAAAATCGATTTTTTAGCGGAAGAACGCCCGCCAGCACTTCGAGACTCATCGTATGGGTCGAGTGCATGCAACCCAAGGCAACGCGCAAGCAACGATACTGGATTCTCTCCAGTTTGATGAAGTGTATGTTCGCAGCGGAGCGGAAACAGAAGCACCCGTACTCCATCACCGACAATATCGTTGTTTGGTATAACCTGATCAGGTCTCCTGGGTGAGCACCCCACCATGTTCCAGTTATTGTTCGGAGAAAATTGATCCTTTGTTGGCATTTCTGTTTCAGATACCTAATGTGACATCCCCAGGTACCTTTAGAGTCGAACCAGACCCCGAGATATTTAAATGTGAAAACCTGGTTGATCGTTGCACCCATTAATAGAAGCTGGAGTTGCGCCGGCTCACGCTTCCTAGAAAAAACAACCAACTCAGTTTTCTCCGTGGAGAACTCAATACCCAGCTGAAGAGCCCAAGCAGACAAATTGTCCAAGGTATTTTGTAATGGTCCTTGCAAGTCGGCAGCTTTGGGCCCTGTAACAGAGACCACCCCGTCGTCTGCAAGTTGCCTTAGCGTGCATGAATTGGCAAGACAATCGTCAATGTCATTCACGTAGAAATTGTAGAGCAGGGGACTTAGACATGAGCCCTGGGGAAGACCCATGTAGCTAAATCGCGATGTTGTTAAATCGCCATGCGAAAAGTGCATGTGCTTTTCAGACAACAGGTTTAGCAAAAAGTTATTTAAAATTGGCGAAAGACCATGCTGGTGCAGCTTCTCTGACAGAATGTTGATAGAAACTGAGTCAAAAGCCCCCTTAATATCCAAGAAGACTGATGCCATCTGCTCTTTGTTAGCATAGGCCATTTGGATTTCTGTAGAAAGCAACGCAAGGCAATCGTTCGTCCCTTTGCCTTTGCGGAAGCCAAATTGTGTATCTGACAGTAAGCCATTTGCTTCAACCCAATTGTCGAGGCGAAACAAGATCATTTTCTCGAACAACTTCCGAATACAGGACAGCATTGCAATCGGCCGATATGAGTTGTGGTCGGAGGCTGGTTTTCCTGGTTTTTGGATGGCGATGACCTTCACTTGCCTCCAGTCATGAGGGACAATGTTACCCTCAAGAAACTTGTTAAATAAATTCAACAAGCGCCTTTTTGCAGTGTCAGGTAGATTCTTCAGCAAGTTGAATTTGATTCTGTCTAACCCTGGGGCGTTATTGTTGCATGATAAGAGAGCAAGTGAAAACTCCACCATCGAAAACGGTGTTTCGTTCGCGGTATCGTGAGGAGACGCGGTGCGGTACGTTTTCTGTACCGGGACAGAGTCCGGACAGATCTTCTTGGCGAAAGCAAATATCCAACGGTTTGAATATTCCACGTTCTCGTTGGTACTATTACGGTTACGCATACGTCGAGCCGTACCCCAAAGAGTGCTCATCGCTGTTTCTCTCGTTAACCCGTCGACGAACCGGCGCCAATAACTGCGTTTTTTGGCTTTCATTAGACTCTTCATTCGCCTTTCTAACGACGCGTACTGTAGATAGCTAGCGGGTAACCCGTCTTCCCGGAAGGCCTTATATGCAGTGGACTTTTCCGCGTACAGCTCTGAGCACTCTTTATCCCACCACAGGGTGGGAGACCGTCCATGGGTATTCGCGCTGGGTACTGGTTTAGTCTGAGCTTGATTCGCACTGTCGAGAATCAAGCCAGCCAAAAACCTGTACTCTTCCTCCGGAGGAAGTTCTTGAGTGGATTCGATTTTAACGGATATCGCGGTCGCGTAACTCTTCCAATCAATGTTCCGTGTGAGGTCATACGATACATTGATTGTTTCCGATGGTCTTGAACCGTTAGCAATTGAAATCACGATAGGCAAATGATCGCTACCGTGGGGATCAGGGATCACCTTCCACATGCAATCTAACTGTAGCGAAGTCGAGCATAGAGATAAATCCAACGCGCTTGCGCGTGCTGGTGGTGTAGGAATCCGCGTCATTTCTCCCGTGTTTAAGATGGTCATGTTGAAATTATCGCAAAGATCTTGGATTAATGTTGATCTATTATCATCATGAAGGCAGCCCCATACCGTACCGTGCGAGTTAAAGTCTCCCAGAACTAGCCGCGGTGCCGGTAAGGATTCCGTGATATTACAAAGCGTTCGGTGCCCTACCGAGGCTCTAGGAGGAATGTAGATGGAAGCAATGCAAAGGTCTTTACCTTTGATTAAAACTTGACAAGCGACAATTTCAATGCCTGGTGTCGAAGGGAGGTTAATTCGGTTGAAAGAATAGCACTTTTTGATCCCCAAAAGTACTCCTCCATAGGGGTTTTCTCGATCCAGACGAATTATATTAAAGTCGTGGAAGTTGAGATTTATATCGGAAGTTAACCAAGTTTCACATAATGCGAAAGCATCACATTTTAAACTATTTAGTAAAAATTTAAAGGAATCGATTTTCGGGAGGATACTTCTGCTGTTCCACTGTAGAACAGTGATCGAATCGGTGACCTCGTTCGATGACTTAGCCATCGAAGGATACGATCGCTGCAAGGAGGGGCCATTTAGTAGTCAACTGCTTCAAAAATGTTTGCACTATAGGGAGAAAACGTATCAGAAGGCTTTTAAGAGGATCAGTAACATTGAAAGCTCTGAAAATTAAGTCCACTATGTCAGAAAATTTCATTAGTCCGCTACTGGACTGAGTATCTGTTTGAAAAAAGGGGACACTTGGGGTTTTTGGTGTCCCTGGAAGTGGTGGGTACTCCTTGTTAGAATTAATATTTCCAAGTCCTGGAGCAAATTGCTTCGGCTTTTGTGCATCACTTCCGTTGGATTTATTGATTGCGGTTGGCGCACTCTGAGTGGACGACACCTTGGCACCCTTACGAGGCAATGTAGGGGAGGCTAGATTTCTCCTCTTCCTGGATTCCCCTGGGTTAACCAATGATGTTCCCTCTTGTGGGTCGTCAGATTCTTGCTCAACGCCAGCCAAAAGAGCAAAGGAATTTTCGGAAGCGACAGATGGCGAAGCATTCTTTAGCATTTCTGCATAAGAGTGCCTCGAGCGATCCTTAAGGGAGCGCTTAATTTTATCCCCGCGCTGCTTGTACGCCGGGCATGACTTAAGAGCATGCGGAGGGCCCCCGCAGTAAATACACTTCTCAGTTTCTCCACCGCAAGCGTCATCCTCATGCTCTCCCTCGCATTTGCCGCACCGTTTTTTATTGCCACAATAAGTGGCTGTGTGGCCCAGTTGCTTGCAATTGCTGCAGTTCATTACCCGCGGTACAAATAGGCGAACAGGTAGGCGAACCTTATCCAGGAGGACATAGTTGGGAAGAGCAGATCCGGAGAAAGTCACCCGAATCGAGTCTGACGGAGAATAAGTTGTCTTATCATCTTCAGTTTTTGCGGAATACAATTGCTTTCATTCCAGAATTTTCACCTTTTGAAGTGAAGGGTCCTTAAAGCAGCCAACCCCGTACTTCAACAGGTCTTCGCACTTTAGACCCGGTTCGGCGACGACCCCATCGATCTCCACAACTCTACAAGGCACATACACTTTGAATTGCTTCGTAAAACGCTCGCTGCGAGCAATCTGGTTTGCCTGGTCGAGGTCATTTACTATAACGCGTATCTTATTAGCTCGAACACGTGTTATCTGAGCCACGGACGGGTAGTTGGCAGTCAGCTCCCGTGAGATTTCTAGAATATTGGGCGATTTCGTGTTGGGCCGGAAATACACCACCCAGGGTCCAGTCGAACTGGCTGGGTATGTTTTAATACGGGGAGGACTGGGGGAATCAGGGGAGGGAGTAATTTCGGGTTTATCCGGTATATCCATGGGAATATCATTCCCATCCAATGTTACTTCGCCCTCGGCCATTTAGGCACGAGGATAACACGTGGTGTAAACGAGAGATGAAACTTATATTCAGGGGAAAGGGCAGAAATAGAGACCGATCGGGGAAAGGGAAATGAAAGAAAAAAAAAATACTTAGCTTATATAGCGGCGATTCCGGCTATTCTGGTATTCACTTCACCAGCCTGGGCACCGGCGAACAAAGACTGCCTCGAACAATGGTTGACCTTCACTGACAATTTATTCTTGTTCACTTTATGCACAGCACCAGAAAACGAACTGCTTCGATCGAGAGCTCGGAGAGTTATGACGTTCATTAAACCTATGTTAGTATTTTCTTCATCCGCACTTTTCCCATGATTTTTATTATTAGGTATCTCATTATCTACAAAAAAATTATTTTTTCTATTTTTTCGCTCAAGTTATTTTTATTTTGCTATGAATTTTTTGTACTCCACTTATCAGTTTTGAAATTTATGCTTTTCTGTTGAACAATTTTTTTATATATTCTTCAATTTTCTTTATTCTTGTGTTCCATTACCTTTGGCACTTTCCTTTTTAGCTCATTTAAACAATTTTGAACTTTATGTTTTCCATTTTGTTCATTTTATGATTTGAACATTTTCCCCATTATGTTATTGCGATCTTTTTGTGTTTTGTCCATATTTTCTGTTATCTATTGCATCTAATTTTAATTTTGACTTTAAAAGAACGTAGTTTTGTCTTATTTTTCTTATTGTGGTATTTCTGTTTTTTCCAATTTCGTCTAACATCCATTTTTACCTATTCAAACCATTTTGATTTTACATGTTTTCTATGATTTTATTTTTGTCTGTTTTTGGGCTCTTTCTACTTGTTCCTGTTTTCCATTTTTACTTCTATTATTCCATTGCACTTATTCAGTTCTAAATTAGCTAATTTAAAAAAAAAAAAAAATAATTGCCGTTTATTTTTATGTTTTACGAAGCTAAAAAATTTATTTATTCCATGGTTTTCATCATTTCTTACATTTTCAACATTTTTCCCTTTTCCTGTTTTCATTCTCTCCATTTTTTATTTTGTTAACAAAATCATATATTAACCTTTTTGTATTATTATTATTTCTACGTCTAACTCAGTGGATCCATTACGTCCATTTCTATATTTGATTATTTTTTTGGGACTTTGTTTTCTATTTTTTGTTATGTTCATCTTTTTCCTTTTGTCGTTTTTCCATGTTTACCACACTTATATTTTATTTTTCATTGTGTCGTTTACACGTTTTCCATTATTGTAACCATTTTGCAATATTTTTCTATTTCTTCAGTTTTAGTTTAATTTACTTTTTCATTTCATTCCTCTAATTTCCTTGATTATTTTATTCAATTTGTTTTATGTGCTGTTTATTCAAATTTTTTTACAAACTTTCAGATTTCATTTTTTTTTACTTTTCCAGTTTTGTATATTTTCTATCGTTTCCCGCTTTGGATTTTTTTATTTTGGATATTGGTAGGTTTTTGACTATGTATGCGTATTAGTAATCTAATTCCATTATTTTAAATGTCTATTTTCAGCTTTCTCGATTTGTTCCATTTCATTTACTTATCATTTTTTCTCGTTTGTTCCTTATTTTATAATGTTTGTTTTTCTCTCTTTAAATTCTAATTCCATTGATTGTTCTTTTTACTTTTTTTAATTTATTCCGTTTCTATTTAGCTACTGCAATTTGTGCAATGTTGTAATCATGAGTTTTTTAATTATACTGTACCATATATATGAATGAGGAACTCGCAAAAATCTGTGTTCCAAGAAACCGAAGAAAATCAGCTAGACTTTCGAGCAAATACGATGCTGTATTGTCAGAGGTTGGCAATGTTGTAGTGCATCGACTTGTCCGAATGTGTTTTTTCTTTAAGAAATTCTTGGTGAAACTAGACAAAGATCCCAACAAATTTATTCAATGTCGACACCTGGATAAATAAGAATTATTGGTAAATCGGCTCCTTTCAAAATCACTAAAAATTTCATAATTTGGTTGACTTGAGCTTGACGCATTTCTTTGCACGATATTCAATAAAATCTGAAAAGCCTCTTACCTGTGGTTTGAAAAGTGACATTTTCATTAGAACCGAGACATTCAACCAGGAAATTTATGTGAGAGTACATGAAAAAATCTTTCATGCAGCAACACGATCGTTCTATGTTATTTTGACAGGAGTTTGAATCGTGCCATTATGAAAAAGGACCTGTAGTGGTATGCCGCCAACATCGTTTAGGTGGCGCACAAGGGCAAGAACCCTCCCTACACACAAGGGCACACCACAATCAAGGACTATTAGTCCATCGTCAAGCGAAAGCTGAAGAAGACCCATACTTATTTAGGTGGTGAACAAAGTGGACGAGGTGGCTGTATAGAATTTGATGGCAGTAGTTAAAAGACGCTTAACCGAAGGCTTAACTTATTTTTTTGTATTGTATACTTACTGAACTTATGAAAAAAAATGCTTTTTAGTAAAAAATTTATTCAATTTTCATGCACATTCTTGTTTGACTAAATTTTGATCATAGACTGCGCTGGCGCTCGTAGATGAGTGGTAAGCCCAGTGGGTCTGGGTTCAATCCCAGCCGAGGTCGGTGAGATTTTCATAGGTGAAATCTCTGTGCCACGACTTCCTTCACGAGGGAAGTATAGCCGTTGGTCCCGGTCCATGTGTTTATGACCCGATATCTGGTTGGGGAACTACTTCTCTGGCGGCGGTGATAGGCATTCAGTACGGACAGAGATAGATGGAAAATAAACGAAATAATTTAAAATAAAAAAAAACATTCGAATTTACAGCACTCAATGTATTCTACTACAGTTCTGCCACAAAAGTTTATATGCACTAAACTTAAAAGCAGAGAACTATCTTATCAATAAATTTCGAGCTTAACCTCTCTGTTTCTACAATGATGGAAGGGGCTTTTATTCTGGACCCCCCGAGCCCGTAATTTATCTCTACAGTCCTGTGGGTATCTAAAACATACTATAAAGAACTTATGTCGTTGACAATTGGATTGAATGAAATTTCGCTAATATTGTTCTATATCTCGATATGCTGAACACATAGAGCTCTTATGTCTTCAAGAATTTTGTTTTTAATAACTATCAACAACTTTACTGCAGAGTCTCTGGATAATATTTTGTGAATTAGTTCTCCATTATTACTTCTAGGAGAATTAATTACTAAATTTTTTTCAATATATGCGCTGGAACATATCGTAAAACTTCTCAGAAGATTGTGAGCCTCCAAGGTTTCGAAATTATGTGATCTTGACCGATAGAAATTGTTTTTAAAACTTTTATTTCAGTTTTCTTAACTTTAAAAGTGCGTAACATGAGAACGTGACCTTGTATACAAAATTTAATCGCGTCAATCAACTCAGCACTCAAATGTACAATTTTAATGGGCAACTAAATTTTCAATCCCTTTGGGTGACTATTTTTTTACTTGATGATACTAAAATGTATGGAATAAAGGCCGAACACGAAATTATTGCGACACATTCAACAGGGCATAATTTTTTTCCATTGGGTAAAAATCAACCAAATTTTGCACACTTTCTCATTGATGTGTATTGTTCACATGCTGTCAAACTCGAAGTCGTGTTTTTCGATTCAACGAAAATGGAGGTGAACCAACGCGAGTCGAGAGAACAAATTCTTTCCAAACACCTGGAATTTCCTAACCTGTCGCACCGGCAGTTGGGAAAAATGTTGAACATTCACCATTCAACCGTCTCCAGAGTGTTGAAGCGGTTCCAGGAGCGGTTGACGTTGGACCACGACAAAGGAGCTGGAAGAAAACCGGGACCGAAGAACAAAAGACGGAGGGAAAGGTGAAGCGGATGATTAAAGCAAATCCCAACGTCTCAAGCCGTGATTTGGCTAAAAAGATCGGCATGTCGCAGAGCTACGTCCAGAATGCAAAGAAGAGAGCTGGACTACATACATACAAGGTACAGAACTTCCCAAACCGCGGTGAGCGGCAACAATCGACGGCTAAAACTCGGGCACGGAAGCTCTACGAGAAGATGCTGACGAAATATGGCTGCTGTGTGATGGACGACGAAACGCATATAAAAGCCGGTTTTAAGCAAATTCCGAGGTTGGAGTTTTTCACCAGCAAGAGCAAGTTCTATGTGGACGACAAATTTTAGAAGAAGAAAATGTCGAAGTTCGCCTCCAAATATCTCATTTGGCAGGCCATCTGCTCTTGCGGACTGAGGAGTGAGCCTTTCCGTGACAAAGGGAACAGTAAATGGCGAGATCTACAAATCTGAGTGCCTCGAGAAGCGCCTTTTGCCGGTTTTGCAGCAGCATGACGAAGCTCCGCTATTTTGGCCAGATTTGGCATCATGCCACTATTCTAAAAGTGTCCTGGAGTGGTATGAGGCCAATTCTGTCCATTTTGTTCCAAAGGACATGAATCCGCCAAACTGGCCGGAGCTGCGCCCGGTGGAGCAGTACTGGGTAATGATGAAGCGGGAACTTCGGAAGAGCAAGAAGACAGTCAAAGACGAGAAGTACATGTTAAGAAAATGGAAAAAACTGAGAAACTGGTACCGGATGACACTGTAAAGACTTTGATGGAGGGCATCAAGCGAAAATGCGTTCAATTTTACACTCAAGGCTCCATCGATTAACTTTTCTTTTGATTTTTGAAGTAAATATATGTATGAAACTACCCTAAAATTTTGGTTTGATTTTAAACATTATGAGAAAATTGGTATGACATTTTCGGTGTCGCAATAATTTTGTGTTCGCCCTTTACTCATAAAAACCGATCTAGGTGTGCTAGAGATTAATAGAAAACGCCATTTTTACTAGTTTTCCCTCTGCTTTCCGAAAAACAGTATACAGTCACTGCGTATTGTTTTTTTTATTGAACAGTGTTAGACTACCACCTGGTTGATTATAAGTAGGTTAAGTACAGCACAAATTAGAGAGTTCTATCAGTTCGTTTACGGCAGCCATGGTGAGAGTAATAAAGCAACTATGTTCGATAGTTTGTAATTACCGCCAGCTCATCGCGGAACGAAGAAGTCCGTCATCGTGCTTATCGGAAGTTGCCAAAAAACAAAACAAAAAAACATCCGAAAGACAATGTCGTGTTCTGTCGCTGGAGGAGATGGAGCGTATGAAAATCCCAGTCGTCCCCAAGTATGTCAGCCGACTCTCCTTTACTACAGCTGCACCTAAATTAAAATTTCGGGGCGTAGAAGAAGAGAGGATCCAGTGGAGCAATTTCGTTATGAAAACCGAAAAGTAACAGATCACCATATAGCTAAAGAATATGCCAGCATCTTCCTTTTCGACGGGTATGGCCAAGGTCGCTCGACAGTGATTTGAGTCATTTTGGTGAAACTATGAATCATTACAGAAATCAATGAAAATTTGTTTTGTTTTGATATCTTTTATCGTTTCCTTTTCTCATCTATTAGAGAATTTCTATTTTTTTTTTCAATTCAAGCGTTAGATGAATTAAATCGTTTTGTTTAATGTTCTCAAGCGTAACTTTCGTAGTTTTCATCATCGTTTACTGCTCTGTTTTTCTTAAACTATAAAGTTTGCTTAAACTTGCTTAAAATATTTTCCATTCGAATTATTATTGTTAGAAAGGTGAAAATAGTGTACTAACTCATAAATAACATAAAATCGATTACTCATGCTAAAATCAAATGTTCCAATGATCGAGATCAATTTGATTTAATTTTAATATTGATTGCTAAAACAGTAGACAATAGATTTTTAGTAAACATATTCATCGCTTTGAATAATTAAGCGTAACATTTCTCTGACACATGGAAAATGCACGTCAAAGAGTTTATTGGTTTTTGTTTGCAAAATCATTCTTTTTACACTCGGTTGAAAAAGTTTTTAATTTCTGCAATCCGTGATCGATTATCGTAAAACTGCATAAGCCATTTCAAAGCACTTTCGGTGACACATAATCGAAAGCACCGGAGTGCCGAACCGGTATGCGAGTGCATGGACAGGCGCATACATTTTCCAGTAGTCGGCATACTAACGAGCAGTATAACACGATCCAACATTTCATTTCACTGCTAGTGGTATCAAATCGGGTTTTTATAATATAAAGAATATACAGCGGAACACATTTCACAAATTTGAATAATACTAAAGTTGCTGATATTTGCCACGAAAGTGGCATTTGTGCTTCTGTACTGCATTTTCTATCCTTCGCTATAAAGAGTTACAAAACTTTATCGTCCCGATCATTGTATATTTTCTCTCCTTATAAAACTCTGTTGCCGTTATCAAAAATTTACTGAACCAAGCAAAGTTCCAGGTAATACATTCAAAGTGACATTTATTTTTCAGATAAATGACATTATTCTCATATTATAAAGACATTTGCTAACGGCATAAATCCATCCAAGCGATGCGTCCCAACGTCACAACATTGAAAGGCATCCCCGACTAAAGCGTAAGCACAAACCCACTGGAACTGTTCGTTCTACTTACATTTACATCATTCCAGGATCCAGCAAAATCTGATGGTTCGCATGTCTATTTCCCCGGTGACACGCCAAAAACTTTACGTTGAAACATTGCCCCAGTAGATTTATCGTGCTGCCATGAATTGTATCTGTATATACCACCGAAGACATTATGGTTTCAGAGAAGCTTTAACAGAGCTTGTCAGTTGCTTCATCATACGACCATTAGCATTTAAAGCAAAGCGTGAAAATTTGCCTGAGCTCAGAGGCGACGACAGAATTCACAACATTTGGAGTAGCTGTCGGTTTTAATTACCTATTTTGATGCATTAGAATGGAACCTGTCTGTATACATAAGCAGTTCAATCAGTCCGACCATGCTTACGTTTGCTTAGTCACGACCTGACAGATGAGAGTGGCACCGAAACAGTCAGTACCATTGGCGGAGACCATAAAACTCGCTCGGAGTGACAGGGTAAATTTTGAAACGCGCTGGGACATGACATACCTGCGGGGACCACTTCCGTTTGCTGGTACTGATTCCACACACCACCGAGATGGAGCAAAAAGTCATGAAAAAATAAGATTGGGTCGTAATTTAAAGTTGACTTGCACGAAGTCGGAAGATGCTTCGTCCAATGCTCGATGGCTGCTCCCACAGTTGGTATAGGAAAGTTAAGCTTTGGAGCTTTCCTATACCTATTTATAACTGAGAAAAAAACAAAGCAAATAAAAGAAAATTTTAATCCCTCGTGAAATGCAAATTCAGAAGCAGTTTTGTTCCAGAATATTTTGAATATTTCGAATTGATGGAAACCAGAAAATCTCACGGTTCGGAATAGCAGCTTATTCACAACGCACCGAAATCCATAGGGAACTGTGCGAGATTACCGCATGTAAATCGAAAACGCTGGTAACTAACGTAGCTTTTCTTGACTATAAACCATCAAATCAAAAACACATCTGAGTAAAAAATAACGCTACGAACTAAACCTGTAGAAAGGGCACAGGCAAGATACCTTCTAAAACGTTGTTCAGCAGAACAAAATCATCAACTCCCAATTAGTTTTAGTTGATCTAATATACTTAATATAATAATACTTAATAATAACTAATATATTCGGCTACTACACGATTACAAAAATTAATATGATAGTCCCCAAACTAAATGCGTGTCTTCTTCCTAGAAGCATCGATAAACTCGTTAATTCAATGTATTTGAACTACCAAACTTCTACCAAATACATGTACTATGACAACTCCTTGAACGCAACCGACAGTTTCCTTCTCCTACCTACTCTACGTAAAATAACGTCAGATTTGCTTGCCGTGGCAACATCCGCTTCCTATAAATATTTTCAGTAGGTACGATAATATCTAGAACATACGTAGGGAACGTGCGATGCCCAAACTCATCAAAGGAACAGCTTTAAACATATGTACATACCAGAAAATCTGCCGATGCATGTAGATTTCGCCCGGCTGTATGATTCAGTGAACACTTCTCAATATTGCACTGAACGGCAGAATGGGAGAAAGATGCAAGGAACACTCATAAATCGCTAAAACTTCGAGCTTATTTGATATGCAGTTTTATGATCAAAATCCGTACTGCCGTTGCAAGCATATCTGTCCCATGTTCCATATCATCCAATCGAGAAAAGTGGGATAAAAGTTAGGAACAGGTTCATTTGTCTGATACACCCAAAACAATTTCCCAATGCAAAAAAGGCATTACATCCTTTCGTGCATATTCCGAATTAGAATCATGCCTTCTTCGCATTGTAGACCAAGCCTAGCTACGGCATTATACCAACACAGCTTGATTCATGATGATATAAATGAAGAAACACGCTACCATATTATTTGCCCGCATGTAAAAGTATTAGTTGGTTTTACTTGCTGAGTCTGCCAAAAAGGTTGTGTATTCTATACATGAATACCTCTGTGGTGTTTACAAGAACTTCTGTCTTCATACACAGTTACGCTTTTTGTCTGCGAACAGCTCAATTCCAACCACACTAAACGCGTCAACAGTTTACGTTCACGAGAGTGTGTGATATACGCGTTGTTATTTTCCCATAGCGAACGATTTTTGCAGTAAAATCTTCGCTCTCTCATTCTACATTTCAGAGAAGAGTGGAAGAAAATGATTTGTGCTCAGATTGATTTGCGATGATCGTTGACCAGGGTGATGATGTGCGCTGGATTCGCATGTTCGGGAAATAATACAAACTGAAATGAGTAACTGCCACTGCTGCTCAAAATTGCAAAACCATGTCATCACTGCCTTTATAGTTTATGATACTTTAAACTTAGATATTTTTGCTGCGAAATAATGATATAATATCACCTGAAAGTACTGTTGATATGAGTAATGCTAGAAATGATTGGCGGACGGCTTCTATCAGACAAATGTTGAATTAACTTGTTAGCCCAATGTTCCCATAGGTAACTTTCTCCTGCGTATAGTGCGCTTAAATAATCATTAATCATTTTTCACATTTATGAACCTATCTAGTAGCTAGAACTCGCATATCGCTGGTAAATTTAGGGTTGAGAGAACGCCGAAAGCTCAACATAATATCAACACAATAATCACCCGCACCCCACCAATTTGATGATGCTATAAACTGTTCTCTCCAATATGCAGCATGTGATCAGTAGAAAAACAAAATGGAAACAGATCCTTGAACGTGTATTAGTATTTTCAGAGCGCACATGTATCCGAGTGGAGATGTCCTTTACATGTGTATTAGTTCGGAGTCATTTTAATACTAATACTCCGATATCGTTAGATTCACTAATACATTCCCAACTGTGTGTTTGTGTAAGTTTCTGTGATATAATCGCCATTTAATGCATTTTTGTCCCGGACCAATATCGCTTTCTATGCATTATACCAGTTACAATGCAAAATTCTCATTAGAATCATGCTTATTCGCATGTAATTCATACGGTTCGCGTTTTGGGTGTAGCATTTTCGTTTTTACCTGGTGCTACAACGGTGTTATGCAAAAATGCGATTGACTGATTACAACCAAGTTAGAATAAGTATAGCACCGACTATACCGGTGTGAAACGAAAACGCCATAAATCAATACTAAATAACCAGAATCACGTTTGGCGATGCACTTCAATTAATACGACTTATTTCTTATGACTCTCACGAAATGCACTTTTTTACACTGAAAATAATTTACTCCACTAGCTGGGGCTAGGTGTGTGAGTGTTAACCTTCTAAATCACACTGGCCGGCAGGGGTGTTATGAAAAAAAATCTCCTCATGCAAACAACTTATTCTCGGGATGTAGTAGGTGTTAGCTCTATCGTTTTTCCAATGACCCATTTCAGACTGATAGTGACCTAGCGCTCCATTCCGAAGCCATTTTCTCGTCGGTAAGCCCCACTTAGTTATAATACGTGTACCATTTTTCTACCAGTGTTATTATCAAACCTTCGATTCCTTTCCACGATCACTCACGCCAAGTGCAAAATAAGTGTACCATTTTTATACCAGTGTTATTATCAAACCTTCGATTCCTTTCCACGATCACTCACGCCAAGTGCGAAATTCGCGAGTTTTTGAAACGCTACGAACTCGAAGGTAACGATTTTCTCTACTCCGATATTACTGGAAACAAAAAGTTGGGTTGCCCACTACACGCCTGAAGCTAAGAGGCTGTCTCAACAATGGCGTCACACCTTGTCACCCTCTGTCAAGAAATTTAAAACCACAATTTCAGCTAAAAATCATGGCACTCGTGTTATGGGACCATCGCATAGTTTTACACTATTGGTCGCGTTCTTTTTATGTGCAGTACAGTTTGCATAATTTAACATGATTTTTATCTGTGTACGCTAGACCAAAATATTCAATAATTACAGTAAGATTCCGTTTTTGGCATGCTCCCTTTTTGGCACACTCCGATTTTGGCAACAAATGGGTTCCGTTCTTGGTAACACTTTTGTTGTACATAATAAGTTTTTTAAAAATGTGCTATAGATATTTTTGTATCAATTGATATCACATTTGACATCATTTCCAAACATGGGAGTCATATTAACCCTCAAAGGCGCAAATCATTTTTTTCTAAATTTTGTGAAAATTGTCTCATAGTTTCAATACATTACTGTGATAATTTTGAGATGTTTTTCGCAATGTGGTTTTAAAACAGCGTTATGCATTTAAGGGTTACCTATATTTTACACTATACATGTTGGATAGAATGATTACAATAAGTATAGAGATGTAGGGTAGAGTGGGGATACTTAAACCAGGGGGATAGGTGAACGACTAAGGATATTGTACCAAGTTTAGTGCAAACCTTATGCATTTTGGTAACTCTGTCGGTAAGCTAACCTCACACTCATTTGCGATAGCGTTTGTTGTCACTTTTATAGATAACCAAAGTTATTGTAGACTAAAAGTTGCCTCAATTGAGACCTCACGTTTTTTGAAAATAGTTTGTGGTGTCACTTCTGTGAGACTAAACATCATAAAGCTTTTCGTTATTGTAAGTAGGTGCAAAATATGTTATTTATATGAAGAAATTTGCAAAGGTAAATATTTCCTGACAGCTATAATTTTAATTCAAATTGGCTTATGGCATGTGGGGATACATGAACCACTTTTTGCGGGAATTTATGAACCACTTTTAAGTTCGGATTTTTGTAAATTTTTGTAAAGGGTTGTCAGTATAATGTGCAACTATAAACATTAAATGCAAACAGGCTTGACTATTAGTGTAACTATGAAGTCTGCGCTGATTTACAATCTTGAGAAAGGACATAGAGTACGGCGATCAGGTAAAATACACAATATCTCGTACCCTACTTTAATTCGTTACGTTAGAAACTTGAAAAGGACGATAAACGTAATTGGAAGCTGATTTTGGACATCAAGAGGCAGAATTTACTGCTTATCTTTTTCATTGTTTCGAAATAAGATTCGGATTGAGCAGTGTAGACACTCCTTTTGAAACTACAAATCAAATCAGTCTGAGATCTCACTGAGTATACCTATAATGTTCCATTACCAAGCAGAAAGTATAGGTTTCTACCGGGTTAATTACCAGAAACTTGCGCAGATTCCCAAAGGCTCAACCACGTAAGTCTAGAAATTTAGGAAAAGACGAGGAAGAAGTAGCATCACTACCGACTCGCCAGAAATGAAATTGATCAACGAAAAACACAATGGGAGAAAGGAAAGAACACAAAAATATTAAAAACAAAAACAAATAATTTTTTATATGGATTTTACACTACAAACATACAAATGAGATTATTTTTTTGCGCAAAAGACAGAATGAACGAACGTGTTTTATGATGGTCGGGATAATGGTTCAACTATCCCCATAGAGTGGTTCAAGTATCCCCACCCGTGGGGATACTTGAGCCATTTGACACCTTTAACAAAAATGCATATAACACGTTACTTTTGTTTACAAATGGTATTGCATTTAGTAAAGCAATGTTTGTTATTTCATATTCGTGCATATAGAATATTCTATCGCAAAGGGTCTAATACATATAACAATTAACAAAAAAATTAAAGGGTTGTGTACAGGACACGACCACGGTGACATTAAAAATGTAGCTTTTTTCAAGAGCGTGCAAATGAATTTTATCTATCACACATATTGACTCACGTTCTTGTTCACTCGCCTGTTTTCATATGTTTCAATTTGCTATATACCCTCCCCATCAAAACATAATTTATTGAAGGTCTTTTAACGGTAATCTATTAATTAATCAAGTATCTCACTAGGTGATTGGCATTATTTGGCTGATCCATCTAGTAAAAATAGGCTGGTCTGTCCAGAAAATATATTCAAAAGAAAAGTTCCATATTAAGAGCTGTGATGAGGAAGCCCACGCCCGCCAACGGAAATATACATATTCTCCATGAAATATGAAATTTCATTTTCCATTTAAATTTTCAATAATGTACTAATGAACTTAAGTAAACAATCTTAAGTTTCTTGATCGATTAGTGGTGGAAAAAATGAAATTATTTGATAAATTACATTGTTATGCAACGTTCGCACTACCAGTTAAAACGGGTTTTTATGCTATCTTGTTGCTAATTATTAAAACGTGTTATAACTCTGGAGTGTAAACATTGTATTATTAAACCAATTCTGCAGCGTTTTATGTTATATAGGTGTTTTATGTGGTAATAGGACTGACATAATTATGTCTTCAGTACAGCGGTTTGTTTCATAATTTAAAACAGATTTATTTTAAAATTTAAATTAGTATACCCAACCGTTCTATTTGTTGTATACTTTAAAACGCAATTAGAACTGTGTTTTAAATACATAGGGTAGGACAGATATTCTGACTGGATAAACTGGGAAAACAATTTTAAGTCCAGTACCGCTTAAGACATGGCTTGAATTTGAATCGAAAAAGAACACCCGCTTAAACTGCTGCTGGGACGGTAAGTTCTGTTTTAAAATTTTCCGTTGTGTGCAGTACGAAACAAAAGTGTTTGAAATTAGAAAACAAAAAGTTCTGCTGGGAATGTGATTGTTTTGAGTGTAATACTCAGATTTTTCACGCAGGGGATACAAGCCGTGTAAATGAAAACCGCGTAAATTTAAAAAAAACGCGTTAATGAAAACCGCGTAAATTTCAAAATCCGCGTAAAAAAAAACTTGAGTGTGCTCTCCTATATAAAATACTACGCTGCTGAACAGTGCAATAACTACAGAAGCACGTTGTCAGATGCCTAACTGATAAAAAACATATAACCGAAATATGAAACATAAAAACCAATAGGCTCTTTACCCTACGCAGCTACAAAGCGCCGTAAACATGGATTAACAAGTTACAACGCACACGCATGCATGCAGCACACGCCGTATTGAATTAAATCCCAACCACCCCGCTCACCCACTTTGCAAATTATTCTGTGACACCGCACAGTGGCTAGAGGTTGGCCAAAACCTCAAAAAATTATTTTTGAAATATTGATATTTTTTATTTTTCTTAAGTTTTTCATGTATTGAATGATGTATATTCAAAATTTTATGATCATTGGATAAGAACACGATTTTTAACATGAGTTTAAACGTGGCAAAGTCCGGATTTTTCAATGATTTTCATTTCCGAAATCACCATTGCTCTGTTCACTTCAAATGCATGTTGCTCTTTTGATTTTGGTGCGATTTTAGCACAACTAGTTTCATTGTGTAGAGGAACAAAAGAACTTGGTTAGTGAATAAAATACATTCGGTAAATTTGCTTGCAACTATGACTTTAATTTAAATATGTTTGAGGTGGTCAGATCAAAAATACTTTTTTCACTAATTTATTCTGTACAAATTTCGGAATCATTTCGGAACGGTCACATAGTATACATTCTATGGGAAATAACCTCTACTTTTCGAATATCATGGTCTCGTTCTGCGCATAGGTGCGCAAAAAGGTTTAAGGAGATTTTTAAGCTTTGTTGCTGATATGGAGGCGCATGGTGTTTTGTGTAAAATAGTTAGACAATGTACAGTAAACCAACACGTTATACAATGGATTTAAAGTAGTGTTCTTCATTTTTTATGATATTGCTGACATTGGTGAACAGTAACGGAAAATTTATCATGAAAACGGGATCATAGTTATAAGAAAGGTTCAATGACACTGTATGGAAAAATGCATTGAATATTTTACGACTTTTGACATCAAAAATGAGCTAAACACCTCAAAATTAGATTAAATTGTGATTTTCAGCCAAATTAGGTAACATTTGAGGTTTTGTCCGACTTTTGTTTGAAGACCCGCCACTGTGCACCGTGCTGGTACCTGAAAAATCCGCACACGGCCACCGCTACCGAAAATGCATAGCGTCTACCTCTTATTGTAGTGCCCAGACGCTGCAACCATGATCTTACCCGTTCGACATAAGAACAAAAACTGATTCAAACGGGTACGCGTCACCTCTATTTATAAACTAACCGTATATGGTTTAGTCACTTAGGTGCGAGTGTGTGCAAATGCCAACGTTACCGAAAATCGATAGCGCTTATTGCATCGCCCGGAGACGATGTTGCTCGTACATGTCACAACAAGTTGTGACATGTTGTGACATAGGGGGGAGGGGGAGTTAGCTAGATCGTTACGTAACATGTTTTCACCGAAGAAAAAAATATTTTTTCTTGGAATGTGTTACGTAATAGGGGAGGGGGGATGGAGAAATTTGTGACAATTTGTTACATGGGGGAGGGGGGAGTCAATTTTGGGCAATTTTTGCGTTACGTAATTTATGAATGGTCCCATATGGCACATATAAATACTTCTTTTTCTCTGATTCAAAACTGCTAAACCATACCTTATCGAGCTCTATGTAAGATATGAAAATATTGAATAATTTTCTTGTAGATTTATATAAAGAATTGAATTGAAAAAATAGATTATGTTGAAAAAAGAAAAATATCCACATAATGCTTAAACTATGAACTGCATATATTGAAAATTAAAAAAATTAAAAATATAAATCATAACAAAACATCACATTCGTTACTAACTAGTTCGAATTCATTCGTATTTATTTTTCGATTACGGTTGTGCAATCAAATATAATTAACAATCCTCCTAGTAACACTTTCGTACAAATAGCTTTCGAACCAGATGTATTCGGTCTACTGACTTATTTAACCGAATGGTATTCGACTAAATGTAAATTAGCCAAAGGGCATTCGGCCAAATGGGATTCGGTCAAGTGGCATTGGACAAGAAACCCGCCCGGCCAATCAACCCTTCATCCAAATGGCAACCGAAACGTCTGATTGTGTTTGATAGTAGTTTTTTTTAATTATTTAAGATTTCATTACAACTTCATCATGCAAAAATATGCGTTTGTCATTGTCTCCAAATTTTGGATTTTTATGTAAACTGTGGCCAAAAAATAATCTTTTCCAACGAGGTGCATTTTTGATAAAATGGGTAAGTAAACAGACAAAACTGTGCATTCGATGTGCTAATCAGCTGGAGTATCCATGGTCCAGATACTCCATTGTTGCCAAAAAAGATGACTGAAGGAAAGTTATCACATAAAATTTGTAGTTTTTTGATAGCATATTTTTCAGTGGAAAACAAATGTTGAAGAAGCTCGATGGATGTGACTTTTTTGGTGATAAAAATCCACGCGAAAACTGATTTCAAACAAAGAGTTAGTGAAAAGGTTCCTGTCAGATTCATGTACCTGGGCATACCACAATAGATCTAAATACTGGTCGCAGTGGTTCGTCTCCAACAAAAAGGGAGTGCCTCAATAAACGAATTCTACCTTTCATTAAGTCCCATGCTGGCGCACTTACATTTTGGAAATATCTGTAAAATCCTGAAAAATTTACAAAATTATCCCCAGATTTGTCCAATAGAGAAGTGAATGCCTGGCGTCCAAGAGCAGCAAACCCACATTTTTTCCAAAATTTGCATTTTTGCATTTTTTAATAGTTTCAAGTAATCCACCTCAGTTTGTCTTCACATCTCGCCCTGAGCAGAAGCAAAAAATCGTCACGCACAAGTCAATTCTACCTAAAAATCAAACGGTGCCTATCACACAAGCAGTCCATATAACAATAGCCTATACCTACTGTGCGATTTAGTGATGAGTGACGGTGCCCAGCAAAAGCAACCCAGATGCGGCCGAACTGTGTTGCTGTTGATTTTTCGAAATGCCCCGTAAGACCAGCCATTCGGGAAGTGGAACAGCTATTAAAAGTGCAGATGGAACTCAATCTGGATAAAGTGAAAACCCTACAAATGCATCATATCAAACATTGCGTGCTGATTTCGTTCAACAACATTAACCAAGCTGAGTCATTCGCCTCGCGAAACAACATGCAGAACACCGCCGAATGCGGCAATGTTAAATATAGCATTCCCGTATACATCGAGAACGGCGCTATAGAAGTTCGGGTCCATGATTTGGCTACGCGTACCCCTGACGGCGCGATTAAAAAATGCTTGCAAAAATACGGAGAAGTAGACTCCGTTACACATGATACATGGAGGAATTTTTTCCCGGGCATCCCTAACGGTGTTCGTGTGGTGAGAATGCGTGTGACCAAGCCAATTCCCTCTTACTTAAGCTTCACAGTGTTAGGAAGGGACGATGCTCTCATTCAACAGACATCACTAGTCACGAAGCTGCACCTCGGAAAACCTTGCGTAGAAACTGTTAAGGAAAACTCAAATCCAACTGTAATCAGCACACAACCATCTTACGCTAAACCACTAACAGCTGCAAAACCAACGTCTCCGGATCAAGCACCAACAACCAGTAACAACAACAACGAAACGAATGCCGAAAAATACGAACATACAATAACGACCGATAAGAGTAAGACACAAACTGGAACATCTGACCGCGAGCAGCAGGAAAGTAGTACGGATGAGGACATGGACATGAACGACAACGCGAAAGAAGACAAACGGATCGAACCTCAAATTGCAGTGGAGAACACTGGCAATATTTCGCCCCCTAGAAAAAGGATCTCAACACGCAGCAGAAAGCTGCGCCTGAACGAGACCAAAAATTTTACATAGCTGTTTTTTTTTATTTATTGTAAAAAACAAACAATTGGCCTCGTCGAGCTACCGCATTTGGGCCTAAATAAATTTATTAATTATAAAAAAAGTAATCCACCTGGACTGTCATTTGAGAAATATGAAAATAATTTTTAAGTTTTTGTGCCATCCATTAGCAGTCAAAGTTGACCATGAATGTAACCCCAGTACAAGCAGGCGTCCAAAAAGGGCTAACCCCACATTGAGTCTTATGGAAAGTCAAGTTTTCTCGTTCGTTTTCCGAGGTTTTAAGAAAAAGTAGTTAATTCGGCCCAGACAGTCATTCCTGAAGGTGGGTGCCGCTCACATAGTTGCTAGTGTATAGCTATTTTCTATCTAATATATACTTCTTGCATGTATATTGTTGAGCGAAATTTTTCGAAAATTCATGTAATGATGTTATTTTTGATTTTCTCATATAAAGGCTAAGTAATCACTCAAAAATCAATTTTGGAACAAAGGCCCGGATGGCCGTGTGTCATTTACCATTCGAATCAGTTCGTAGAGCTCACAAAATGTCTGTGTGTATGTATGTGTGTGTCAAATAATGTCACTCAATTTTCTCAGTGATGACTGAAACCTATTAGCACAAGCTTAGTTTAACGCTCCCATAAGACGCTATTGAATTTTTAGTTTATCGGACATTCGGTTCCGCAGTTACGGGTTAAAGAGTACGGTCACACAGCTAAATCCCATATAAACTGGTAACCCTATGGTGTCCGAATGATGTAATACATATCCAAATAGGTTCAATATTACTTTGATTTGCTGGTCTAAATCACTAATGACCAATCAAAGTAGCTTTGACTACATTGGCCACCTATGACGAGTCTTGATGCCACCGTGGAACTCGCCAAGTTCCTGAGCTTATGTCAGACCCATTTCCCACTAAGCTCTTAACCGATTTTTACAAACCTGATTTAAAATGAATGATACAGTAATCCTGCTGACTGCTGTTGAATTTTATTCAATTCTGGCTTTTGGTTCCGGAGTTACAGGTTGGTTATGGCGATCACATAGGAATTTCTCATATAAAACGATGCAATCATAATACCTCATAGGTTAAAAATCTATCGAAACGAACATCAAATTACTTCGAATCACTGGCCACTAATGGTGAATCAAATATTATTGGAATATATTGTCCACTATCGATAATTCCGGAAGTCCCGGGCTCCGGGCATATTCCAGAACTAAAGCCACCTCGGTGATGACTGAACCGAATAATGATAATAAAGAAGAAACTGTGGAATTGATGAAATCAGCTAGCTAATACCGTGACTGATCAGTATGTGGCCAAATAATGGTGAATGATTTGTTTCAATAGTCTTTTGCAAAAAACTGCATGGAAATTTTCAAGCTGTAAAAATTTGACAGTGAGGGAAATATGTTATCATTGGTTTATGGTGTGCCCCTTATCGGCGTAGTTGGTATTCGATAAACGAAACCCGATGCAAGTGTAAGGGTAACCGATTGAGTACATCTATATGATTAAACCAAAATGTAATCTTCGAACAAAACTTTGGCCTATATACCTGCCTTCCAATAATAATGAAACAAATGTAACCTAAACATGCTTAGGCGCTTCGATCATAAAGGATGACAACTTACCAATAAAGCATCCACCCACCGTAACCAATGCTACGCAGTCAGCAATGTAAGTTATTAACGATGTAAGTCTGTCGTTCTGAATTCGTGAATAATTACATGTCAACCTAGTTATCAGCCAATCCATCTCTACACCATAACAAAAACGAAAACATTGCTCTGATGCCACAATACTGCTCTGTCGGGCTATAGATTGACGTCGACGTCAGCTGCGAAATCACCTCCATAACAGTAGAATTTTGAAGATACTGATCAGCAATTCGGTGAATAGCGAAACAGGACCGTCCCCACGGCTGTTTCAGTAGTACTTCTTCAGAAAGAACCCACTTCTGCGATAATTACCGACTTCAATTACATCAACCCAAGCGCAATATTCTGTTCGTACGACCACGCGACCCATTTTGCATCAACAACGCTCAGTTCAAGTATGAAAACACACGCCGAGCTCGGCTACAGTGTTGTGCCATCGCCCGTTTCATCTGTTTCACCGGGCAAAATTTTATCTGACATTTTATAGCCGAATATGAAAAGGCTCAGGCTCCCAGCGGTTTTCGGTCACTACCAGAACAGAACACAGAAATTACATTTTTCGTCCGCCTCCACCTTCTCCGAGGACAGCCCCATAGTAGGTATATCGGTGAGACACATAATGTAACCGAAAATTATTGGCACACCTTTTCTACTTCTGCAAAATTTGCACGGCTAGAGGGACGACAATGGTCGACACCGGTAAGTTTATGGTTTTCGGAACCACCCCACCTGTGTCATCTGGTTTTGTCATCATACCCATCGATATGGAAAGAGCAAAAGCACCAGACTATGTAGTTGTCGTTTATTTGTTTTGGAAATGGGTAGCGTAATTTTATCCTCGCCTTCTCTCACCGAGCGACAAGCAACCCTTTCGGAATTCAATAGGCTACTCTCGGTTGCGCAATGAAACGAGTACGCGAACTTCAGCTAAATGGATGTTCAACAAATTTCTTGATAATGATCAGTTATACTAGCCGAGAGATTGAATTTTTGGATAAGGAGACCTCGAAAGATGGCCTAAGTTGACGAAAATTCTACATAATGATATTTTTCGAATGCGGAATGCATATTTAGGACGGTTCAAGAATTATTATTTGTTACTATATGATTTAAAAGATGCTACGATCAAACATTGGTCAACTTGGCGCTGCTGTTAGATTTTGACATAAAAATGGCATCCAAGCAAGAGGAGCAATGGAGCAAAATTTTGCTAGCGCACCATGAAAAACCGAACTACGTCAAGTTGACGATATTGTTGTATATGGACGGATCAACTGTCACCACAGTTTTAGGGAAACGTTTGCCGACAGCAAGAAAGACTGGATCGTGGGGAAATCGAAAGTCGGAGATGGCAAAAATGACAAATAGAATTTCCAGTTGTTTCAAGTGGAACCAAAACCTTTTCGTCCTAGATATCACAAGCAACCTGGGAGTGCCTTCTACAACCGTGCAAGAAGGTAGGTGATGACTCGAAATCGTGACGATACAAGTGGACCAGCGAACCATCTTGGAAGCTGTACATGAATCTCCCGACGAAGCCTGATTGCGCGGTGCAGAATGGCAAAACCTACATCAAGGCAGACTTTAAACAGTTTCTTGAACGGAAATATTTTACGAAGAGGAAAGGTGGCAGAGATTTTCAAACACATGAAGCTGTCAAAGCTCGCTAAGAAATATTTCGTGTGGCAAGCCATCGGTTTCTGTGGTTAGAGGAGTGACATTTACATCGCAACCGGGACCATCAACCAGGAAATTCATGTGCAACATAATTGTTTCATTCTGTTTTGGCCAGATTTGGCATCTTGTCATTACTAAAAAAGGGCCATGCTGTGGTATGCCACGAAGAATGTCTAGCTGATGCCCAACATGCCAGAGCTACGCCCAATAGAAAAATATTAAGCAATCGTCATACGTAACCACAAGAAGATGCAAAAGACAGTTATGGGCGAAATGTAGTTTAAGTCTACATGGCGTTTTGCGGCGAGAAAAATAACCAAAAAGGCTGCGCAAAACTTGATGGAAAGAGTCAAACCAAAAACAAAGCAAAACCTTGGTATTATATTCCATAGCGAAATTCGACCTTCTGCTTTGACAGATTTTGCTGTCGGTTCTTAGTGTAGAGAAAGGACAATTGCAGTGTTAGAGCTACGATCCTAACTACTAAGAAGCCTTCCTGGCTGAGGTTTAAATATACGGCAAGTGGCTTATGAGACAAACGCCTTTCCTTCTTAACCGACAGACCCGGATTAGCTAACATAACTAATAACTGCAACAGGAAAAATATGTAAAAATTTGTGATAAATTTCCGAAAAATCTGTGAAAAATCACATTTCCAAAAAACTGGGAAATTTTCATCAAAACGCCAAAAATCTGCCATCTGTGAAAAAGAAACTGTGATCAAAAATTGTGACGATACGGAAAAATCTGTGATTATGGCAACCCTGCTAACAAATTAGATATACCTACCTACACATTCGCCTCAAACATTGAACCGCACAAAGTAAAATGAGTCAACGCTGATGATAATGGTTAGAGCGAAAGAGACGACTAGTACCACGACACTATGTTATCTGTGTTTGCAAATGGAGCTAGAATGCACAAACAATTTTGTGTACGAATATTTGTGTTCGAGATTGTACATAAAAGTGTGCTGGAAACGAGCCTAATACAAAAGAAAGCATAGTGTCTGAACGGACAAGCTCAGTCGCGTGTTGGACGGCACTGGGTAGCGTACCTCTACAGCCAGTGTAACGGACTTCTAACTCAGCTACACCGGCTGTGAAAACACACAGCGCAGTGATCTGCTCCGCCTGCCGTTCAACAGGCAACTGAGTTTGTCCGGCCAAATCCGTTTTTTAAATAGTCGATGATGACGTCATTCATAGAAGCGTAGCGTGCTGGGTTCACAAATCTGTCGTGCCGGACTGGAGAAGCGCTATCTTCTGTGTGTAAATGCGCGATATTTTAACTAGGTTGTACAGTATTTAAATTTTTAATGCCATGATATCAAAAATCTTTGGGTTTATCTATTGAAATTTACTCTTAGAAGTATTTCGGGGTGATATGCGCAAAAATTTGAAAATTTATCGTGAGATGGCTGAATTATATGCGTTTATAATTGGACCACTTTTCGTTACATACCATTTTTTGTAAAATTTGCAAAATGCACCCCCATATCGAAAACAAAGACGTAGTCCTACGCCAAAATTCGAAATTATTTATAAAGACAAATGATTCCAATATTGCCACTTCAATCCTGAAATTTTTGCTCCTTATGATTTCCTGGCAAGATTTGTAACAGATCAACTCAACCACGAACAAAACTCGTCCATCAGCATAGAATCCGCTGCAGATGTAAGCCTGCCTGAAGACGTCAGACCTCTCCCCTAGGCGAGTGCAGACACTGATTCGAAGAAGCGTCAAGGTCGTAAACGCCTACTGACTCAGATTTTGACCGATTCTTCAATAAAAAACAGCATTGGAGAAGGAGATAAATGAAAGAAACGTAAAGGTGCACTGGTTGAAGAAAAAAAAACAGCGGGAGCTGTAAAAAAGTCCACTTAAACTGCCGAAACCAAGTCTAAAATAGTGAAAAAACTAAAACGTAAAGAGTGGAGATTTTTGTACCTCAAAATGAATTGCAAAATAAAGTTTTCTCACAAATAAAGGCTTTCCACTGATGCATTTGACGTGTTTCACTTATTTTACCCAACTCGGCCAACCTACTCTAGCCATGGGGTTGGTTGACCAATTTTTCTTTCTGTCTATGATTGTTAATAACTTTTTCCCTGATTTTGCTTCATGAATGAAAAAGATCACATATGTGCCCAAGGGTTGTATCTTCATGACAGCGCAAACCGTTTATCAAAAAGCCTAACCAGAAGCTCGGCATCGACGGGTTAAGCAGACACTTCGGAGTACACTTTTAAGGGGTTTACACTCATTCGAATTATATGATTCAAGTTATCTAACATACTGAGGAATATTGAAATGTATGCATAATAAGTGAAGCTTTGCGTGCATATTTAGTATTTATATTTCGGTCTAGATAATGGGAGAACGTGGGGAGATTTGGCCAGGTTTTTGGACTAATGTAAACTTCTTTAAAGAAATAAAATCATGTAAAATCTTTGACTTGTAATGTACAAAATCCCTCACGAGATGTAACCAAATGAATTTTAAAAAAATAGAAACAAGAAAAAAATGCCGTGACATTTTTTTCATCGCGTCGTTATTTAAAAAAATATATAAAGCATGGATTCTACTAAATTTTAGGATATGATATTTTTTATGCAATAACTTGAAGAATAATTTTTTTTAAACATTTTATCGCAATTACATTTAAACATGAATTTCCAGAGTTTCTGTCAAACTGAAGAATGTTTGTAACGCCCTCAGGTGCCATTTAGAGAGTGAGCCCCCAAATTTCCTGAAAAATTAAATTTCGGTATTCCCTGAAAATCTTGAATCCTCCCCAACATTAATTCTAGCATTTAATGTCGCACAAATTCTACCGGTGAGCGCATACGAAAACCCAAATGTTTAATATTATAAAAGTCAAAAGTAAAAAAGCCTTATAAACAAAAACGAGGCGATTATTTTTCACAAAAGTGAACGAGAATCAGAAATTAAAAAAAATAAAATTTTGTTATAAATTTGACAATGATTACACCTATTTTTTCGTAGACGGATAACCTTGGCAGTTTTGCAGTTTCATATTTAAAGCTCTGTTTTATTATTTTAGGACTAACTTCCTAATTAAACTTTAGGCATCTTCTGCTGCCAATCCCATTTAACTAAGCAGGTGTACTAGATTGACATACCCGCTCTATCGCAACGAATTAATTGGGACTGTTCCGCAACATCCCCTTTCATCGGATCCCGCACACCACGAAACAAGTCGATGAAGAAAAGTTAGGCTTGGTAAATTTTCACACCGCAAATGATGGCACCGGAGAAGAGTTGGTTTATATGTTGAATAAATTAATTTCACAAGGGATTAACAGGCTCGTTTCATTTCCATTTACGAAAATGTCGCCCCAATTGAAGAGAGGTCAGGTCGGGTCAGGACAGAGGCCGGATCGCGGAGCCATGCTAGCTGTGTTATCACCGATGACGGCAAACGAGCTGTGAAGTGGACCCGTCACTGATCCGAATGCAATTCAGTGTAATACGTAACGAATGTTGAACACATCTCGCGGGTAATGAGTTTTTCGGGCCTTATGTCGTGTTCAAACTTCCATGAAAATGTGTCGGTTCATTCAACGGCAATCATGGCGTATACATACCTATTTGATTTTTGCTAGTTGGAATATTATAAAATCTGTCATTCTGTGCAAAGAAAAAATAATGAATTTTTGTATACGGGAAATATAAATGGATTCGCTGATACCGGATGGCGGTTGATGGATTCGAAATGAAGTTTATTGATGTTTCCACAGAAGATTTACATTGGCTGGAACAATTTTTTCCAAAAATTCTATCAAATAATTGGAACAAAACAATCAAAGTAACGACATATTAAACATCATATTTCCAACTGTCATTCGTAAATCAAGGAGGCCGCCACGGTTCGACTGAGCAATGTTCCGTCTATATTGGCCTAGCAGTGAAAATGTGAATAAACAATCGTTTTATATGCAAATAGTTATTCTATTTTGTCTGCTCCGCCGAAAAAAAGTTTTTTTTTGCAAAAAACGAACACAAACTGAGGAAGAAACAGCGGTCTTCACAGGTGGGTTGTGTCTTCATGCCATGGCAGAGTGCTCCATCGTTTTCAGGTGCTGTTAGTTATAGATTTCTTTGTAATAAATATAGCAGAAAATTGGATTCCACTTGATGCTATAAATGAGCACAGCGGGGAAGTCGAGAACATTACCGCTGGCGGGTTTCAACATAAGGACATTTTTACACGCATCGAATAGCAATGGCGATGCTTTACATAAATGTTTTCGTCTATAGTAGAGCAAATAAAAAGTAAACACTCGACGATAAGCACAAATGTGGGGGGTTTTCCGGCGCCCGGCAAAGGTTCTTCTTTCTCGTTTTATGTCCGCTTTGCATAGGGGAATCGAGACAACAAAAAGGCCACATCGATGCGGCCTGCACAGATGTAGGTATCATGTTCCACCCTAGGTCGTTTCTGAGCATTATTCGATCTTTCGGTGCTGTTTTTGTACAAAGACATGTGGCAAAGGTGAAGTTGAGGATATCAACAACCAAATTATGACGGTAGGTTATTGATGTTTTATGATATATTTATGGGAAATAAACAGATGCATTTTTTAACTGCAATACGAGTTTGTAAACGAAAATTGTTTTTGTATGTACATTGTACACAATTGTAATGGACTTTATACACGGTTAGCCTAACCTGATGTCTTCAGGATAAATGCGGGACTTAACTAGAAACCTTTAGGGATATAAGTTTTCTACCTAATCGCCCAACTTTTGTAGAACTGTGAAACTTTCCGCAAATATTCCTTTGCCCTCACATATGTAGTAATAAGCGACATAGGTAGAATGAGAATCAGAATATTCGCTCGATGTCGATCTCCACGTTGTTTGGAGATACAATACCATGGCTCAAGACGTTAGTATTTTGTTCAATTTAAATATAATTTACAGGTATTGTAACCAAAGGTGGGTAAGAAAACCAACCGGTACGCACATTCACAGGTGTTGTTCTCAAAATCTCAAAAAACATTTTTTGTTCAAAGCTCTTCTTTCTTGATGGAAGTAAACTGATTTCATTCTATGGCCGAATTGTGATTTCAATCGGTTTCAGCAAGTCATGTCATAATTTCATCTTAATGGATTTATTTGTGCAGCTCCGTGCTACTAACCAGCACCAATTGCAACAAAAATCTTCCACCCGGAGAATATTTTCGTTGGCAAACAAATTAGCCCTTATAAGCGCTATCAAACTACTCAAAAAAATTAAATTTGAAAATCTTTTCCTTCGGCAACTGTTATTTTTAGTTCCTGTAGTTGTAAAAATACATACATATGGAAAACCTAATTTTAAAACATTGGACGTTCCTGCTTGGTTCCCGCTGATTGCATGTACCGAGCCACAAATCTTGATCATCCTCCTCTTTCTCGATGCAAGTGACTGTTTTCATTCGATGGCCGGCCCATTTGGCGTCGAACGCAAACTGAACCAATCACTAACACACAGTGGGGAAGGGGTAGTGTGCGAAGGACGCGAGCGTTAATTTTCTTTCCTTTCGATGATCAGCCCTTTGGCTTCGAACGTGAACTGAACCAAGTACAAAGCCGGGGGTCGTATACGAATGCGGCATCATTCGTGTGTTACACCCTTTCTGGCAACATGTGCTCGTCTGGTCACGGTAAAAGAAAAGGTGAAAGAAAAGCAAAAATCCCGCTTATTTCGTTCCAGTCTCTAGTTTCCTTTCCATCGTTAGCTGAGAAAGGGTCACTAAGCCGAGAGTGTCGTTGCCGGAGCACTCGTCTACCTGGCAGCAGTGAATATCTTGCCATCGTATTAGAGCTGGCAGGAAATGCTGCCAGTGATAACAAATAGATCAAAATAAGGCTTGCTCAACTTGAAGAGCAAGCTTTCTTTCCGAGACAACGAAAAAACTGCCCTTTTCAAGACGGCTATTTTCTTCGCATAAAGAATAAAATTGTTTTCACTACGGGCCATGGCGCTAATAATTCTTCGTGACTGCTGCGGATGCTGGCTTCTAATACGACAGTCAAATGAATGATGAGAAAACCGGAAATACGCACTACTATCACTCTCTCGTTCATTTTCATGCCATGTGCCTTTTCATTCCTTTTTGCTACTAATGATAGCATAACCAAAACAAATATGCGTCTTTCCCCCACCATCCATTTAATGGCCAGTGTTGTCACACGCATTTTCAGATGTTAATCAAGAACATTCCAATAATATTTTCAAAAATTGCTGCAGATTGAAGCAAAAGGAAAATAGTTGGCGAAGGAATTTTAATTGTTAACCATTATTATCAAAAAGAATCATTTGAAAATATCCCATTCAAATGTGATTCCGTTGCATATCATAAGATTTGAATTAACGTCCCGAAGTATAGTCACACTCCGGTTCCCGACCAGAAACACATAACAGAAATATTTCAAAACCATATCACGCATTGTTACTTGTTATAAATTTCTGTTATTTTAACTACTAACGAGACCTAATTTGTAGCACAATATGTTACAGAAATTGTGTTCTATTATAATCTTGTTATTTCATTCTGATCGGGTTAGGTCGCAGACAGTATATTATCCACCCATATTTTTTATAATGAATAATTTGATATATTTCTAGCCCAGATAACTTTTTATCCAACAACTTTGATAAGTACATACTTAATTTTTTCTGCGGAATTTCAGCTTTTATCGCATATTTTGCCAAAATCTCAATTGCTGAGATTTCAGTAAACAATTTTTTTGCTGAGATCTCAGTAAAAGTAACATTCACACCAAAAAATAATGAAATTTAAACGACATGTAAATCAATACGAATGTAAACATACAACGATTAAATCAAAAATTTGATTGAAAATGACGTTAAAATCAATTGGAGCATCAAACAACATACAATTTTACGCTTTCATTCGTGTAATATTACATGTCATTCATTTTACAACAGTATTAGAGTAAAAATACATTGTAGTGAATTGGTTTTCCGTTTAAAAAACTGTAATTTTCAATCCACGTGTAAAATTATAATAAATTCGTTGAAGAAAGCACGATTAGTCGTGTTTATTTGTGGTGGAACTTAATTTTACACTTATATCCATGCTCCAAAAATATACATGAAAATAAACTTAAAATCACAAAATATTTTTTCTGTGTCTGATAGCTGAGATTCGGAAAATATTTCACCGAAAACTAGGAAACAAATCTCATTATACTGAGATATCAGTTTATGAATTGCTGACTACACGGCTATTGCAAAATTGTCAAGCCGATTTGAATGTGTATTAACACAGACATTACCTACCCATCTTTTTATGCCAGTAATTGTGAGATATCGTGATATTACACCCAAAACGCGAACCGTATGAATTACATGCGAATAAGCATGATTCTAATGAGAATTTTGCATTGTAACTGGTATAATGCATATAAAGCGATATTGGTCCGGGACAAAAATGCATTAAGGCGATGACACCACAGAAACTTACACAAACCCACAGTTGGGAATATATTAGTGAAATCAACGATATTAGTATTAAAATGACTCCGCACTAATACACATGTAAAGGACATCTCCACTCGGATACATGTGCGCTCTGAAAATACTAATACACGCTCAAGGAACAGTTTTCATTTCGCCTTTCTACTGATCACATGCTGCATATTGGAGAGAACAATTTTTAGCATCATCAAATTGGTGGGGTGTGGGTGATGATTTTGTTTTGATAATATGTTAGGCTTTCGGCGTTCTCTAAACCCTAAATTTACCAGCGATATGCGACTTCTAGCCACTAGATAGGTTCATAAATAATGAATAATGATTATTTAAGCGCACTATACGCAGGAGAAAGTTACCTATATGGGAATATTGGGTTAACATTCAACATTTGTCGGATAGAAGCCGTCCGCCAATCATTTCTGGCATTCCTCATATTAACAGTACTTTCAGGTGATATCATATCAGTATTTCGCAGTAAAAGTATCTAAGTTTAATGTATCATAAACTATAAGGGCAGTGATGACATGGTTTTGCACTTTTGAGCAGCAGTGTCAGTTACTCATTTCAGTTTGTATTATTTCCCGAACATGCGAATCCAGCGCACATCATCGCCCTGGGCAACGATCATCGCAAATCAATCTGAGCACAAATCATTTTCTTCCACTCTTCTCTGAAGCACAGAATGAGAGAGTGATGATTTTACTGCAAACACCATTCGCTATGGGAAAATAACGCGTATATCACACACTCTTGTGAACGTAAAACGTTCACGCGTTTAGTGTGGTTGGAATTGAGCTGTTCGCAGACAAAAAAGCGTAACTGTGTATGAAGACAGAAGTTCTTACAAACACCACAGAGGTATACATGTATAGAATACACCAACTTTTTTGGAGACTCAGCAAGTAAAACCAACTAATACTTTTACATGCGGGCAGATAATATGGTAGCGTGTATTCTCAATCAATTTATTTCATCATGGATCAAGCTGTGTTGGTGTAATGCAGTAACTATGATTGGTCTACAATGCGAAGAAGGCATAATTCTAATTCGGAATATGCACGAAAGGATGTAATGCCTTTTTTGCATTGGGAAATTGTTTTGGGTGTAGTTCCGTTCCTTTGCACAACAAATATTCGTATCGCACCTTCGCTATACGGAATAACAAATTTGAAAGGGCGTCGCTTGATTTCAATTGATCTAACGCGAGATGTTTATGGTTCTTGTGCCGGTAAAATTTTACCCATCGCTATCTGCCCCGTTCATTTCATTTCACTTATTCGTACGATGCCTTGAAATCCACAAACGGATGAGGAATCCGCTAATCGTATTTTCGAAATTTGTCCAAGATATATAGCAGGGTAAACATGTGATCCGTCGTAAATCGTCTGTTTTGGTATTCACACAAATCAACTAACGGGCGCAGGACAACAGTGCTCATAGCTCATGCTTGTTATGCTTAGATATTACACTTGAATTTATGGTTCTTTTTTAGATAGGGCATGACACCATACAACGATCCCGAAGGTATTTCTTCTTCCACTCAGCTCATTCCGATCACGCAGTGGACTGCTTCGTACTGCCGGTTACTCCCGACTTTTAGATGCTCGAACGGGCTTCTGCTATTGCCAGGGAGTGACGAGGGTGGATCCACAGCTTGTCAATCATTCTCAATCCTTATTGGTGATTATGCTATCCTTAATGTTTGTTATGTTGTTCGTTTATTTGACACGGCTCAATGCGTGAACTTAACGGAGCCATGTGCCTTTTACATATTTACAACAAATAAACATAAAGAACATTATTTAATATGTTACTATTGATTCCCTCGAACGCAATTTACTATTTCATGCGGAAATTTTTTACGGTACGGGGGGCATTTTTAGCCATGTTTGACGGTCATTCAGTCTGCTTTTTTGTCATCGCTTTGCCCATACTCACATCGCAGAAATAGCCGAATACAACGGTTGATTTGTTTGATATGCTTCTTCGATTTGCTGACTACGTTCGTGAAGCCTTCCTATCTACTACTTTCATCTTGTTTGGCGCTACTGTTTGTTGCTATAAATGTAGTCGTATAATATTGTGGTTTAGCTGTTGTTACTGACCAACTGTATGTGTTTTAGCTTAGGGCGTTGTAGTTTGGATGTTTTTGTTTGTTGTGGCGAAATTCAATCCATGCCCGCGAGTACTGAAGGGCATGTTTCAGTTGTTTGCCTTGTCCTTTATTCACTAGAAGCAGCGCGTGCATTCAGTTATTTTTGGTTCAAAATCAACTTCATGGATTACACAGTTCATTTATGCTCGAAAATGCAAACGATGACACTTTCTGGTTTCAATTCCACATAGCACATATGGTCGGTGTTAAGTCAGACCGGACTAAGCGACAAAATACTGATTTCGAAAAAACGAGTTTAAAGTTTGAATCGCAGCATCCTTTACATTATGATTGGAAATTAATTTTTGCCATAATTCTTGTTTATTGTTACATATTTCAAATCTGGCAAAAGTCGAATGTAGCTGACGATATTCTTTATCCAGTGCTATTATTACCGTGCAGAGCCCATCCACCGATAGGCCTCCATTTACCGATCAATTTGATGGCGAAATTGTTTTGACTCGAATATTGCACGGAATTTAGAAATTATAAATAAAGTGAAATATGGAAATAGTACGTAGAACATCAATATAATATACACTTTCATTATTCGTCTTTTCATATTTTTCCAAATAATTATATTTGAATGCTGTATTAAAGCCGTTGCCATTTTGCCGCTTTTTTTTCTCTTAACTCAAAGCCAACTGTTAATAAAACTGTGTAAGGACAATATTTCTAAGTAAATTATACACAAACCGAATGAACAAAGTCTGCAACACATGTTTGGACTTAATTTGTCGGTAATAAAAAATTATAAACCTAAAATTTTCGGCAAATGGATATCTATTACTTGTAGTGATCGGTGAATGGTACTCTAGAATTGTTGGGCTTTTCGGCTATTTTGCACTGTCTGCCAATTCATTTCCAAACTTGCGTATTTTTTCTTGATAGTTGATTAAATATTCTAGTTGAAAACGAAGATCGAATTGAAATGCCTTTTAACATTGTTTTTTAAAGAGCGTTGGAAGTAGAAATCGCTGTTAATTGATCGGTAGATGGGTCTTGCACGGTATCTCATTTTTTTATGTTTTGCGACTTAGTCCGGTCTGACTTAACACCGATCATATATAACTTCGAACTGAAGGTTTTCGATTCTGCTTCAAACTTCATTCAACATGCAGATGAATGAATGAATGAGACGTTGAAACTGAATGCTGGTTACGGTTACGGTTACGAATTTGAGATTTTATACCACTGTTTTCCATAGTGTACTGATTGTTCGTATAACTGACACGTAGCAGTTTGGTGGTTATAGGTACACAGTGTGCTAGTTAGTACAATGTTCTAGGATCATGCAGAAAGGAATAGAGCGTTTTATCTGCATTATTACAACCTGAACAGCGCTGGAAATTGGTAAGAAATTCTTCCAAGCGCCTTTAACGGAGACAACTTCGTCGCTTTACGACGTGATTCTACGGATTGTGCCATCAGGTGCACCAGGAGACAAATCATGTGGACTTGCACCGCCCTCTATATAGACGGAGACCTTAATCTTAAGGTTATCATATTCATTAAAATCTGTCATGTTGTTGATGTAGATAAATTGGTCTAGTGAGACACGAGCTTTCCACATCAGAACCACATTTCGATCAGATCGAGCTATCTCTAATTAAGTGGCTGGCGTCCAAAAGGAGCTAACCCACGTTTTTCCGAAATAGACATTTTTGCATTTTTTGATAGTGCTAAGTAATCCACGTGTACTGCCATATAAGAAATTTGAAAAAAAAACCACCGGAACATGGTCAAAGGCGGAACATGGTCAAAGGAGGCGTTCGGTTACCAGAAGGTCCTGACATCAAATCGGAGAAATATTCGGCTGATTTTGAAGCGCGTTTCGCAATTCTGGTATTTCCAGATGTGCGTATTATTAGCATTCCGTGCTATATAGGTGCTAGAGATGTTCATATTTACCTGTGGCCGCGCCGAGATTAGTCAACCTTGTCGTTTGTGGTCGAGTGGAGCATGAGACTCTTCTTACCAATAACTGGAATTCTTCGCATGCGTCATGTTTTGTTTTACGTCATGTTTTGTGCAATCTCCGTATATGCTGGTGATCGTCTGGCATTCAAATTGGTAACGGTTGCCATACACCGCTCACATGCGAAACGTGGTCCGGTTCTGGCAGTTTAACTTCAGCTGCTTTGCGGGAAATCTATTTTCTTCCTGTATCTGCCAGCGAAAAACGTACAAATTTGTTCGTATTTTGATGAATTTTCATATCTACCCTGGCTTAAGGTTAATCAATATTGGAAAAGATTCCGCGTCAATCAGGATTAGGATTATGATTCCAAAGAGGCGAGTCAGCCATCTAACCCCGAATAATTTTACCAATTATCAAAGAAAATTGTCAAGATATTCAGTGTGTTTTTTTGCTTTTACCCTTACCAGTGCGAAGCGAACGACTAAACAGTGCTACAGGCCCGTAGCCAGGAGTTTACTTCGGGAGGGGCTTGAAAATTATTGTATAAAGCTTTTTTTATTTCAATTATAGAGGTTTAACCCTAATGGTTATTCGCCTCTTTTTGGGTTAGAAAATTTCTTTAGAAATTTTTTTAACCCTATATGTGCGGGATCGATGAACGAACCATGATGAGCTGCGTACAAGGCAATCGATTTACCAACTACGTTTTACCCGCTCCTGCATAAAGCTTTTAGTTCTAATTACTTCATATTGTCACTAGAAACTAAACGAAATTTTTAAAAGTTCTTAGTGAAAACAAAGCCAAATCTAAGACAATCCATGTTCTTTGTCACAAGAATGGCTATAGTACATCAACGAATTATTGATGTTTAATTTGATTTTTATTATTGTCGAAATTTGCACAAAATCTTCTTCTGGAATTGTAGATGGTTCAACTTCTATTTTCTTGATCTGGCGTCCTGTAACTATTACCAGTTCTAATGCATCATGCTAACATAATTTTTTGACATACCCCAGTTAGGAAGGAGGATCTTTGGTGATCAATAGGATCAAAATATATGGGTCATTCCACCTCTGATTTACAACCAAAATTTGAATTTCTTCCAATGTTTTTTCTTGCATTCATTAGCTAAAAATAATTGACACGTATTTTTTATTTTGGCTGAATATGATTTTTTTTTTCAAGTTATTAGTTTTTGAACTTTTGAAGTTTATAACATTGATCATTTTTCAATCACTTATAACTCGGAAACGATTCGATATATGGGAAAAAAATATTAAATAAAAAAGTTGTGTACTCAACGAGCTTACTGAAAAAAATTGCAATTTCTTTTTAATATAACCTATGAAATTTGCAATTGTTTGAAACAAATTGAATTTTTTAAAGTTGGACCAATTTTTTACTTATTATTTTCTTTAAATATTAAGTATCATGTTAAAATGATTGTGCAAAAATTTGGGAGTGGATATCAAAATACTTTGCTAGATATTACAATTATAAACTTAAAACAAGGCAATTTTACACCAAAGCCTAGTAATAGGCCTTTTGTAATTGAAATATCTCGTAAAATACTTCGAATTTCTTTCTGAAATTTGTACACAATCTTCTCGATATAATTATAAATTATTTGAAAAAGCTAAAAAGATTTTTTGGCTCAACCCTGAAAAAAAATTATTTGTTACTAATATTTGCATAATACATAAATTATTTAACAAAAACAAATATTACAAAAAAAATCCGCCGAGATCTTCCAAAAACGCAGCTTTTATTATTTAATGCTTTTTCCAGAAATCTAACAGTTTCTCAGCTATCAGGGAATGAAAAATGTCCAATTCTATTAAATTTATAAAACTTTAAAAAATCACTATATTATTAAAAGTCGATATTTGTATGTATATGATTTATGGACTCCCAAACGGCTTAACCAATTGCCGTAAAAATTTATGCATAGTAGGAATTTGTTATGGAGCGTGTTTGTGTGCTATTGGTGGGGATTATTTGCCTACAAGATGGCGCTTCGGAAGAAATTGTGTTTTCCTCCTATTTCGTTGAAAGTCGCATAAACGCGCGATGGGTATTAGCTAGTATTTTATAAAGTTCAAAAACTCATAACTTGAAAAAAATTATCAAGTTCAGCCAAAGTAAAAAAATCGTGTCTATAATTTTCAGCTAAAGAATGCAAAAAAATTGGAGGGAACTAAAATTATAGTTGTAAATCGTGGAATGACGCGCATTCTGAAAATTTAAGACTTTTTGGGGGTATTCTAATGTTAAAAGCCAATATTTTTTAAAAATCCCCCAAAATCAAATTTATTTTGATTACATAACTATATTAAGAAGATTATGTGAAAATTTTAGAATGGAACTCGAAGTGTTTTACGAGATATTTCAGTTATAACAGGCCTTTCACTGGGCGTTTAGTGTAAAATTGCCTTGTTTTATGTTTATAATTGTAAAATCTCGCAAAGAATTCCACTGCCAAATTTTTACACAATCTTTTTAACATGATTTTCAATACTTAAAGAAAATAATAAATAAAAAATTTGGTCCAACCTTAAAAAATTCAATTTGTTTCAAGTAATTACAAATTTCATAAGTTATATAACAAAAAAAAATGTGATTTTTTGGTAAGCTTATTTGAAAACGCAAATTTTTTATTTAATTTTTTTTCCATATATCGAGTCGTTTCCGAGTTATCAGTGATTGAAAAATGTTCAATTTTATAGACTTCAAAAGTTCAAAAGCGAATAACTTTAAAAAAATGTAATATTTAGCCTAACCAAAAAATACATGTCAATTATTTTTAGCTAAAGAATGTAAGAAAACATTTTGGAAGGAATTGAAATTTTGGTTGTAAAACTGACATGGAATGTCTTATGTATTTCAATGATTTAATCAACTAAAAGTAACTGCCCGGAATTTAATCTGTTCAAGAAAATTGTCCACAAATCCAATGAAAATCACTTAACACTGTTACTACTATCATCTAATTTACGTAAAATTTTCCTAAATGCTTCATTGCTGACAACATAACTAGAAACAATAAATGTGAACAAGCTCAATAATTTCAGCATCTCGTAATTTCGGCACATAGAAGGAAATACATCGCACTTACTTCCCCTCGATTTCAATTTATTGATTCCTTTTTGCTTTTTTTCTCCGTGATGTCTTATCATCTTATTCCATAAAGACCAAAAATAAAACGAAAGACCGTAATATAATGAAAACATGAAATCGAAACAATAATTCCACCTTATTGACTTATAGACTCAACTAGTTACAACATTTTAGTCGCTCTCCGTGATAACCTACTGATGTCTGATCAATCTATCGACACGTCGTTTTCAAACTTACATAGACATTAATTAGAAACCATCGAAAGTGACTAAAATGCTGCTGGTGGTTGCAACATTTAGTTTATTATGGTTGATTGACTAATATGTGGTTTAGCATCAATTGATCAATTGACATCCGAAGGAAAGTAAGTGTAAAATAACGTCAGTTAGTCCTACCGCTACTGTGTACGTTTCTGTATATCAACAAAATTAGTAATATACGATTCGTGGGTTGATGAACACCTCAGGAAAACCGCTGGTTTACCATTTTTTGGCTTGTTTACTTTTTCACGTTTTTCTTGATTATTGATCGATTTTCCAGACTAACAGTGTTTCAATAGGGCCCGTTTTCCTCACATAAAATGAAATTGAGTGTCAATAGAAATACTATTGCATTAAAATGATACGAAAATAAAAAAAACTGTCGTCTCGGCTACAACTATGTCATCAGCTAATTGAAATGTTTTTGTTTAGTACGCTTGAGTGAGATGCCTGACGTTTATATTAAGCGTACAGCGCTCTAATCTATTACAGAAATCCAATTTGCGTATGATTTAACTAACTTTCTTTATTCAGGGCAATATCTAGCATAAAATGAGTTCTGTTAGATGCCATCACTAGCGATAAATATTAATTTTGGGACAGTTTTTGTACTCAGTTTTCTATGAAACTTCCAAATTTTTATTGCATAACTCGTTTTTTTGAGTCGGTTCAATGCATTAGCTAAATGAAGCCTTGAGTCTTCAATATATTTCCACGATGTAAACAATGAAAATGATAAAACGCTAATGGTTGTCCAACAGATCTCGTGCGATTGACCTGTTTACTGACTGAGAAATATTTTTCATAACCAACCGCGTCTTGGTGGTCGTTCATATCTATCTTGTACACTTCCGTATTATTATCGTGGTAACTGACATGTCCATGTTCGCGAATATCTGATTTCATTTTTGTTTTGTCCCCTTACGGACACTGGTGTCGACTTCCTCAATGATGATGCTGACTGTTAATTTTGAGATACTAGACGCAGTTTTTGCCGTCAATATTATATGAACAGCAGCCACAAATTTGGCAATTGTTTGTTTTTCAGGTAATCTTATTGGAGACTATGGATGTGCAAAGATGTAACGTGTATAATGATACTATCGCATTGCGTTTTGTACCCTGCCCGTCTAATTCCTAGATGTGTCCTTTATAATAAATTCCATTTTTTCCAAATGTGACAGGAATCTTTTAATGGCCACGGTTCAAATAAGTTAAGTTTGTTTATTGGGGCTTTAACCTCCGGGTCGTTCGCCCGCGGTTCAATTAAGTGGTATCAGATCTTGTAGCCGAACATTGATTTTCTCATCATCCATATATATAAGAATCAACCACGCGTTACAAGTTGCAAAATGACTGGTTTCGCCTGGGCTAATGTGTTGAATAACATAACCACTGAATGCCTGACAAGGTAGAAATCGTTAAAGGCGAAGTTCGTAAGCATAACCTCTATTTTCACCTTCAGCAAGTATTTCCCATCATGAAATTCGGTTGTGCAAAAATTCCGGAAGTCAATAGCCTCCACGTTTGGTTGGAGCACCACTTCTTGCTTTTGCGATTCAATCATCCGACGGATCACCCCAGCAAGAATTAAAGTAACAGTTTCTTTTATTCTTCCTTCTTCCGACGAGTCACACAATATGAAAGGAAGTGTGTTATCAGACTCGGCATACTGAGTAGATATCGTGACCGATGTCTTCGGTGGCTCGAAATAGCAATCTTCCTCACCATTCTCCCATTAATTTGTTGAAACCAAACAAGATACATTTTTTTACGAGTTACCGAAAAACATGTTGCTTCTTAAATTTATTTTTGAAAAAAATTCTGGCTACGAAATATAAAATCGAAAAAAAATATTGGGGATTGGCCAAGAATATGTTCTAGTTACTCCTCCCTTTTCCCTTTTTATATGAATGATCTTTGCAGTATCTCTTACTAAGAAGAAAATTAACGAGATGGAATCGAAACGTTTCCTGCAAGTTACTACAAAAAAGATCACATCTCACTACCAGGGGGAACTGTTTCTAGGATTACGTACATCAACCATAAGCGGATTTTGTGCATAAGAAAATAAAACATCCAAATGCTACTACCAGCAAAATTTTTGCAATTATTACACTCAATCATTCATCGTCAACAAACATTGTAAATTTTAATTGCATATGTGCGAAAAATCAGAGCAGCCCATGTGATGCAAAAAGCGCTCAACCCACGTCAACATGTTTCTAGGGTCCCCATATGGCTCGGTGCTTATATTATTATAGAAGAAAAAACTGAATTCGGCAAGCGAGGTTACCCACCTTTCCCATAGCCCTTTTAAATGGATTCGAATTTGTCAAAAAAAAATATATTCTTCTAATTGATTTGGCGTCAAGCTGAGAAGACCAAGCTCTAGTCAGTCGCGGCATCTGTTTTAAGTGGAGCAACCAGGATCCAACGAGTCTGCAATTACATTTGTAATTCCATTTATTTTTAATTCTCATTATGGTTCCAAAAATGCCTGCATTTGGGATCGACTGATGCCATGACGGGGAGAATTACGGCAAAAAGATGCCGATATAATTGCAACGCAAAATACTCATCCATCAATAAAAATGCGCAACAAACACGAGTGCTGGGGAAAAGGGGGCACTGTTTGTGTCAGCCGAACAGAAATGTTGAACAAAGTTAATGTTCGGTTTAATTTTATTCAATAAAACACACAGTAACCATCCAAAAGCAGAGCCTATTGAATGCAAAATAAAGGGATAATGTAGAAATTGACTTGATCATTGGGATGGGAACGGGATACAAATGTTAATGATTGTTCGTCAGCAGAATATATAATACGTTTCATGATAGATTATTCGAATATTTTCTGGAGGGCTCTTACTGTATTCTCTAAAAGATGAAGCATAAAAAGCTTTGTTACTATAGTAACGTGCGGCATCATAGTGACAGAGCTTCCAACAGAAATAAGGTGAGTCGCAATTTCTCAAACGGGCTACCTAAATTAAGGAGAAACTACAATTTAAATGCAAGATCCATTTTTAGGTAGTACACATTCGTCGTTTCAAAAACAATTCGAGGAAGATAAGCGAGAACAATCGTTTCGTGGAAATATTTTGATTTTTTTTTTTAATTTATATTTAAATCTAACAAAATGAAATGATTGGTTTCAAAACTTTATGTCAGGTGACCCAACTGAGGCAATGAAATCGTTGCAAGACTCAGATTCATCGTGAAAAATCTTATTTTCGTTTATTTATTATTAATTGTCCATAACGACATGAAAAAAACCTGTTTAACTACATCTAGTGGTGCAATTGTGCCTTTCTCAACACTAGGATGCCGCGGTTTCTTATTTCCATTAAAAACCTTTAAACGTACATTACATAGTTATTATACACGACGATGACTATATACAAGATTTAAATTCAATAGTCAAGTCCTAGAATATTGTGGAAAAAAGAAAAGTAAAATCGAAAACTCGATCCATCAGAACCAGTGAACGGCGGTTTGAGACTTAGTTTGGCCGTCATGATCTGCTGGTGGAAGAAGAATGGTACTGTTCGCACCTCGTGTAGGAAGGATACTCTATGCCCAAATGATATAAACGACTAAAATCGTTTGGCATATTTTTTGACAAAACAGCCACGGGAGAACGGTATTAATTCACCTAATGAAGCAACTATGTCGTTCTCATTTATCCAAATTATGATTCAATATAATTGTGGAAATTATAATCGAATCACCATAGTTCGTAAATGTTTTGATGTTTGAGGGTGAGCTACCCTTGACATTTCTCAACTGGAAGCATAAAAAACGGATGCATTCAAAAACACTATTCAGTACTATAGAGCCACTCAGTAGCACACCACAACCAACATCATATAGGGTGAAGTGCCTATTTTCAACATACTAAGGAGGGCGCCTCACTGATTTATTAATTACTCGGCCTACAAACAATGGAATGCGTACAAATTGGCATCAACAACTTTGCTTCGTTATTAAGTACCAAGATAATAACATACATGCGCTGAAAACAGTGAAATTCTCGTGTTTGAGCACAACGAAAACACGAATCGAGTGCCCCTATTGTTGCGCTACCATTTGACTCAATGCGTTAAACAAAGATGGCAGACACTGCTCTAACAACCGGCTTCAAATGGGTAGCGTGATAATAGAAACATAGCGATAATGGGCTCATCACCCTAGATAGGAACGCTCCTAAAATGCATGCTGACCTGCCACTCGCCAGATGCTAGCACTATGCTTACCGCTGGCGAATGGTGATGTGGCATCTGAAACCCGTGGAGGGGGGGGGGGGGCACCTACATAACAAACAGTCACACTTTCACCACACCAACGATGATGCCGTTGATGATAAACAATGCGGTAGATGTATCCATACTGACTGACCAGCTCGCTGCTCGAAAAACTATTACGTACAGCAGTCCGGACCTCGGAAACTCTCAAATATTTCATCTCGTGACAATAATAATGGTTTGCAGCCACAACATCCGAATAAATAAGGGGCCTAGCGCGAAAACAAGATGGTCAACACAAATGTACCGGACAGATGGCGAAAACCGCAGAGGGTGTCCATTAGTGAAGTGGCAAGATCGGTACGATCGGCGGTCGTGGTAGTTTCTGCTCGGACTGTGCGGTGCTGTGCAATTGGATGGAAAAAGTAGCAAACATGACAACCACCCGCGGCGGCAGATGGGTTAGACAGTAGAAAAATTTAACGAAATTAATTTGGGAGAGTATATAGCAGCTTTGAGTCGTTTTTGCACTCATACCCGAAACTCATTTCTTTCGATATTTATTTTTGTGCAGCGGACGTTTGAGTTCTTTGGTGTTCCGTAAACGAATAACAGATAAAATAAATTCGTAAATAGAACGAATATTATTATACAATGCACGAATTCATTCGTCGTTATCTGCAACGAAGCATTTTCGTGCAATGTCAAATAGTTTATTTCGCTCATTTCACCCCCCCCCCCCCTAAAAACTCTTAACGAGTTGATGAACGAAAATCTTCGTACATTTAATAGTGTACGTTGCACGAATTTTATCGTCGAAAACAAAACTATTTTTCGTGAATGAAACGAATTGATCATTTTACTAAATGTTTGTGCATAGCACAAATAATTCGTCAATTGCACGATTTCATTTCGTTCATCAAACAACGTTTTCTTTTTTTTATTCATCGATCTTTTACGATCGATGATTGACAGCAAAGATTTTTAATATGAAAGCGGTCGATCGAACAAAATCGATTTTATTTTAAAGTGACATTTACGGAAAATGTTACGAAATTTACATGCACTCTCATAGTAACTATTTTTTGTGAATAAATATTGTGGTGGTCTTTTAGCAAAAACCATAATCAGTGCAAAACAAATTTCATAGTTTTTTTCTAAAGGTTTATTTGACTCGGCTCAATGCGTTGGCAATACTGAGCCGTGGATCTTTTGAGTTTTTACAATAAGTGAAAATAAAAAAATACTAAGAATGTCTGTCTGCCAGGTCTTGTTGACGCAGCTTACTGCTGCGTATTGAGATCCTGTTCCTTGGCAGTGAAGCCGCTTGGGGGTCTTTCAGTCTGCCTTCTCTGGCGTTATCGTTCCCGTCCATGCCATCGGTACTGATTTCTTGCTGTCCACGATCAGAGGTTCTGTTTTGTTTCTTGTTCTTACGGGTTGCTGTTGTAAATCCGTCTTCATTGGTACTTGCTTCTATATTGGTGATGCTAGTTGTTGGTTTGGGAGCGGTCGTCGTGGTCGTTGTACCCGCATTATTGGCTAATTGTTTTTGATTTATCAGTGAGTGTTGGTGGCTGCTTGTTAGAGTTAGCTGTAGTAGATGATTTTTAACTAGTTCCTTCGGCGCATGTTTTCTTGTAGCGGGCTGTATGGTTATAGAATTGGCATGTTGGAGTCTGCCCGGGATATGTGATTAGCGATGTTTGCTTATATGTTACGCCTTCCTTCGGTAATTTTGCATTCGAGAGTCATGTAAGAAGGTATCGGTTTAATCACTCGCATCCTCACAATACGAACGCTGTTGGGAATGGCGGTGAAAAATTTCTCCAAGTGTCATTCGTAATAGATAATCTTCTCCGAATTGCGACATTATTCGTTTGATGAAATATTCACTAGTGCACGGGCTCAAATCATGCATACGCACGTCCACCATGTTGTTTTCCATAGGCACGGGGATCTTGGTGTTATTAAAATCAACTGTGTTGCATGTTGTTCTGTCCTGTGCTGAACTTCTAAACGTGCTCAAAACACAGTTTTTGACGTGATGTAGCTGGATGTACGTAACTTCAGCGAGATTAAGCTCCATTTAAGCTTGAACCGATTGTTCCACTTCCTGAACTGTGGACCTAACACGAGTTTTATTACAGTCGATTGAAATCGTGTTATCCCGCAGCAAGGGCACGTTTGTTTCATTTCGCAGACTCATTTCACTCCGCAGCCGGAGGCAACGATACAACATTATTTTTGCAATGATATAGAACAAAAGGCTGGCTTGCTTCACTGGTGCCTATAGCCTGCTATAGCGTAGCGATTTTTTGCTTCTGCATTATGCGAGGTCAGAAGATAGATTTCTTGGGTTGGTAACGAATTTATTTTGCAAGAATTTTTGGTATTGACATAGGGGAACTGTGGGTAAAATGAAAAGGTACCCAAATCAAGTAAATGTTTGTTAAATTTAGAAAAAAAAAACTTCACAGAAACCAGGCACGTAGCCAGAGGGGGGGGGGGGGCTTAGGGGCTAAAGCCCCCCCCCCCCCCCCGAAACTTTTCAAAAATAAATTTAAGAAACAACATGTTCTTCGGAGACTCCTAAAAAATTTGTATCTTGTTTGGTTTCAATAAATTAAGGCGAGAATTGCGAGGAAGATTGCTATTTCGAAGATAGCGGTCATCATATCTACTCAGAATGCTGAGTGTAACAAAACAGTTCCCTTCATATTGTGTGACTCGTCCGAAGAACAAAAGAAACTGTTACTTTAATTCTTGCTGTGGGGATCTGTCGAATGATTGAGTCGCAGAAGCAAGAAGTGGTGCTCCAGCCAAATACGGAGGCTATTGACTTCCGGTCTTTTCGCATAAGATCGAACATTCGTGATGTGAAATATTTACTGAAGGTGAATATGGAGGTAATGCTTACGAACATCGCCTTTAACGAGTTTAACCATGTCAGGCGTTCAGTCATTTTACATAACAACTTGTAACACGTGGTTGATCCTCATATATATGGACGATGAGAAAATTAATGCTCAGCTACATGATCTGATACCACTTACTTGCACCGTGGCTATTAAAAGATTCCTGTCACATTTGGAAAAAATAGAATTATAAAGGACATATCTAGGAAGTGATTCTCTATGTTTTAAATGGTGTTTTTGTGGTGAGGATCTAGGTGGACCAACATATTTCCTCCTACCTGACCCTGCACGTAAAAACATAATGCGATACTATCATTGTACACATTATATCTTTGCACATAGTCTCCAATACCATTACTTGAAAAACAAACATTTGCCCAATTTTGGCTGCTGTTCGGATAATATTGATGGTGAAAACTGCGTCTAGTATCTCAAAATCAACAGTCAGCACCATTATTGAGGAAGTCGACACTCGTGACCCGTCAGAAATTCGCGAACATGGACATGGCAGTAACCACTATGATGATAAGGAAGTGTACGAGATAGAAATGAACAACCACCACGACACTGTTGGCTAGGAAAAATATTTCCCAGCCTAGTAAATAGTTCTACACGCGCAATCGCTAGACGTTCGCACGAGATCTTTAGGACAACCATTCATGTTTTATCATTTTCATTGTTTACATCATGGAAATATATTAGACACAAGACTTCATTTAACTAATGTATTGAACGAATAAAATAAACGAAATATATAATAAAAATGCAGAAGTTTTAAAGAAAAGTGAGCTCAAAAACTAACCCAAAATGAGCACTTTATCGCTAGTGGTTGTGTCTAACAAGATTTGGATATTATGTTATATATTAGCCAGAATAAAGTTAGTTAAAGCATAGTGCCAAAGGAGCTGTGCTGAAGCGCTTGCTGTTCCTGCGAGTATAATTTTCAACAAGTCATTGTTCGAAGGAATTTTCCCACGTGTCTGGAAGACAGCAGCTATTACACCGATCCACAAGACAGGTAGCGTGAATGATGTTGAGAATTATCGTGCCATCGCAATTTTGAGTTGCTTACCGAAAGTTTTTGAAGGCCTCGTTCATGATTTACGGTATCCGAAGGTGCATCATATTATTTCCGAGTGGCAGCATGGATCTGTGAAAAAACGATCGACAAATACAAATATTATGGCATACGTTTCGTCACTAAATAGCGCGCTTGGTGAACGTCAGCAAATTGATGCCGTTTATATGAATTTTGCTAAAGCGTTCGATAGAGTGCCTCATTTGCTAATGGTGGCAAAACTCGAACGAATGGGACTTCCTGAATGGTTGACACGGTGGATATTGTCGTACCTCACCGAACGCTGTGCGTTCGTATCGATGAAATGAGATCATCTCCGTTTGTGATAGAGTCGGGTGTTCCCCAGGGAAGTCATCTAGGTCCGCTACTGTTTATATTATTCGTAAACGATTTGTGCTCCACTATACAGTTTCCTAAGAACATGTTTGCGGATGAACTGAAATTATTTCGTGTAATTATTACGGCAGTCGATTGCTGTGCCATCCTAGCCGATATCGATTTGCTGCCAAATTAGTGCACACTAAACGGGATGGAAGTAAACGTACAAAAGTGTAATGTGATCTCGTTCTGTCGTAACAGGCACTTAACAACGTTTGATTATAGAATGTCAACAAGCATTATAAACCGTGTAAACGCAGTTAAGGATCTAGGCATTCTTCTCGATAGCAAATTGAGTTTCGCGCAATACATTGCAATGTCTCAAGCCAAAGCTTATGCCGTATTAGGGTTCATCAAAATAAACACGCAACAATTCAACGATGTATACTGCATAAAATCGCTCTTCTGCGCGCTTGTATGTATTCTTGTATGTATTTTCGAGTACGGTGTACCTGAGTGGGCACCCTATCATGCTGTACAAATCAGCCGCGTCGAACGAATTCAGCGTCACTTTGTTCGTTACGCTCTGCGGTCATTACCTTGGACTGATCCTATTCGTCTACCGCCCTATGAACATCGATGCAATCTTCTACGTTTGCCGACTCTTGCAAGTCGGAGGATAATGCTGCAACGGCTCTTCGTGTTTGATCTTCTGGGAAACAATATAGATAGCCCGGAGTTGCTGAACCATCTCCGACTCAACGTACCGCCAAGACCTACCAGACGAACTGATTTCTTTCGGTTACCGATGTATCGTAGGGTGGATGTACCAATAGTCGCATGCTTAAGGAAAACTTTTGATAAAAAATCGATTAATAGACCTATGGGCAATGTTAATACATTAAACGAAAGCTTTCAGTCCCTACTTCATAGGAAAAATATAAAGATGGCTTAGTAACCAATTTATGTATTCAAAACCACTTGTACCACTATAGGAACACATGTACCAATAGTGGTGCAATCGCTAATTTCGGTTCCTATTGTTGCAAATCCCATTGCTTTCTTATGGGACTTGCAACTATAGGTACACTACATCAACTATAGGTGCAAGGAAGCTCAAAATTCTAAGAAAATATTTTTTTTCAATAGTTATTTGAGCAAATTTCAAGGATAACAGTTTTATTGTCGCATAATTTTAGTGCGATGAATCGATAAAAAAATATTTGTTGATGGTTGGTATCTTAGTTAGGCGTATAACCCACTACTGCAACTATTGGTACACCTCAACTATAGGAGCACCCACCCTACTCTATTTTCTCAAAACAATCCGTTCAATGTATGCTGTCATAATTTTAATAATGTAGCTGACAAATATGATTTTAACATTTCTAAGACTACCTTTAAATATAGAATTAATATTAATTAAGTAACTTCTGTACGAGTAACTCGAAGACCAGTAAATAAATAAAAAATGAAATAAAATAAGCAAATTGAAATTCTGTAATAGGTCAGTGCACTGTACGCTTAGTAGAAACATCAGGCATCTCACTCAAGCGTGCTAGACAAAACATTTCCATTAGATGATGACAATATAGTCGAGAAGACAGTTTTTGTTTTCTCGTTTTCATTTTAATGCAATAGTATTTCTATTGACACTCAATTTCAATTTATGCGGGAATACGTTCGGTATTTAAACATTATTAGTCCGCAAAGTAGTGATATTTTAAACAATCGAACAATAAGCAAGAACAATGAGAAAAAATAAACAAGCCAAAAAGTGGTAAAACAGCGGTTTTCCTGAGGTGTTCATCAACCCACGAATTGTATATCCTCGTATATTACTAATGTTGTTGACATACAGAAACGTACATAGTAGCGGTAAGACTAACTGTTGTGATTTTATCTTTGCTTTTCAACGGATGTCAATTGATGCTAAACCACATATTAGTCAATCAATCATAATAAACTTAATGTTGCAACCAGCAGCAGCATTTTTATCTCTTTAGATGGTTTCCAATTATTGTCTATGTAAGTTTAAAAACGACGTGACGGTACAGTAAACAGACATCAGTTGCCTTTCACGAAGAGAGACTAAAATGTTGTAACTAGTTGAGTATCCAGTCAATAAGCTGGGATTACTGTTTCGATTTCATATTTTCGTTTTATTTGTGTTCGTTATGGAATTAAATAAGAGAGATGAGCAGAGATCACGAAGAAAAAGAGAGAAAAAAGAATGAATAAATTGAAATCGACTCAAGAGTAGCTGTTCTATATTTTCTGTACACTCAACTACAGAACAACAGAAATCATCATAGAAAGTTGGCCTTACACCTACGTACTCTTCGGCAAAGGGGAAGTAAGTGCGATGTATACCCGTCCATGCGTCGGAATAAAGAGATGCTGAAATTATTGAGCTTGTTCATATTTATAGTTTCTAGTTCCGTCAAGTCACCAGTTATCGTGCGTTTAGGTGGATTTGGCGTGACTTGAAACCCTGTTTTTATCAAAATGAAGACCGCTCTCATAGTCACAGCAAAATACCTATCTAAATACGTCACAATTTATAAATAATATAAAACTATTAGCAACAAAACGAGTATAAGTAGTCGAGGACATTTGTTTGGCACCAGTGCACGTTATATGTCACCATTAACCGTGCATGCAATTTACTGTGTATTTAAAATTTTGATTCAACTTTAGTTAGAATGTTTCAATAAAACGATGAAACGAAAGGATTTGTGGATTCAGGGAGCTAGTTCTGTCAATTTCGTGGTTTTGAAACTGCGCGGTGAACGAAGCATGCACGGCGACTGGCGACTTGAAGGTAAATTAGAAGATATTAGTAATCAGTGTTAAGTGATTTTCATTCGATTTGTGGACAATTTTCTATAATAAATAAAATTGTGGGCAGTTTCTTTTGGTTGATTTAACCATTTAATTTTATTGATCACCAAAAATCCTTCCTAACTGTGGCTCTATAAGACCAAGGCCAGTCTTGAAAATAGTTTCATCTAAATAGAATATATAAATAAATGTGTTAGCATGATGCCTTAGAACTGGCGATACTCGCAGGACGCAAGTAAAAGAAAATAGAAGTTGAACCGTTTCTGCGCATCTACAAATCGCTTGCTACATCAGAAGATATTGTGCGAATTTCGTCATTCTCTTCGTTCGAACATCTTATGGATATTTTTCTACTCATTTTGGTTTAGCATCTTAAACGTGTAGCTTGGAACACCTTGCGTTTTCCAGCACCGTCAAGCACTGTCATATTCAGTAAGAGCATAAATACTGTGAACTCTAGAATATCCACTGTTGTAACGAGAGTAAGTACTATAGCCTTTCTTGTGACAATGAACATATTTTTAGGATTGTCTTAGATTTGGAATTGATTTCATTAAGAACTTTTCAAAATTTTATTTAGTTTCTAGTGACTATAGCAAGTTGTCAGAATTAAAAGCTTTATGCAAATTTTTTTAAGCCCCTCCCGAAACAAAATGCTGGCTACGGGCCTGACAGAAACCTGAACTGTCAGGTATTCAAAGGATATGGAAACCAATTCTTTCGATAGTAAGCTGTCAAATGTGAAATGAATATGATAAAAACCAAAATCGCTGATGTTAAATTCGCAAATGTGGAATATAAGGTTTTTTGGGTGAAATTTTAGTTTCATTCTGAAAATGGTGTTACACATAGTAATTGAACCTCTTGCAGATATTTCACCGCTATACGTAGTGATCAGGACAAAATGGATCAATAGGAAAGGCTGTTTGAAAATAAAATGTCTTGGAAGGTAAAATGAACGGGTTGTAGTGGTGGCACTATGAACCAGCTTGCCACTCGAAGTACCAAGCCTTAAAATTTGTCGGAACTAACCTCGCTAACCTCAAGTTGCTATATTTAGACTGTTCTCCAACAATTCCTAAAAGCTTAACCACTTGTGGAAAACCTCAAGTTTGTAGATATTTTTCGAAGCCACAGAATTGTAAATTGGTTAATATTGCATTATGAAAATTCAAATTTCCGTGACAAGTTTTTTTTTGTTTGAAAAATGCCCTATGTGTATACAATACTCATGATCCGCTGAAACATCATCATAAACTTATTCAGCTGCGTGGGTATTGTGCCGTTTTAACGTTTGATTTGGGAGGAAAACAAATCGTTAACACGGCGAATCGGGAGGAAAACAAACCGCTTCTGGGCATAAGGGGAGGGCAGTAGTTTAAAAATGCGAGATCTCAGTGTGAGTATTTTAAAAGTCAGATATCACAATTGCTCGGAAAATGCTTTCCAACGCTAAACGTTGCATACATATAGGACATTTTGCAGGTCACAAAAAGATGCTTTCTTACTGATAGCTTCTTCATAAAGTAATTACAGTTTTATTTTCTATTTTAGGCTTGCGTTACAAAAAACATCATTGTTTTTTGTAATTGCATTTTTCAACATTTTTTTTTTCGTTTTTTGAAAAATTTCATCAAAACACACGGAAAAAATAATACTTTCCAACTCGCTATCATATATTTTGCTGTAGAAATGGTTATTTTCGAACAATATATTTTGAAATTGGTCCATTCAAGATCTCATTCGCCCTTTTTGAATATTACTCTTGAATAAAAATTGTTTGTTTAACTTTGGAAAATACTTAGTCCCTCATACACACGAAACATAAATAGTTTCATCAGAATCGAAGATGGTCACCATTTTTGACGTAATTGTATCAATCTTCATGGAATTGCTTCACAGCAGAAAATATCTGTCACGTTACATAAGTTCAACTGTGTTTTCTCAAAAATGAGTAAAACTTTCAGGTTTTCACAATACTGTTTCGAATAGTAGACTTAAAGTAGTAAGAAAAAATGTAGGTTAAACATTCTATACAAGCTGTTGGTGTGGGCCAAAAAACTTTTTAGAATCTTCGATCTGTCACGTTACAAGTTAATTGTTTTTCCTTACTTTACAATTAAAAATTAGCAATATTCCGTTTTCATCTCCAAATTTCAAGCAATATCCTCAATTTTAAATTAAGCTACGATGGAAAAATATGGTTTCTGACAATAAGTTGAAAATTTGAATTTTATTTACCTTTTCATCTCATTACGGTCTTTTAGTCAATTTCAGGTCATGCAAGAAGCATCAACAAGTTAAAATAAATGACAGACATGGAAATTTTTTTGGGCTCGTCAATCACATTGTTTAATATAAGAGGATATATACATGCGTACAAAAAAGAGTTTGAGCCAAAAATTGATCAAAAAATTCGTCTGTGGTTGCCATTTTCGGAGCCTTGACCATATGCTCAAACCTTAACCAAGCGGGTTTCTTAGAGTGACATTTTCGCAATAACCCTGCAATTGTCACGTATGACAATCGACAACGAATGCAGTACCACGACATTATTTTTAATGAGCTTTTCACTTGTCGATCCGCGATATTCGCAAACAGAATAAGGAATATGCACATTGCGTCATCTAGCCACACATAAACTAAGCCGGTCCTCATGTGGTTGTGAAAATTCCGTCATACATCAACTTGTTATACAATTAATCAGGATTTATGAATCGTTATTTAACTATGCTCAAACATTGATGATACGTAAAATTTTTCCCATATTGCCCCAAGAATCGAGTATTTTAAGTACCCCGGGTAGTGTACAAAACCCCATAAACTCGTAAATAAGCTTTACGAAGCAGCTCGCATCAATTATGATTTGATCATTTTTTAATCAGCATCCATTAAGCCAACATCATCTCCTTTGCATATCGAAACAACCAGTTCTTATCTAATCGTTAATCACACCCACACCACCGCTTGCCAGAGGAAAACGAACGAAAAAGCACACGCATGTTCACAATTGATACACCGCAGTACACTCGTGATGAATTTATCTGTACACGCACCTGTCGCCACATGTAATTTAAAGAGCAAGAGAGCACGGTTCTCTCCAAAAGAAAGAGCTTTCTGCTTTTTCTGTGGCGTGTCTTCATTGTGTCTTCTATGCATGCATGAAACTGATACGCCAGTGCATCATTAGAACAAAATGCTATCAGTACTTGGCGGCAGTCATGGGATGTATTACCTATTACCGAAGAATGCGAGCTGACATGAAACGCAGCAGCTGCTACGCTTACAACGTCAGACCACAAACTAACGAATTTTTCTTATGTTCCCTTTTTACACGTGTCAAGTAATATTAGTGTGTTATAAAACACGATTCAGAAATACAAATGTTCCATTTTTCACCATGTTTACTTTACACTACCGCAAGCAAAACACTCTTTCCGCATCCAGCCAACAGAAAACAATCAGCAGTGTGGCCAAACAAAAACATAACCTTGAAAATATATTATAATGCAATTTCAGGTATAAGTTATCAATTATTTTAAGTTATTAAAGTGATTGCTGATTGCAGAGATTTTATTTTCATCTGCACCCAAAATTCGGCTCATGACAATGCAATGTTTGACAAAAAACTAGTCATTACCAGTTGTTAATCGTTGCATGTCCTGCGAGCGCAGTTCTGGGAGTTCTTCTTCTAACAGCTGATGAGGTTCGGTATCGTGTGTGATGTAATTATGACTCCAGGGAGAGATGTGCGGAGACGCCATCATGAGCCAACGGAACTGTCAAATTCTTGAGCCAGCCGAGCCAATCTACCTTTTTGGGAGCACTGCTGGGTTTTAACTCTCGGAATACCAAGGATGTCAAAAAAATGGGAACGCTTACTTTAACCGGTCATATCTCAGCTGCTACCTAATCGATTTTAAATCTGTCTTCGCCACTGAAAAGGTATGTCTTTCGTAAATACATTGCACTGAAAAAATAGAATAATAGGGTTGTCTACCATAAGTTATAGTGAAATGAGTAAAACATAGTCAAAGAAGAAAAAATGAGAACGCTACTTTGACTGGCCATATCTGAGCTGTTTGTTTACCGATTTCATTTTTTTCTTCAGCATTGGATAGAAATATTTTTCACAAAAACGGTGATTAAAAAATAATGGAAAACAAATTTGTATATCCGAAGTAATTGCAAAAACAGTAATTGAAAGTCAGTACAGACAAAAAGATCTTTTCAGTTCAAACAATCGTATCTCAGCCGTTTGTCAACCAATTTCAGTTTTCCTTACCTATTTTTTTCTTATCCTACCTATATTTTCCTTACCTTTCCTTACTTAGTTACCTATGATACTCCTAGTGCTTCTAGATTTGTAATGCATGCAATAGATAGTAGATTTTTTCGGTGCAATGTGATTACAAAAGACATACCTTTCTAGTGGTGAAGACAGATTTAAAATCAATTAGGTAACAGCTGAGATATGACCGGTCAAAGTAAGCGTTCCCATTTTTTGGACCCTCTTGGTAGTTCGCGTAACTTTTTACCCCCTTGGTATTCCGAGTGGTAACAATGGAATTGAAGGTTGCCATTTTTTGCAAACTGAGATAACTTGCGTATTACTCTCTTAGTGGACGTTGTAAGACACTTCCTGGGTTATAATTTTTCGTAATAAGTTGCATAATTTTATGTAATGGGTTATATAATTCAGGAAAAACTGTTGTTTTCTAGAAAAGAAATTGTAAGATAATAGGTTTTCCTAGTCTGATTTCCATAAAAATTTCAAAACCAATGTGGGATGCCAGGCCAGAACCGGTTTTCAAAGAAACGTGATACTGCAATTGAACTCTCATAACTTTATATGCAGTGAGCTCGAGTTTCATGTGTGACATTGTGTAATAACACCACCTCACTACAATGAATCATATGCGAGTTTTTTTATCGAACACTGTAACAATATTGTTACTTCCTTGCTCTAATTAGCAACGTAATCCTGTAATATCCTTCGGATATCTGCTTTCTAGCCCAACGAAACAAATAGAACAATACTTTATCGCAGGAATAAAGCACCCCTCTCTTACTCGCTAACTTTCTAGCCCGTTGCTGATGCCATCAACAATAACCATCCCACACGGGATCTCTATATCCGTGCAGGTCAATTATACTGCATTGCACCGGTCCTGAGTGCAGCTAATTAAAATCCCACCTTTTTCATTTACAGTTTTACACACAGGTACACACGCACACACACAATCACGCGTGACTGCATGTAACTACCGGTAGAATTTATAATCTCTAACGAGCAGTAATCGTCGGGAGAGCAGTTTTTGCCGCTCAATTGTCCGCAGTTCGTTTGTTTTATGCCTGGTCATTAATTTTGCCTGCCATGTGCTCTATCGCGCCCCGACCAGCTGCGGTGTATCCGTTGATCCTTTGCAAAGTGTTGTAGTTATGTGTAGCTAGGATTTACCTGTACCTAACAATCTCCTGATGATGTTCTACCCTCAGCTTTTTTAACAAGATTCTTTCAAGTCATACTCTTCAAAACATTGAACAATCTGTTCCACTTAGGTATGCCTGCTTTGATTTCAATTCTCATGTAGCCGCCCAAGTTTGCTGGAGGAAACATCATGCCGACAGCTGCTCTTCTATTCTACGCGGCAAGTTGGATGCGCTACTCATTCGAACCGCCTTGAAGTGCTCAATTTCCGCCCGCCCGAAAAACGTCTTTCAGTTGCCGGATCCGCGAAAAATATGCCAAAGTGAAGCCCATTTCTTGCCTTGAGGAAGCATAATTAGCGCATAATTTATCATTTTCCGTTATAAATTCATTCCTGTTGTTGGACGACGAGATAACTAAGTGAAGAGAAAGTTTGAATAGGAACAAAAAAAAACGAGCAGGCTGACGGACTACTGGTCCACAGTCAGGATTCTGATGCGGTGAAAGTTTCCGAATGAGTCCGAATTCGCTTTGCATGTCTAGTTCGAGACAAAGAGCGCAGTCACTGAATGTCAATTTAAATTAACCACCACACTGTTAGCGACGGAATAGCAGTCCATGAATTTTAGTTTTTAACTAGATTCAGCGGTAATTTTCCGCCATTATAGAGCAACTTGGTGGAAATGTGTTGACCAGAAGCAGTCCGGTTCCAACTTTTGTTTCTGAGCAAGTGGGCTTAGATATACTAAGCTGAACTCAAATAGATTTCAATCCTATTATACATTTTCTGAGCAATTCTGAGCTTGGACAACTTTCGCTGATTTTCAAAAAATTTGTAATATCACATGCAGTCTTAGTCTGAGAGATTATCAGACAGTACTGACAATGCTGTCTGATAATCTCTCAGACTAAGACGTGAAGCATTGAAAGAAGAAAATAATATAATAAACTACCATGCGTCCACATATAACGCTCATGCCAAGGAAACTCTCGGTAGATTGTGCAATACTGTACTGTATACTGTATCTTGCTTAAAAAGCTTCAAAACAAAAGAGTTCCCTGTAAACTGTAGAGGAAGTGCTTCGAAGAAAAAAACCTTGAAACAAAATATAATCTCAAAGTTTTAGTACAAATAATGCTTTTTAAATAATTTACCGAAACAGATCGGTTACTAATCGCCATAAGCATAATGTTAGGAAATCGTCCGTGTGTTGTTATTTCGTTATTTACCTGGACCATTTGATATTGCAAAATGGTAGATAAAAACACCTCGCTTGGGGATAGCATATAATTCCAACAATGTGCAATGTGTATTACTTCCTACATGCTGATCAATTTCGACGTCGACCACGTCCGTATGTAGATCTTCTGGGGAAGCAAGGATTGTTGGTCCGATACATGTTGCTGCTAGATACCGCAAAATCCCTGCATTTACACATGTATCATAGGCAAGGGAAATTGATAGCAGAAAGTGTGCCAACAGCGTTATCATGTGATAATTGCTTTCGATTTGTGAAATTTAAACCCGATATAGCCGACCATGGGGATTACTGTTTATATATTATTGCAACGAATATTTCGCAACAATATCAAAATTTCAATTTTTGGTGAGGTAGTGGTAAGCTATTTTCGTCCGCGTCTCATTTCACGTATTTTTGTTAGGTGTTTAATCTATAGTTATCTTCGAAAATGTATTATCTTGGTTGGCAACTAAATTTTTCTGATATTCTTTTTCAAATAAGTAGTAGTCCTCATTTTATTGTTTTCAAAATTTCCCACATTTTGTCGTATGTAAATGTAAATATTCGTTGATTTGATGGTATCGCACAGTGGTTCAAAACAGCGGTACTTAATTCATTTGTGTTAAAACTGTCCATATTAGTGATTTTACTTATTCTAAAATGTGTGCGTGAAAAACGCCAGCTTTTGGCAACATTATTTTTTTAAAGAAATGATCATAGTAGGATCTGATTTTTTTACGAGGTTGCCTTTCTCAATAGAAAATTAGAGCAATTTGTTTTGAAAATCGACATTTTAACCGAGGCCTGCAGGGACGAGTGTCATGTACCATTCGATTCACTTCGTCGAGTACGGAAAATTTCTGTGTGCATGTATTTGTATATTTTGTCTGTATGTGTGTGACCATAAGGGTGGAGGTAAGCCAACTCAAAGCAGGCAAACAATATTACTTGCTGTGAGCACTTTACGCGGGATCATGTCGTGCATATTCCAGCGGTAAGCGTAGAGACGGAAAGCGTGGTCACCGATGCGAGGATCTGCTGCTGTACGGAGTTAGCCGCTTTAGATACCGCTTACTTCGGCCAGTGAAAATACTTGAGTGCAAGCAGTTGCACTCAGTAGTAGTTGCGGGGGATGGTTCAAAAATGTACCCCCAATCAAACTCTTATCGGGTGACCTTCGCAGGTACCGCCTTGCCGAAATACATCCTCTTGCACAAGGTCCGTTTACCTGTGCGTCTGTTTGTACCGCGGGTCATAAATTGCACGAAGTGTAAACAATTGGGTCACACAGGCACCCATTGTAACAATAATGCCCGCTGCGGAAAATGCGGCGAGGATCACGTGGATGATTCGTGCAGTAAGAATGCGGGGAAGTGTTCTTAATGTGCACAGATTCTGCATGAGATCTAGGTATGTTCTGCGTACGTGGAAAAACTAAAACGTTCCCTTGCGCAACATTCCGAGCGTTCTTTCGCCAAAATGTTAAAGAAAGAGACGCCACAATCCTCAACAAACCGCTATGCTCTCTTACCTCCTAACGAAGGCGAGCCTGATGACCCACAAGAGGATACATCTACCAGGGCGTCTAGAAGCAGGAATAGGAGGAACATTTCCTCTGCTAAATACTAAAAGTGACATCTCTCGGCAGTGTTGCAACCAAACAGAAGCAACTAGCTACTGGTCTTGAAGCATTAAACTGAGAGAGGAAGTTCCCAGCACTTCCTGGAATATCAAAACCCCAAATGTTCCTTTGTTTCAATTCGAGTATAATCGCGGCACTGGAATTATCAAACTCTCGGACATTGTGAACTGGATGAAAAAACTATATAACTGATCCTATTAAAAATCTGTTGTTCGCTCTTCTACCTACAGTAATAACGATTTTAATGCAGTTTACTGCGAAATGACCCCACCTTTGAGCGATTGTATCCTTCCATGGCTAACTCATCGAACGAGGTCACGGATTTGATCACTGTTCTACAGTGGAATTACAGAAGTATCATCCCGAAAATCGATTCCTTCAAAATTTTAATAAATAGTTTGAGTTGCGATGCATTTGCATTATGTAAAACTTGGAAAACTTCCGATATGGATCTCAACTTCCACGATTTTAACATTATTCGCCTGGATCGAGACACCTCGTATCGAGAAGTGCTTTTGGGAATCAAAAAGTGCTATTCCTTCTAAAGACCTTTCCTCGATAATAGGTATTGAAATTGTTGCTTGTCTAGTTGAAACAAAAGACATAGCGTCCATATATATTCCCCCCAACACCGCGGTTGAGCACCGACGGCTACAAGACATCTCACGGTATAGCATCCGCATGTGGTTGCCTCTATGATGATAACCGATCTTACTGAATTCACGATCTTTGCGATAATTTCAATTAAACAATTTTAAACACGAGTGAAATGACACGGATTCCTGGTTCCCCAGCGCACCCGAGCGCCTTAGACTTGTCTTTCTGCTCAACATCGCTGCGGTTAAATTGCACCTGAAAAGTAATCCCTGATCCCTAGGGCAGCGACCATCTGCCGATCGCAGTCTCAGTCAATAACGGCTCAAGGTCATTGAAATCAATCAATATTTCGTTTGACCTCACACGAAATATCGATTGGAAGAGCTATACTTCCGAGATATCCGACAATATCGAATCAAGAACTTCCTCCGGAGGAAGAGTACAACTTTTTGGCTGGCTTGATACTTGGCAACGCAAATCAAGCTCAGACTAAGCCAGTACCCTGCGCGAACATACAAAAATGACCTCCCACTCCATGGTGGGACAAATAGTGCTCAGACGTGTACGCAGAAAAGGCCTTTCCGGAACGACGAGTTACCCGCTAGCTATCGACAATACGCGACGATAGAAGCGCAAATGAAAAGTTTGATGAAGGCCAAGAAACGTAGTTACTGGCGCTGGTTCGTTGACGGACTAACGAAGAGAAACATCGATGAGCACTCTTTGGGATACGGCCCGGCGTTTGCGAAACCGAAACGGTACTAACGAGAGCGCGGAATATTCAACCCGTGGAATATTCGATTTTGCCAAGAAGGTTTGTCCGGATTCCGCCCGGCACAGAAGATCTACGGCGCCACGTCCCATCACGATAGCGCAAACGAAACGCTTTTTTCGATAGTGGAGCTCTCACTTGCTCTCTTATCATTCAACTTGTTGAATAATGTCCCTTAGTTAAAAATGATTTGCTACAATAATCTCCCTCTTAAAATTGTAAAACAGTATTGCCATGAAAATTAAATGAACAAAATCCTACAAAAATTATATTACCCCCTCGTGTATATGTAAAAGATAGCTATAAAATCTCCTTAGTTTAATTGCAAAAAGTTATCAATTTGAAATCTCCTAATTTTAAGAAATTTAAAATTTAAAGCAAAGCAAAATTGGCACCTTTAAGCTAACGCAAACGTGCCTTATAAACGAATTGAATAAAAAAATGGTACAACGTGGCCATCGGCTGCTATTGAATATCTTATGAGCCCGACTTCCTGTTCCGGAATTACAGGGTGATGAGTACGATTACGCAGCAAATTCCGAATTCAACGTACACTGCGATGAATGTAAAATGGTTAAAAATTAACAAAATGTGACCACAATTGCTTAGGCTTGTAGCTCTAGGACACTAACAGTCATTCAAAGTCTCTTTGGTCACACTAGCCACCATCGACGGTTCCGGAAGCCCCGGCGTAAATATCCAAACAGTTACATCGTTTACTCGGAGACTAAACCGATTTGACCAAATTTAGTCTCAAATGAAATGTGTTGCATTCTCGTAAACTTCTATGAAATTCCGTTTCAAACCAATACCGCGATGAATGCAAAAAGGTAAAAAAAATTCTAAAATATCTGCCAAACAACTCGCATTTGCAGTTCTAGGTCACTGACGGCCAACCAAAGTCTCGTTGACCACTTTGACCACCATAGACGGTTCCGCTAGTCCGATAGTTTTTTTCAAAATTAACGATCTGAAATCAATTTATCGGGGATGGTTGGTCTAATTCTCAAAAACTGAGTCTCAAATTAAAGGTATATTATCCTCAAAGACATCTACGAAATGTTGTATGTATCAGTTACATGGTTCTGGAAATTTAGATTGACTTGTCCGGTCGCATTTTTTTCAAGGTAAAAAATTTAGAAATCGAATTCGTATTTTTGATTTCAAATGTCTCTGAAATGAACGAAACGTCGAGATTTAATGTTATCTCGAAATATTCAAGTCTGTTTGTCGAGATCGGCAAATTTTTGTATGTGTATATGTGTATGCGCGTGTGTTTGTATTCTCTAATCTCACTCACTTTTTCTCATAGATGACTGAACCAAATTGCTCACACTTAATTTGTAATGAACGGTATAACGCTCCCATAAGCGCTATTGATTTTTTTTGTCGATCGGACTTTCGGTTCCGGAGTTTCGGGTTGAAGAATGCGGTTACACAGCGAATTACCATATACACTGATACCACCATGATGTCCAAGTGGTGTAATACATATTAAAAAGGGTCCAACATTACTTGGATTTGCGAGTCTAGATCACTAATGATCATTCAAAGTAGCTTTGACTACATACATCAAATTACTTCTATTTGTAAGTCTATATCACTGACGGTCATTTAATGATTCTTTGAATATATTGTCCAATATCCACATTTCGGGAAGTACCGGGTACCTGGCATATTCCAGAATCAAAGTCACATCGATTATTAGGTGATGACTGAACCCATTTCTACCAATTAAATCACCCTCACAACCCCTTTTACACTTATAGTTCCCCCTCTCCCACTGCACTCCAAAATATTTTAATACAAAGACAACAATTAACTCATGCTGATTTATATAATATTTCTATTCTGAGTGTGTCATCGGCGACATGATGCTCATCAAGTTCGTGGCAGTCGTGCCCTTGTAAATATGTGCCAAGTGTAATAAGAATGAAATAGACATTTCCAAAATTATATTGAATTAGCTAATACCCATCGCGCGTTGCTGCGATTTTCAACGAAATAGGAGGAAAACACAATTTGTTCTGTAGCGCCATCTGGTGGGCAGATAATTCCCAACCAACAGCACACAAACACACTCCATAACAAATGCCTACTGTGTGTAATTTTTTACGGAAATCAGTTAAGCCGTTTGGGAGTATATAATCATATACATGCAAACTTTGACTATTATATATAGATAGATAGGTAGATATAACCAGCTATTGGATGTATGAAAAAGGCGCAATTGTACCATTAGGTAGACTGAAAAAGTTTTTTTTGTTATAAGAAAAATAAATTATCTGCCTCTTCATTTTTTCAGAAATTTTGCAAGGGGAGGGAGGTGACATTTTTTTTAAATTTTTGCAGCCCTTTTTTCTTGATGCTTAAAATTGTTTTCCTGTTCCAAATCCCAATTTTAGATACACCTTAATTCAGAAGTGTCCATAAACCCCCAAGGATCTGACCCTCTATTAATATGTTACAAAGAACACCCTCAACCAATCTATCTATCTTGGATGAAAAGCAATTTACAACTAAAATGGATAAACTATATATTTCCCTCAATTAAGAACTAATTCAAATAATCAACATTATTTCGCTAATTCAACACACATCACCAGTCTTATCACCACCAACAACATACAAGTGCTCCAATCGATCAGACCGCTATCTCGCGCGCTGGTGAAAGGGAATATGAAATTTCAATTTGATTGAATAAATTGAATTTTAATTTTCAATTCGCCCAAACTATTCATTCACCCTGCTCCGATCGCGGCACCGGAAGGGCAAACCGAATGCAAAGCAATTCATTTGAATTAGTTAAATTGTTTATTTATTAAAATGAGTTCAGCGCTAGTTGGTTCTTTATCAGTCAGAGTGGTTGGCACTAGCGTGTGTGTGTGTGCGTGTGTATAGTGTATAGTCAAACAAACCCAGCCGGTATTCAGTGTACAAAATTTTGGTGGGTCTGAGAGATCAGAAACTTTTCGGCGTGCAAGTGGCTATCAATTTCGGTATAGTCGGGGAGGTGGAATCACTTATTTGCATGCGAATAAATTAACTTTCGCAATTTCTAGTGGATGAGAAAAAGTACAAACAACGGCAACTCATTCGGGGCTCGTTTAGCTGATGCGTATAAGTTTTAATTAGATAGGCTCAGCTGTTGGCAGAATCTAGGAGCCGAAATGGGAAAATAATGTCATTCGGCAAATTAAATCGATGCTAATTTGATAGCTGCTGGAATTGTGTGCGAAAAACTTACTGCCATTGACACGCAGTTGGCGTATTTTCACTATGACGTTAGCATTTCGGTATGGTAGACCGATGAGCATTCTCCTCCGGTGAAGTACTCTTTCAATGACTCTACATCGTATTCAATTTGAGAAATCTGAAGTGAAACGAATTTTAATCGGCGTCATCATTGACGCTATGTTCAATTGTTTAAAATCTTTTGTGGTTAAGCGTAAATTTAATTACAAGAATATCGAAAGAAAACAGTTTATTGGAGGATAGTTATCAATCCGGTGGTCCTTGTTCGATAAGAAACAATTTATATAACTATTTACAATGCATAAGGAATTGATGATTTTGAACGTAAAGCGAAATACGCCACACCATGAATCCGAAGTAATAGTAAAATCTAACAGGCAATAAAAACCCTTATTAAGATAAAGTGAAGTAGAAGTCTCGTAATTTTGTATATGAAAGATTTAATTAAATCTACTTGATTTTTCTAAGTGTGCAACTATACCTTTCAACACAACTACTTGATAAACAACCCTACCTACTTGTGCGGATTCATGTCCCAGAACAATATCCAACTGCAGCATGTCAAAATCCATCTGGTTAGCATATTACCGGTTTGTTTATGTTGTTCTTGTCTCTTTTGCCATAGTTGTCCAGAGTACCGGAATAGAAAATAACACACCTATTCCAGTCATTATCATCATCAAGCACTTTGGGAGTGCCAACTTTATTGCTATATCAATGTCACACGTTTTAACACTCCTCTGTGTAAGTGAAGTGGATCAGTGTCAAAAGTTTTCTATCTCTGGTGGTCAGTTGCAACACAAAGCTGTCCCAGCCCCAGCGTTGCAAATATTGGTTCTCTAGTTCAATCGACACCATCTATTTTGCTTTACGGGCGGCTCAGGAAAACTACTGGACTAAAGTTCAGGTCAGCTCCAAGTGGCCCTTAACGCAAGCATCCCATGTCAAGATAGTCAAACCGTTTAATCCACCCCGTGATGGGGTTAGTGTTATGTAACTTGTTCTTCTCCGTTCGCTAGAGATTTTCTAAATTATTGCTTTCTGGGGTGGAAAATTCACACTCTTTTCAATATCTGCATTTGTTTTCCTTATAAAGGTTCCCCGCAGAGTTTTTGCTGTGTTCAAAACTGAAAATCGCAGAGCTAAGTATGGTAGAAACAGAGTTGAATTAGAGAAAAATATCGAAATACTAGCTTCCTTGACGACGTTCTGCTTTGAGACAACTCGAAATATTTTCTTTGTGCACGTACATAAATCATTTAAAAAAAATCCTTGGAGACATGCCTATTTTTGACCCAAAAGTTCTAATTCACCTCTGTACTCGAAGCAACATTTTTCTCTCAAGCGTACCGTGCGTCATCCAACCGAATCAATCCACATTCGGGAGTTTTTATACAAATGAATATTTGATTCCCTCCCACCAGGATCTATAACCGATGTGGCCAAAAACGTTAGCAAACTTCTCATCTCAGCGGAAATGAAACGCACCAAAAGACCTGGCGAAAACTTTCCTGTCACTTTTATCTCAGTTCGATGGAAACTGGGAGAAAAAAAAACTCTAGAAATTTCCGGCTGAATAAATTTTAAGCAGAATTGATTTATTTGCCTGTTGGATAGGGCTGTGCCCCGAACAACAGATGCCCCTTTGTTCAGCAAGGAATGGATTACTGTCGGAGGTCGCCAGGAAAGGATACTTTTGTTTTTTCTTCGTGTGGGAAAACACGCTTCCGAACGTAGATCTTCCAACCGCATTTTCCAAGTCAACAAAAGCTCACCAGTTTTTTTACCCCCAGAGTAGTATGGTGACTACTCGGTTCGAGCAAGTGAAAGATTATTGAAATGCAATTTTCGGGGCGTTGATTGAAGTGGTTCAGTGCAAATGCGTTTCGGATACAGTAGCGTTTTGGGAGTTAAAGCTCAAATAATTTTGTATGCAAGAAAAATCTAATTTTTGCAGATTAAGAGCCTGTTTTTCAAAAGATAACCGCCCTTTGTTTGAAAGGTCATATTGACGTGTTCCGATTTTGATTAATCAAAAATCAGAATACATAGACTCGATTGGTACGTTCCCCAAATTATTCGGATTGCCATGTTGTATTATATTACTTTCCTGATGGGAAGAAAAAGATAGGATAATGTATAATGACAACACAATACAATCACAACTCAAAACAATAAACAGTCTTCACTCCCGAAATTATAATGAACACTACTGATATAGTCTATAGCTCTTTACTACACTTGGCTAAGAACAAATGCATATCCTTGAGTTTTAACTCAAGGATATGCTTTTGCTCCAAGCCAAGCTTGGTAAAGTTTAGTTAAAATATGTATGGATAACAAATAATCCGGATACGCAATTGCGGTACTGCAGGGGAATGTAATTGGTTGTCGGCACACTTTTGTTTTTGGTTCACAACATTACTCCAATTGCACAATATATGGGAACCATCCTCGGACGCACAGAGGAGTAACTGGAACAAATTCTTGGCCAAAAACCAAAATATTTTTTTCGATTTTTTTGTTTCGTTATATTTTTTTTACATACCTAAGAACCTACTGTATAACGTGGAAAAATTAGGAGTATATCAAAAATTGTTAAAGAATTTTTGCATGTATGCCCAATGGTGATATTTTAAGGGATATTTTAATCGTTTTCGTTATATATTCAGCAAAATCGCTTTCTAGTGATGATGACTGTATTAAATAAGATAATATTATTACAAACGTAGTTCAACACAACCGTTTGTTTAACTTCAGCTTAAAACTAACTAAAAAAAAGTAAACTTGCTGTGTATTGCACCAACTTTAAAAAATACCTTGTTTGAACATTTTATTCCAAATTTGAATTATAAAAAAGTTACATTATACGGCTAGATCCGGCAAAGTTGCTGAAGCAGTATTACAATACAAGATTTCAGCTATACAAAAAATATTCGAACTCTTCCGATCTTGTCCGATCCACCAATCCCAAGCGATTTGAAAATATTGAAATTTTGACTAATTTGAGGTACACCGAAATGCTGTAGGGCCAAATATTATGTTTGCCAACATGTATCTCTATGAAAATATGCACAGGCGTCCCTTTTCTTCTCCCTTTCCCACTGATCAAATGTTTATGCAACTGGAAAAATAAATGTATTCACAAAGATCACCTAGAAATGACTAGTATTTGAAAGGATATAGAAAATTGGCCTCTGCACTGGTAAGTGGGTAGATGCCAAATTGTTCCAAAAACTAGTAATTGTCTATTTTTAGTTCATATTAAAGCATAATAACAACAATTGCAGCAGCAAATAATTTTGGCCAGGATTCGACCCCAATTACTCCTCTGTGGGACGTCTGGATCTTCAAGCCCGCGTTCGAGCTCTACGTAATAACTCCCTTCTGCGAGTTCCGTCCCGGAGAACCAACTATGGTTGCCAGAGCGCTGTTACCGGACTCCAGCGAATTTTTAACAGTGTGGCGACGGCATTTGACTTCAACCGGACGCGGAATGCGATAAAAGCGAAAATGTTGACAATTTTAAAATGTAATTAGTTTAAGCAACCACCATTGGGCCAAGGGGCCTGTTGTTGAAAGTAATAAATATAAGCATACCAGTGGAAAGCTAAAGGCCTTAGCTAATAACTGATGAAAGAATTTAATTTATTCTGTCAACAAGAAAAAATTTATTAACATTTTCGTAAAATGATAATTTTTTCACAATTTTGAAAAATGTGATCGGTTATCGGAACCCTAAAAAAATTTACGAAAAATGGAAATGGAATAAATGAGAATCATCAAGATTCAAAGGAAAAAGGACATTTAGTCATTTCAACAACCATCAAAGGCATTTTGAACATAATTCTTCATCAGAACCACAATCTGTGTATGTGAAAAATTGATGCGAATATTACGCACTGCTAATGCACTAACGGATCGCATTCACTGCAATTGAGTAAGTTTCAGGCAGCCCATTTTTTGACCAAAGCTTCAGACAAATCAGATAGAAGCCAAAGGGGGAGGTGGCTACAGGGTAACCCCGTTACACTCCCCCCCCCCCCCCCCCCCAATTTTTTGGTAGTGACAAACTGGTATATACAGTGCAACCCAGCGATTGAAAACTGAACAAAAAAAATAGTGGCGAACTTTTCGGTGCCATTCAATGTTGAATCACGAAATAGAAAAAATTCACATCCTAAATATTCAATGCGCAAACTTTCTCGATATACTTCTTTCTATTACACTAAGCAAATCATCAAAAAACAAGTTTCACTTGTTCAAAAAATATATTAGTTGTAGAACAGAACATTCGAGTACGTTTGTAGGGGTGCCGACAACCGACCAGTGCCGGCAACCGACCACTTTCCCCTACATATGAAATAATATGAAGTTCTGTAATTGCATTCACAAAGATCACACGAATAATACTCAGCACGCTAAATAATAGCTATGTGATTATTGAGTTTGCAATGTTCAGTCAGTATACTGACTAGAATACTGCAATTGTGCTTGAAAAATGCATCAAATTGTTTGACATTTTCGGACTCACAATCGCTAGCAAAGTATTTGTTTTAACGCAAGCTAGCAAACTAGGCATGGTTAGCATGTTCGGATGCCGAATTTTATGCACTTGAAAATGTTCTTCAATTTGAGTTCGACATGCGAATACTAATTTCGATCTCGAATCTGCCGAACTAAGGCAGCTTGACTGTCAGAGGAGTAAAAATATATTCAGAATTCACACAGAATCACAAAGATTGCTGCTTAAAATACGGTACAGCAACTACCAAGCGAATGAGATTGGTCTAATCTCATTTCGCGACAATAGACACCAGAACCGGCGCAGCCCTACAACAAAGAACCGCCAGTGTAACAAACTATGCATTTTTTTAAGCTGTCACTCCATATATCCAGACAGCCATTCCTCGCGGGGAGAAATTCTCACAGTGAAAGTTTTAAAAGAAAAACTGCTTGTAAATATAAGGTCACTTGAATCATCCCAAATTACAATTTGGGGCCACAGTCTTACGTGGCTAGTAGCAAGTTCTATTGTGTTACTATTCCAGAGCCCAGTAACCTTAAGACGGCATGCACAAGAAAGTACTTCTTGTTTCAGAAACCCAGACAGTGTTTTTTAAACAGAGATTGTGTGCAAGAACCTGGATGAGAACACAACTGTGGATAAGCTAAAATGTGCACTGAAACAACAGTGAAACCTGTGAGTTTGCGCTTTCGACATTGGCTAGTGGCTTGTAAAGACCCGGATAGATCCAGAATACGCTGGAAATGCGGAGAGACGGGCCATCTTGGGAGAGACCGCACGAAGAGGCATGCTTTGCACTCCAGCGAACGGAAGCGGCCATCAAATGGGTGGCTTTAAATGTCCTGCCTACAAGGCGGCGACTACAGGCAAACGGTACTGGAGGTAACTCAGATAAATCTGAATTACAGTGACACCGCGCAGCAATTGTTGTGGCAGTCTGCGACAGAAAGTATGTGTGACATCGCTTTGATTGCAGAGCCGTATCAAGACCCCCCCGCCTGGTAACGGTAATTGGGTAGAGGATTGATTTGGAACGGCCGTGATACAGGTTATGGGCAGATTCACCATTCAAAAAGTGGTAGTATGCTCATAGGAAGGCTTCGTGATTTCCAAAATCAACGGCGTCTTCGTGTGGAACTGTTCCGCGCGCCCAAGTTCGATAATGGAGCAATTCAGCATAATACTGAAGCAGTTAACCAAGCAGCTTATCGACCGAAAGCCGGTAATCTTTGGCGGTGACTACAATGCCTGGGCTGGGGAGTGGAGAAGCACAGTAACGAACACAACAGGGTGTATCCTGCAGGAAGCTCTAGCGAAGTTAGCCGTACGATTGTGCAATGCAGGTCCTGTTAGCACATTTCGGAGAGACGGGAGGGAGTCTATCGATTTCACATTCTCTAGTCCTTCATTGACAGTGAACATGGATTGGAAAGTTTGCGAAACGTACACGCATAGTGACCACCAGGCGAATCGCTACCGTATCGGCCAACGGAATCCTGCTGCAGCACGGAGAAAGGTGACCGAAAGGTGAAAGTGGAAGACGAAATCCTACAACAAAAACCTTCAACCTTCCTTCAACCACTTCAATCGGACAGCGGGATCGAGAACATGAATGGGGCTGATCTAACAAGAAGGATTAAGACGGCGTGTGACTCCACAATACCGCAAAAACTTGTGCCATGCAGTAGACAGCGCCCAGCTTACTGGTGGAACGAGTCGCTCAGCACGCAACGCGCAGCTTGTTTCAGAGCCAGAAGGCGAGCTCAGAGAGCAAAATTGGAGCCAGATAGAGAGGAGCGCAAGGCAGCGTTTCGGGAAGCTGAGGCCGCTTTAAAAGGAAGATCAAGCAGATTGTCACAAGAAGCTGTGCCGAGAAATAGACGCCAATCCCTGGGGCGCATGGGTGAGCTGAAGATAATCGTTCAGGGTCTCTTCCCAAAGTACCGGACCACCGACATCGTACGGCGAAAAAAAAGGATCAAACATGGACAATCGGCAAGTGACTAACGATGAGCTCGCAGAAGCATCGTAGTGACTAAAATTAAAGAAAGCCCCCGATCCGAATGGAATGCCAAACGTGGTGCTGAAAGTTGCAATACTGGCATACCCAGACATGTTCAGGATAGTGCTGTAGAAATATCTAGATGAAAGTAACTTTCCCGAAATGCTGAAGGTACAGATGCTGCCGAAGCCAGGGAAACCACCGGGCGATCCGGCCTCCATAGACCCACATGTCTGCTGGATACACTCAGAAAACTCCTGGAAATAAAATGCACGGAGGGTGAGCGCGAACTGTCCAAGATACAGTTCGGATTCCCCAAAGGGGTATCGATAGTGGCTGCAATTAGGGTTGGGAAAACCGAGGCATTTTGAGAAACCGGTATTTTCGGTATTGAAAATGAAAAAAACCGGTAAAACCGCTAAAAACCGGTAATCACAAAGAAAAAATCGAAATTAAATTGAATTTACAAAGCAGTCGCATTTAACTTGCTTTGATGCCAATTCATACTTTATTAACAAAGTAATCGCTCAACAGACGTTACTTGAAAACCACTGATGATCGCAGCATGAAAAGTGTGCATGTCGTCATGTTGTCTAACTCGCTTATTGTACCAAAAAGCACAGCAGGTTAGCTAAAGGCAGTAGACAAAAAGAGACAAAAGAGATTCGACAAACCATTACTGTACTAAAATTGCTGTTTTCTCCTTATACAAATGCTATGTTAAGGCAAAAATGAATAATGAAAATAATGTTCAAAAAATGTTTGAGCTCCAGCGCATCAAAAACGTTTTAGATTTGTAATAGGTCAGGTTAATCTGTCTATTTTGTCCCCAGTATTCAAAATACCTATTTTAACAGTCCTACTTCGTATATGAAACCGCTTAAGTTTCAATTCCGCCTCGTCTTGAAAACCAGCGTTTATGTGCTTCCTTTTCCAATTGAGCATGAGCAGGATGACCGTAAAACTCGTAATTGCTAGTCCTTAATTGAACAGAACAAGCTAAATTTCACAAAAAAATTGCGAATGGACCCTGGGAGTAGCTATCCATCATCAATCGAGAGTTCTGTACGGTATAATGCCAATGGCGATGTCTGCCGCGTCCTTACAGCCATCTGGGAAGGAACGAAATGTTGGCGTAAATTTTGTTATGGAGACCGTGTACCTCTACATCTCCACGTTTGCCACGGGCAGGAATTTTGTCAGTGGGGTGAGGTAAATAATTGCACAAGTCAATGCAACTTGGAGAAGTGTTATCATGTATTCCACCGAGAATTTATAACAGATTCTTAGATTGTTAAAAATGCAACTTCAACTCCGGACAACTGATTGTCGTGAGTGTTGTTTAGTTGATTCAAGCGATATGTGACTGCTGAATATGTTAATAGCTGTGTAATTGAAGATTTCGAAATATAAATAATATTCATCGTATTATTATAACCAATGAAACGACAAATATGAGTTGATTTCTCTCTCTACAAACGATTGAATATGATGCAGATTGTTATGCAATTAACATTCGCGCGCGTAATAACATTATTACTATTAGCAAGAATGATCGAAGGAAGGAAACTGATTCACTAATTTAATACAGCCATGTGCTGAAGATGAATCGAGCTGCATTCCACTGCTTATACAAAAACATTGAAGTGTCCCAAAACAGGCGATCTTACTTCTAACATTAGTAGGTGAAAATATTAATATTATAACAATGAAAAATTATTTAAATAGTTTTCGCTAAAAAATATCGAAAATACCGGTTTTTCATTCTTGCAAAACCGGTATTTCGGTATTTAATATTTGGACGGTTTTACCGGTTTTCGGTAACGGTAAAACCGGTACTCCCAACCCTAGCTGCAATTCGAACAGGGCTCGAGAGTGCTGAGAAGACATCTAAACAGAAACGAAGAGGAGATTGATTCTGCGCTGTGGTCACGATATGTATGAAGAATGCATTTAACAGCCAGTTGGGAAGCCAGCTCTGCACAGAATGAGGGTTTCATACTATCTATGTCAGATCCCGAAGAGCTACTTTCAGAGTGGAGTACTGCTGTACGAGTCGAGCGAAGGGCAGAAGACAATGCGGGTCACAGGGCTCCATTCTACGTCCAACTCTTTGGAACTGGATGTTCGATGGGGTTTTAACACTGCGGCTGCCCAGTGAAACGTACATCGTGGGTTTCGCGGACGACGCGTCGGATCAGACTTTTGAAGGCGTGGAGATGTCGATGACGGAGACAATAGATGCGATCGAGAACTGAATGAAAGGGGGCCAAACTGCAGATTGCTCACAACAAGACGGAGGTATTGCTGATCAGCAACTGCAAAGCGGTTCAGTGGATGCGGATCGACGTCGGAGGGCACGCAATTGCTCGAGGAGTGCACTGAAGCAATTGGGAGTGATAATTATCATTATTATTATAATATTAGAATCGATGCCGGGTGAGCTACAACAACAACGTCGACTACGTCTGAGAAAAGTTGGCGAAGGCAACGAACGCAACAGCAAGAATCATGCCAAACATCGGCAGTCTGAAAAACAGCATGATACACCTGCTATCTACTGTTTCGTCATCGATACTGGACTCCTGAATGCGGTGCGGCACTGAAAACAAAGCGAAACCACAAAAATTTGAACAGGACATTCCAACTGATGGTCGTACGAGTCGTGAGCGCGTATAGAACAGTATCGTCGGAGGCAGTATGCGTTATCGCCCTAACGATCCTCATCTACATCATCCTGAATTACCGGCTCATCCCAAACTTGTCAGCGTGGGTCAATAGAAAGACGGAGAGGTGAACTTCCACCTGATATAACTGCAGGAAGTATCTTCATCGGTTCGGGCACGCAACATCACTGTTGTGTCCGAAGTGTGAAATCGTGGTGGAGACGCCGGAGCATGTGGTCTTCAAATCTCCGAGGTTCGACGCGACACGCAGGGATATGTTTGAAACGGGTGGACCCGACATCAACCTGTATACTGTCGTCTACAAAATGATAAACGACGTAAACACATGTAACACGGTCAACAGAGTGGGGATGCAAATTATCACCACCTTACAGCAAAAAGAGCATGATGAACAGCGAGTACCGATTTCGGGATAGCAGGGATGCATGAAGCACAGCACGAGAGCCTAACACGAGCTGAGCGGCAGCTTTGAACGAACCAAAAGCAATAACCACTGACACCGCTCGTGCTAGGTAACCTTCGTGCTCGAGCTGCAGGATTCGAAGAGCTAGCACAACGAGTTAGCACGATAAGCTAGCACCATGAGCTAGCTCGGTAAGCTGGCACGAGCAAGCTCGGTGAGCTAGCTCAGTAAGCTAGCACGAGTTAACTTAATGAGCTGGCACGGTAAGTTTGTCCGATGAACTAGAACGGTGCAGTAGTGTAAGCTATGGAACGAAAGAATAGGACAAAGCAAGAACCATGCGTTGGTGAATCTGCGACAGGTTGCTGAAAAAACGATGCAGGCATCATTACTCACACTAACGCGTTGTTTTTTTTATTCTGCTTTGCTATAGCTGAGCTATAGCTCCGTGCAGCGTGCTAGCTATCACCGTGCTAGCGATGGCTCTCGCTCATCGGTGCTCGTGCTACTTGCTAACTCTAGCTCATCGGAAACCAGCGCAAGCACTAGCTCAATGAATTTAACGCTGACACATTATGAGTCAGTGCACAGCAATAGGACACTGAGCCGCACCGTTCTTGTGCATGCCTGCGGGATAGCAATCGCCGTCAGGAAACTTTCCGCCGGAGTGGGCCGGATCCACCGCCGAGGACTAGACTGAGTAGACTGCGACAGAGCGCCGGATATGGACCGTCAGGGCGTCAGCGAACCGGATGTCACGCTCCACCCGGAATCGCCGGACCAACCAAGAATCGGTATCGGGAGAACTTCTTTAATCGCGAACTCTTCTTCGGCGTAAGCTAGATTCACTGACGTGGACTAGACTGAGTAGACCCTGACGAGATTCAACCAGTCGCGACTCGTCAAGGCACCAGCGAACCGGAAGCCCTGCTCCACCAGAATCGCCTGACCTTGGCACCAGGCTGTAAGCTTGCTCCATCGTCGGGGACTAGACTGAGCAGTTCGCCAACAAGTCGGGAGCTCAACTAGGAAGTGGTGCTGAATGGCACTAGAAGGGAGTCAAAGGACCTAAAGGAGTTGCGGAGCTAAATGGCGTCGGATCCCGATCAGAAACACATATCACAAATATTTCAAAGCTATATCTCGTCTTGTTACTAGGTATAATTTTTTATTATTTTAACTACAACCGAGACCAAATTTAAAACACCGCTAGCTACGAAAATTGCATTCTGTTAAAATTATCTTATTACATTCAAATTAGAATAGTGGGCCGAATGTCTCACGAAGTTGCGATACTGAATGGCACAAATGTTGAATGGCACAAAAGAGCCGAAGGGCTCAGTAAATTAAACAATCTGGGATTCACCGTCCAGATTGTCCACGTAGGGTAAGAACACTAATTCTCGACACACGGTTAGCTTTCCTACTGCCACAAAGAAATTGTCACGCAGTGTAGATGGTCGAAAACTGGTAGTGTGTCGAAGAGGTGTGCTGAAACCCTGCTGAAATAACTAAATATTGAGTAGTTGAATTGAAGTGTGTATTATGTATATACAAAAAATCCTCCCCGGAGTACTGCCGTAAAATAGTCCCGAGGAGGAATCTGGTTCCGTCCAAGAGTAGTTGTTTTAGCGGGTTGGGTGGTTGTGTGGTGTTTTTAACATTTTTACTTCTTTCCAAAAATACATGTACACTATGTGTTTTTTAATAAATATCAACCAAAAACGGTAGCAGATTAATCTGACCAAGGATGCAAAATGCCTAACTTTTCTGCGGCTGTAATTTTTCTGCCTACATTCTCATTTCTCTCTCGATGCTGCTGTCATTCGCTAGTGCAGGACGCCAAGCGCTGTACGGCTGCCTGTGTGCAAAGCAGTAACATGACAAAAAACTACTGTCTCCAGTACAGCCACCAGACGCGAGCGGTACAGCTTCTCTTTCCTTATTTTACATTTTTTAATATTTTCAATCTTTTTAATTTTTTTATTCAAAAATGACGACAATGAATGCGGCTCATTTACGCCACGGCCGGCATCAACGCATTCGTGTGCGACCCTCTCCCTTTGACTATGCAGAGAAAAATGTACAAAGCGAGAGAACAAACTTTACTACGCCACACTCTCACCGAGCAGTCGGGGTACAGCAGCAAAACAAAAATGTATTCTACTGCTGTACGGGAAAATGTACTCGGTTTGGCTACCGTTCTGGTAAGAACTGTAGTGATGCGTCGCTGTAGCGGGCTGTACGGCTTGTGCAAATGTATATATACCGAAAAAAATGTAGTTTATCGGTACCGTTGGCATCCCTGAATCTGACTGCTTCTCGCTTCATCAGCACTGCCAGTGATAATTTTAGTTCAAGGCCAAAAATTATTTTTTATATGACTTCGTTGATTCCAAACAATGACTATTGAATGAATACTATTGATGTTAACCTGACTTATACTACCTTTTCATGCAATTAGACTATTTAGAGTAAACTAAGAAAATAGTACTTCGAGTATTTCGGATCGAGTATCGAGGAGAAATAATTTTGGAATCCCTAAAATATATTCATGCATGAAAGGGTTAATAGGACTTTGGGCTACTACTAATCGGTTTACGTAGATGAACCCTATTTTCGAAATTGTAGAATGGTTATAACGTATGCGGAATAAAATTTGGACAAAATTAAAAAGACAATTTTTTGTAGAAAACACTTTATTAAACGTTCTTTCTATATGAGTACATTTGTCAGCTTATTAACATAATGTAGAAAAAAAATTTGAACCTATTCGAGAAACTTTACGAGAGTTTGCAGGATTTTTTTGCAAAGAAGTCGAAAAAATTGATGTTGGCATATTTTTAATTTCTTTCTTAACTTTGATTGTCATTTTTGTTAGTTTTAGATCGAAAATTATTGTCAAATACTCTCTGCTTCTAATTATTCCAAAATCCTCATTTGGACGCAGTTGTTCTACATTTTCGAGGGCTATCAGGCTTTTGTACAACAGGTATGCCATAATCCTCCAATGCGCCAACACTTTTTTTTTGGCATAATAGCTATGTGCCAGATTGGGCGTTCGCTGCCATTTTGTTCACGTGGTATCTTCTAGCGGGTCGAAATTAACACTGGATGTTTAAAATAAGTGCGCCTAGAGTATGACGTTTAGTATGGAGCTTTACGCAGGGTTGCATTTTTGTTTTAATGCTGGAAGTGTTGTCCAAATTTAATTCCACATGCGTTATTATAACAAACGTTTAGGCTTTTAATTGAGAAATTTGAATAATGAAAAATCAGTAGAAATTTTACTAAAAAAATTCCGAACATATTTGACTGTCGATCTCCGAATTGAATAACTGAGATATGATCAGTACAGTTATTGACAGTGTTTGAAAATATATGTATTACTACTAAACCGCTCTTAGTAACAGTGTTCAAGTCGTTCTAACTGATGCTGGCAGCTCATTACATCACACGTATCGTTTCATCGGACGCATTGCAAATGTCTGGTCGATTATTCCGTCCAGTCTGCCAGTAGTTTATATTTTTTTTTAATCCAACACAATTCTCCTTCCGTTAATTTGAGCACATTCAAACTGTATGAATTAATTTTGCAAAACATTAACCAGCTAATTGGTTCGCTGTACACCAATTGCACTTTCAACTTAGTTCACACATGAACCGCCTCTTCACCGTCGTGTGGCCGGCCCTAGAAGCTTCGCCAAAAAGCCGTCGACGAGTACTACGCATCGACAATTCAGTGGTTAGAAAGCGAGCCACGCGTGAAACCATTTATGTGTTCAAAAGTCGAAATTAACGCTACTTGAAAGCAGCTGCGAACAAACAAAACTCTACGGCATATATCGCTTCCATGTGCACCGCTGCGTTAGATAGTTCCCATGCCCATCAACTTGTTCGATATCGGTAACCATTCAATGGTCCATAAACATAATTGCACTGGGGATGATCCGGCTTACGCTCGATTCACAATACCCATTCACAAACAAAGCTCAAACGTCGCGGGTTCACCTAGCTGAGAACCGTCGGTGTTCGTCGACTGGAGCGAATGAGGCAGGAATAACGTTACGCAGCTGGAGCATGAATAACTAAAAGGTTTTGCTGACCATCGATCCCCCACTCCCTGCTGTGCCTTTTTCTGGTTACGCTTTGTCGGAGGGTTCCTGTATGTTTGAGGTGAAAATCCATTACCCATATTGTTATCGATTTAATTATTTCAACACAGTTCGTGGCCCAAAACACAGCTGACCGCTCTGGTGTTCCCGTCTCCGGCCCCAAACAAAAAATCATACCATCCAGTAAAAAAGGATTAAGCAGGTCATCACCAAATGGCTTCCCACGGATTATGTCATGTTTGTGCGAATGTATGGTACGGGTGATACCATGAAAGGAAACAGAATTTGACCCGTGATTAATTTCACTTTTGTCAAGTGTCGCACGTCGACTATTTACGTAGAATTGAATAAAAAAGCGTTGAAGTTTCGCAACCCGTTAAATTCGTGTTAATCGTTGCGATAATAAAGAATTATTATTTTGCTCACTTTGAGACCAGCATCGTAGCCTTTTGTTATGGAAATGCCCTAGCAAATATCACGATTATAGTGCAGTATACCTACAATATATTTGAACACTGAAACCAGGAAAATTTTACCTTCGACATTCATCTCTAGATGGAATGTGCATTTGGATATATCTTATAATTTGCTATACGCCCTTCTCTTAAGGGGGTAGGGGAGGTAAGAGTTTCAGCGTGAAAAAAGATATACTTTTTTTGCGAATTTTGTTAGAACTTTGCGTGAAGCGAATTAATTAAAAATTTTGTACATTATAGTGTATCATTTCAGTCATTCCAGTCTCTGGAAAAGCATGATTTGCGGTGTTACCTGCCATTCAAAAACTACTTAACCGATTTCATTCAAATTTTGCATACACATTCTATGTAAAAAGTACCTAACCTCTACGTCAAGTTTTCGAGATAAATTTTCAATTAATGGTTTTTTGTACTCATTTTAAATCAAAATTTCTATTTTCAATGGTTAATTCCGCCTTTTTTGAGTATGAGTGAGACTTTATCGGTCAAAGATCCTAATTGTTAGTTTGAAACCTCAGCTACATTTTGAAACCATAAATATTCATTTGCAACACTCCATGGCAGTGCTAGACGATGATTTGTAAAAGTTTACGTTTTCTGTCCTTTTACAATGTAGGGGAAATCCCTCCTGGAACTAAATCGCGGAACCAGCCTGTAAACTTGTCAAATGGTCCTAAGTGCAAATGAAAGTCTCTCTTTGTTTGCTTTCTCCTTCGGTTATTACGGTACAGTTTGCGTTTAACCGCCACGCCGAATAGACGTGTTTGATACGCCAGTGGATAGCCGCGAGTGATTTTCGGTTTTTTTACCCTACCGCGTCAGGCATTTTGAATGCACAACCACTATGTCTTCGATCAAATCTCGTGAAAACACATTCCGGGTCGATTTGTCTAATCTTCCCAAACGAATGACATATGAAGAAGCTCGCGCGTTCGTACACCATACTTTGGGACTGAGGCTTGAAACCGTGAAACGTTTGCAAGTGAATCATGCCGTCAACTGTGCACAAGTGAAATGCAGCGAATTAAGAATCGCACAAAAGACAGTGATCCGGCATAATGGAAAACATGAGCAGGAAATGCACAAACAGAAGCTCAAAATAAAATTCAGCATGGATGATGGAGGAGTGGAAGTAAAAATCCACGATCTATCAGAATATGTGAACAATGAACAAATCAGTGAATTTTTGAAGCAATACGGTGAAGTAATATCGGTGAAAGAGCTTACGTAAAGTGAAAACTTCATCTACAAAGCTCCCGGCAACCAGCAACTTGCAAGCACTGTACCAACGCTTCACACCCCGGTATGCCATGTGCAGAGAACAAAAGACTCGTGACACAAAAGCAACACCTGAACAATCGACTGAAGCAAGCACAAAACTACGTAGAAGTGACGAGTGGATCTATATCAACCTTGCAGGGACAAACTAAACGGCAGCGTGGACAGGAGGCTGCGACTGCGTTGATGTCAGCTTTCTCAGGCTTGGACGGACCTAGTGCCATACAAAACATAAACCCTATTCCGGATGAAGACATTGGAGATTCATCGCTGACTCCAGCAAGTACCTACTACTAGTATCGCTGTAACTATCATGTCTACACTCACTCCCCAGATCGATCGACCTAACGCGTAAGTCAAACGAAGACATAGACAGAACTATGGAAAAAGGTCAACACGTCCCGATGGAAACAACGAATAACACCGACAGTACGAGTGCGGTGAATATTGCTCCTAAACGAAACCACCTGAGCATCCCCGAGGAATCTCTAAGTCACGCGATGTCGGACCTCACCGAACAATTGGATTTCAAAGTGTCCCGACCTCTCTCTCGAGCACTAAGGGAAGAAACGATGGATCTCTCCGAAAGCGCCGTAAATAAAAGTATCGATAACGACACGGATATCTCTGACACACACATGGCAGAGAAAAGGGGTTATTCATAAATTACGTAACGCTTTTAGGGGGAGGGGGAGATGCGACTGGAACCAATAACCAAAGCATTGCATTGAGAATGTTGACAAATGCTGATATTGCAACACAATTTCTCAAAAAACTTTATGCGGCTTAATGAGCCCATGATAGCCGGAGAAACCTTCTCGTCATCTCGATGATCGTCGCAGACAGCTCCAAAATACCACTACTCAAGTAAACATTTCTCGAGTTTGGACGCTTCTTTGGAGCAGTACTAAACTTGGATAAAACAATCGCATTGCAAATTGGCGCGAATAATAACCAAATTTGTTGGCCGTCGACATAAACGCGTGTGAAGATCTTGGGAATTTACTTCATTGATAATCCCAAAAAGATGATCCAAATCAACTGGAACCAGACAATCAGAAAAACCGCACAGTTAATGTGGATGTATAAATCGTGGAATTTGTCTCTCCATCAACATTACAGTGTCAAATGTGAATATTTCTTCAAAACTGTGGTACGTATCGTCAGTATTAAGCATCCGAAATCAATCCCCGAGATAGAACTGACCGCAGAACACGCGATCAACACGGTGGCTGAATGGATGAGCGCGAGAGGCCTGGAGCTCGCTCAGCATAAGACGGAGGTGGTTATCGTCAACAACCGCAAGTCGGCACAACATGCAGTTATCCATGTGGGAGAAGTCGCGATCACTTCACAGCGGAGTCTGAAGTCTCTCGGAGTCATCATAGACGACAAGCTGACCTTCGGCAGCCATGTCGACTATACGTGCAAGAGAGCTTCGACTGCTGTTGCGGCATTATCGAGGATGATGTCCAACAGCTCAAAGGTGTGCGCCAGTAGACGTAGGCTACTAGCAGGCGTTCCCATATCTATCCTCAGGTACGGCGGCCCGTCCTGGTCAAGTGCACTGAGGGTAACCAGTTACCTGCAGAAACTGGAGAGAGTGATGTGCCTCAGAGTGATATCCGCTGTTTACCGCACGGTATCACACAACGCATCCTGCGTGATAGCGAGCATGATACCAGTCGGGCTGGTCATCCGGAAAGATGAGGAGTGCTGTGAGCTGTGTGGCATTAGAGGAGTTCGCGAGCGTACCAGGGTGGCTTCGGGCGCCAGATGGCGGCGTGAGTGGGATAACTCCTCGAAAGGTAGGTGGACCCACTGGCTGATACCTAGCATATCGAGCTGGGTGGGTAGACCCCATGGGGAAGTTCACTTCCATCTGACACAATTCCTGTCAGGTCATGGCTGCTTCCGACAGTACCTCCACAGGTTCGGGCACGCGGAGGTCCCCGTCTGCCCTGACTGCCCAGATGCTGACGAAACTGCCGAGCACATACTGTTTGTATGTCCTCGCTTCGACGTCGAAAGGAGAGCAATGCTTGACGTCTTTGACTGGGACACAACCCCTGATACCCTTATTCAGCGGATGTGTCAAGCGGTGGAGAAGTGGAACGCAGTCTCGAGTGCAACCACTCAGATTGCCTGCAGGCTACAGAGAATCTGGTGCACCGAGCAACAGACGGCGGGCACGACTAACTAGTGATTGGTTAGTTGGAGCGGAAAAGGCCGAGCGCGAAAAAGTGAGACCATTCCTGTTCATGCTGAGGCAGGTTTGGCACAGCGACTGGCAAACGCGTAAGGGGTAAACCACTCCGAAGCAAGGCCGAAGAGTGAGTGAACAGACGTATATATGGACTGCCTCATGCCAAGATGGAAGGGTCGTAGCGATGTATATTGGGACTTCGCTATTGATACCTCGTGGCGTGGCAGAGGAGTGTGACTTCAACGATGCACAAGGCTGTTACGGTAGAAGCGACTCTATTGCTAGTATCGCAGGGTCGGCTAGCTACCGGGTAATCAAGGGCTACGCGGATCAAGAACAAAACCCTAGAACATTCACCTTTCTTACACTTTTTATTCACATGTATTTGTAGTGTGTGGGTGTGGGGTGTTATTTATAATTTGTGTTCTAATGTGGCGTGTACACTATTAGAATGGACGGACCAGCGAGCGTTGCTGGTTTGGATGCAGGCAGGCGTCTTCCCTCCTTGTCGAGCATCGGCGTGACCGCGGCTAACCGCAATGGCCAACACCGAGAGCGGACCCTCCTTTGCAATTGGGGCCTTTGCCCGGACGAAGGTCCTTTAAGATTAGACGCGGAATCCTCCCGGATTCGCGTGCCGAACCGTGTGCTGGTGTATGGTGTTAAAATGCGCTAAGAGGTCCTGACCGATCGCAACATAATAAACTTCACCAGTGAGAACCGAACTGAAGGCAACGGACGCCTGATTTTAAAAGAGGCCAGAGCTGAGAACTGCTGGACCTTTTTATAAGAACTTCGGGTTGCATTTCCCTCCAATTCCTGAACCGCAATCCATTTTTAAAAGTTTCGCGCCATCCGCGACCAGTGCCATACGTTCTCTTAAACATGGCAAACTCACTTTCCAGCGGTACGCACTCTTTAGCTTCCCTACTTACTGATGTGTATTGTAGCACATGAAACGTGAATGTTCAACAAACAACATATATTATTTACACCAAAAATCTAAATGATGAAACCAACGGTTACAGGAGTGAACAGTGAGCAATGCAAGTCAGCGTCACATGGTATGTTAGGGGTGATCACAAAAGTAAGCCTCACATGGGATGTTAGAGGTGAGCACAAGGTACGAAAAAGGTGAGCACACAAGTAAGCCTCGCATGGCGTGATAGAGGTGAGCATAAAAGTAAGCCTCACATGGAGTGTTATGCCGATTTCGGTTTTAGATCAGAGTCGCCCTAGGTTCGCTCTAATATTTACAAAATCCATACAAAAGTGACAGCTCAGAGCGAACCTAGAGCGACTCCGCTCTAAAAACGAAATCAGCATTAGAGAGTGAATCAGGGTGTGACAGAGCGAGCATCCAAGTAAGCCTCATACAGGATGTATGAACGCGTGAGCGAGAGTTAGTGAGTACATCAAATACAGCCATCCCCCAGAAGTAATACCGAGAGGTAGTCCCTGGGGAGAACAATGGCAGAGCCCAATGGAGTTTAGTCGGTATTACCATGCCTTGGTGGAGCCCGACATTCCAGTACACTCCGTGTGGTAGCTTGGCATCTACTAAGCACGTGTACTGGGTCAGTGCGTAAATTGCATTCTTTATTGTAAAAAAAAGCATCCGAAATCAAGATGTGGCCAGGATCACCAAACAAGTTTGCTACTTTGTGTGGGATTGGCGACCAAGAGTAGCCGTGGAGCAGTTAACCCAATCGGTTTTGAAAGGAGGACTGAACTTACACTTTCCTATGTATAAGTGCAAGGCCTTGTAAGTCAATCAGTTTCTGCTTACTACCCAAGAAACGCCCTTTGCTGCTTCTATGTACAGTCAGGCAGCTAAAGGAGCAACAATACCATCAGCATACCCGTGTCTATGAGCAATATGGAACATCATCCGAAATCTACCCCAGCAGTTAAAGTTGACCAGCTCTTCTATCAGCATTGAGACACATTTACTAGATGCTTTAAAACACCGAAGGTAATGCAAGAAAATCCAACGACGCCAAAAATATGGAAAACATAGGCTTTAAACAACTGAACCCCACAGAAAGATCTTTATTATTCCTATTCGCCAACAATAATATACCCTATACGAAACTTTTAAACAACATAGGACGACTCCTAAATCCATATTGTGAAGTTAGTAGAAACGTTGTGGAAACTTTAGAGCACAAATTTCACCAGTGCCCTCAACACCTGTGGAGCATTCACCAACTAAAATTGGAAACCATTTTAGGGCCGAGGATAAACTTCAATCAATTGACGATCCCAGAGTTCAAAGGTATTTGTGCTAACCAGTGGCGGATCCAGGGGGAGGGTCTTGGGAGTCCGGATCCCCTCCGAAATTTTTCAACTTGCTGAAAATTTTTGAAATAGTTTCCATTTTCATTCGTTCAAAACTCAAAGTCATTCCAGACCAGATTCGACCACAAAAACTGATATTTATTAAATGATATTACGTATTACGAATCGTACAATGAACATATAAAAATCAAAATTTCGGACCCCCTCCGATTTTTTTTTCTGGATCCGCTGCTGGTGCTAACAAAACGTCGAAGATTCTAAAATTATTTAGTTCTTACATACATTTTATTTTAGATACTAACGATGTGACAGTGGGAGCTCTCTAATTTGCTTTAAATTGTAACTTACCGTAATTGTGTAAAAAAACAATGTTTCCAAATAAATGATTTCACAAAAAAAAAATATAACGGTATCATCATAAAGCTTTTTAACATTTCTTCAGTATAAGAGGCGTGCGCGGCGGTGGCGCGGCGCACACCTCTATTCAGTATATATCGAAAGAATTTGACTACGACCAGCATATTATGTAAAGATTAAAGGAGCAAATCTTCATAATCATGTTGAAAAAAAATGCAAATCCATATCTGGAACATATTTTTATCATGTTGAGCCGATCCACAATTCAAATTCAAAATAAAGATCTTTTCTTCCTGTGACAATAATTCAATATAAAATTTTTATAAACCTGAAATCAAGCGTAATAAATAAGAAAGTTAATTGCAATTGTATTCTCTTGAACGCAGTGGCGTTTAGAAACTGTTACAGTGAAATCCAAGAGCGAACAAAGAATCCGAGACATTACATATATCTCATTCCTTCTAATAGAAATTAAAATCTCACTCTCGCATGCTCATTCTATAGGAAAAATAGCGTTCAGTTTATTATGCAACCTAACAAATATTCTTGATCGATTATAAATTTTGTTTTTATATTTTGTTCAAAAAAAATGTTGAACTGCACGTGAATTGACACACATGATCGTAAACGTTTATCTCACGCACAGAATTAGATTTTCAAATAGCATCCCGGATTTTCCAATTTGTCGGAACGCTTCAAACAGTCCGATGAAATCCATCCAAAGCTGTGTGCTGTCATGCCTTTATTGGTTCGTTGCAATAATAGGCACGCCATGGTTTCCTATCCAATAAAGATAATCTTGTTTGCATTTGTGATGAAATCGAATTGCTATGGCTTCGTGTTCTATCGCAATGCTCAAGCTTGTTGCGCGTGGCCAGCACGATAGTTGCTAAATGAAATGATTGCACAGTTTCGCTGACAGAAACATCGCTGGATGGGAATATAAAGCAGTGCTAAGAACCACTCTGTTTTCGATTTGTGTGATTATTTATTGGGAAAATGTTACTTTCTACTGCGAATGTTTCTGTAGGCTAGTGGCATTATCAGTATCTTCCAGATCGTTGTTTTATCGTTCCCCGTTGTCATCAATCTAAATTTGGACAGGTTTTATTCGGCAACATCTGACCTATTAAGTTGACTGGGGAAGCATGTATGAAACTGAAGCAGCAGAGGCTCATCGTCAACGCAGCAGTACGCGAGATGGTAAGAAGACCAACTTTCCAACCGCTTTCCGCCAGCGTGTACTTACAACCAGGTAGAAACTAGTGGAGGTGGTGAACCCCGTCTTAAGAATGATTGTTCCGGTACTTGGAAACAGATAGGATCGAGTTCGGATGATAAGATTAGCTGGCACTCGGCGAAGTGCCACACGCCACTGATTGATGAGTTTATTAGATAAATTTATTATCCCCTCCTATCTAGGGATATCAGATAAATCTACTACCAGTACTCGAACGAGCCCATCCATCTCGGTAGCAATTACCGTTGGCGTGGACATGCATGCCGGGACGGCGACGCAACTTCACTTAAATAAGTGATCCTTCTGTTTAACTCGTTACACAAGGGCAGCTCAGTTAGTCTGCGTAGCCTTTCAATGGCGTGATATCTATCGAGCAATTAGCTGACTGACATTATGGTCAAGATGTATTGGAATTGTTTTCTTTGCTAATAATTTTCGTTGCGTTGCGTTGCAACGATGATTTTGGCGGATTGCTCACGGACTTTATCATGTTTGACTGCTGATTATCTACTAAAAGTAGCTTAGGAAATGGTAAGTGGGAATTCATCCCAAGTAGCAATTGAAGTTTTACAGCGATCCGTCGTGTTTTCCCCGAAAAAAATACAAATATTTCTGCAATTAAAATGAAATTCAGTGGTGAAGTTTAATAAAAAGAAACGCAGTGGAGAAGTGAAGTCGATTGCCATTGTTATTGTTTTGGTTGCATCAGCAGGTTCTGTATTCGCAGCAAATACCCACCAACAAACGACGCCATCGCACAGTGTCGCCTAGCTGTACAAATCCTCAATTTTTTCAAAATTTAGCATACTTCTCTATTTGTAAATAGGTTGAATGGAGTCTTCTAGAAATGTTAAGTTATTTAAATGAATATCTTTTAGTTAAGATTCCGATTAGGGTCGAACTGGTTGCATTTGAAAAGTTATTTGCTGAACTCATAGCTGCCATACAGTTGATATAAGCCTTTCTATTTTTGATGAGTAGTCCGAGAACACTATTGACGCTAACTGAGACGTTTCCCCGTTAACAACTAATCACTATTTGAAACACTTTATTTTTTGGAAATTGTGAAGTTACTTTGAAAATAGCCATTGTTGTAATACAAAAAGTTTTTCATTGTGATAATTCAAAGCTTTTCACTAAACATAGCTAACTTGGCAGAATGATATTTCAAAAGTTAGGTATAATAATGAATTGGCTTTAAAGGGGTCATTCACAAACAACCAGCAATAATGTGGAAGATATTAAAGATAAAAGCTTTGTGTCGTCAGCAAAGTTGTTGGCAAAAGCTTGTTCTAGAACTTTTCTGAAAACATAATTTTCATATATGCACTTGCAAGAAAGTTGGTAAATATATCTCATTTTCAGGGAAATTGATCTTTAAAGTAACAACACCACATGAAAGGGCTTATAGTGTCGACAAATTCCTCCGAAGACGAATTTAGACATAATTAATAGATCGCACGATTTTAGCAAAAGAAAACCATTGTGCATTGCAAGGCGAACGAAACGGTTTTCGAACTCGAAACCACTGCAGACCGGTGATCTTGTAATCGTGGTCGACGAATCAGTAAGAAACTAGTGTATACGCCGCCGTGTGATTAGGATATTACGGATCGGAGTGTTTATAATCATTCCAACAAGACCCTCGTTCGCACAGTGGTCGGAGACCGGACAAAACGTATGTTTCAAATATTGATATTTTTTTATTTTTTCTAAGTATGACATATTCTCCAAATTTTATAACAACCGAATGAAAATTAGACATTTAATAACAATTTAAACATCGCTGTGTCAGACAATTGTAATGAAATTCATTTTCGAAATCACAGTATCTATCTTCACTTCAAAAACATGTTGCTCTTTCAATTTAAATCCGATTTGAGCACAAAGAGTTTCATTTTAAAGACCATCTAAAAAACTTTGTCGATCATTTCAACATGTTCGCCAAATTTGAATCGATCTATGTAATATTATTACAAATATATCGTAAGTGGGTTGATAGCAAATCCTTTTTTTCACAAATGTGTTCTGTACAATCAGGTGAAACAGTTCGGAACGGTCCTATTTCATGGGAAATCATCTCTATTTTTCGAATTTCAAGGTCTTGTTTTGCCCGGAGGGGTTTAAAATCGACATTTTTTAAATGGCTGCTGACATGGAGGAGCATGGTGACTAGTGCAAAATAACAACTGAATAAAACATAAACAAAACACTTTTTGTAAAGATTGAAAGTAGTTTTATCCAGTTATTATGTTGATATATCTAATTTTAGTTACATCTAATCAGTAAAAAAAGATTTGTCATGTAATTTTCACCCAAAATAGGCAACATTTTTAAATTTGTCCGTCTTTTGTCCGAAGACCCGTTACTGTGCGGCGTGGCTTAGATATGCCACAGCAAGTCGACGCACAGTGTCGCCTAGCTGGACAAAACCTCAAAATTTCATTTTGGATTTTTCAATAATTCCACGTTATTCTCTGTTTGTTAACAGACTGAATAGTCTTAGTCTTAATATAAGGTTTTGGAGATGAAAGATAGATTTTTTACAGAATTTCAATAAATAATTATCATTTCTGGGAAATCTGTATTCAAGCCTATGTTATTGAAATGAATATATCTTTTTAGTTAAGATTCCGATTAGGGTCGAATTAGATTCATTTGAAAGGTTATTCGCTGGACTTACACTTGTAATTCAATTTAGTCGACACAAATATTTTTTCTCGCTCAGACACCACGAGGAACATAATAAATCGTTCATTAAATTAAAATTATAATGTTAAAAGTGGCTGTCCTTTTTTTGAAACAGTTTGGAAAGATCACTTGTAGTTAATGACACCTTAAAATTGGTGCACTTTCCGAAAACGAATGTCTTGTTTTGCCCCTTTTCTGCCCCCGCGCTATGAAAAAATGATTTTTCATGATATGTCCTGAAGGAGACGCATGGTAGTATATGATTACCCAGGGTTCGTGATATAATTTATAAGTATCTCTCAGCATTATCGACAATTAAAAAAATGTCTATTCTGCTATAAATTTACAACACCTAATTTTTTGAAAATGAATTTTCAGATATAGTACAAAATATTGAGGCAAAAAAATAAAAAAAAATTCATTTGAAATGAATTCAGTGTTTAAAAATGTAAAGTTTTCATCAAATTCGGCCCACTTTTGAGGTTTTGTCCGACTTTTGTATGGAAGGTGATCACTGTGCGGCGCGTTAACGAAGACCAGATAATGAAGAAACAAAACTAATCGTGAACAAACCAAACAAAGAGAAATTATCATTGTATGACAGAATATCTTTCAGTGCTAAAATACATTTTTGTGAAATAGCAGTAGATCAAATTCCACTACAGTAATGTTTCGATTATATCACGCCTAGTTATATATATATATATATATATATATATATATATATATATATATATATATATATATATATATATATATATATATATATATATATATATATATATATATATATATATATATATATATATATATATATATATATATATATATATATATATATATATATATATATATATATATATATATATATATATATATATATATATATATATATATATATATATATATATATATATATATATATATATATATATATATATATATATATATATATATATATATATATATATAGCGGTGGATGTATATATGTATAAAACAATATATAAGTAAAAGTATATATATTCACTTAAATATATACAATAGAGTGACAGGAAAAAAAATGACACCTATCGGCCCACCTCTGAGTCGATTCCTGGTCCCACCAGGAGTATTTGTATCAAATTTGAAGCAAATCGAACAAGTCTAGCTACCGGACCAACGTGCCTGAAGTTTGTATGGGATTTTTCGACAATTTACATGGAGAAAACCCATTTGGTCGCATTTTCGCCGCTAGGTGGCACTGTATGCATCGTATTATCTCTGTAAGTGAAAATAAGAAAGATAATTTAATTATCTACAACTTTGTCGAAGACTGCTAGTGAATCCGGCTTTGTTAAAAGAAGTAATTAAACTTTTAACGAAGTGATGTCTGAGTCAGTTTTGTGATGTCTGAGTCAGCAGCGTATCAGTATCAGTATGGGTATCAGTACTCGATTCCCATGAACTATACATTTTTGTGAAATAATGGTTCGGTTTAGCTCAATAGTATGTTCAGAAGAACTATAGCATATAATACGAGTTATGTTTTGCTTAGAAAAATTTAGTTCCACCTGTGACCGCATAGAAGGCGCCAACACTAACTTTTCATAGAAGAGAGATAGAGCATCGAGATGTTTGGAATAATTATTGCAAAATGACTGTTCTACAACTTTGTGGAAGACACCTAATTTCTATCTCTTACCGTTGAAAAGTTAGTATTGGCGCCCTCTATGCGGTAACAGGTGGAACTAAAATTTTCTAACCAACATATGACTCGTATTATTTACTATAATTCTTCTGAACATACTATTGAGCTAAACCGAACCATTATGTCACAAAAAAGCATAGTTCGTTTGAATCGAGTACTGATACCCAACACAGTAAACTGAATGTACCTAGAGAATTGGTACTAGCGCTGTACCCAAACAGAAGGTATGATTTACCAACTAATAGGTGGAAACCTCTATAATATGTATTCTTTTCTATGTACAAGGTAGTCATAATTGATTCGTAATAAACTAATTTAGGTATAGTGAATATACCCACTTCTAAGTTCGTGCACTTTTCTGGATGCCTAAGTAAATTGTACCTAAATTCCACAAAACTGCACATACTCAGTAGTAGGTAACTTTATTCCTCCTAAAATTAAGTACCTGTTAATCAAATGTTAGCAGATTCAACCTAGAAATAGATAAATATTATAGGGATTGAAACCTATTAGTAGGTGATTCGTACTAATTTTATGGGTACTACGCCACTACCAATTTTCTAGGTATATCCAGTTTACCGTGAACCATGCACTGCTAGGCCCCATGCAAAACTGACTCAGACATCACTTCGTTAAAAGTTTAATAACTTCTTTTAACAAAGCCGGATTCCCTAGCAGTCTTCGACAAAGTTGTAGACAATTAAATTATCTTTCTTATTTTCACTTACAGTGATAATACGATGCATGCAGTGCCACCTATCAGCAAAAATGCGAACTAGTGGGTTTTCGCCATGTAAATTGGCGAAAAATCCCATACAAACTTCAGGTACGTTAGTCCGGTAGCTAGACTTCTTCAATTTGCTTCAAATTTGATGCAAATACTCCTGGTGAGACCCGGAATCGACTGAGGGGTGGGCCGATTGCGTATTCAAAAATTCATTATTTCTCTGGGCAGTCTAATATACATATTGATTTACATATACATACTAAGATACGTACATATACATATGTATGCACACAGATTCATGTATACATATATGGATATATAAGCGTGATATAATCGAAACATTACTGTATTAGATCTAGATTTGAGAAATGGTTGGTTTTTGTATGAGGTACTTTAATACGTTTAACGAAGAGGATTGATCTGTTTATTATCTAGAAATCACCTCCAGGAGTGCAATTGTCTACTTCTGCGATTCTCAACTTAGGGTTCTGGTGGTCCGCGAAGATGAATATCTTTTCCAGTCAGATATTATTAAGATTTAAAGCGTCTTCGCAACGAACAGAAAATATCATATTGATAGCAAACGAAATCGATCTTCAACAAAAGTATTACATTGTTGCCTCCGGATGCACAGGAAAATGAGTGTCTGTAAAGCGGAAAATATAACTTCGATTAACTTCAAACAAAATCCTCATAGACCTGCATGAGCAACTGTGTATAGACAACGCCTTAAACTTTAACCCAGACAGAAAACATGATTCCGAAGAACAACATACAACATACCATCGAATATGACAACGATAAAACCAAAATCCTGAATATATGGATGACGATAAAATTGAAGTGCACCTACACGAGCCAGCGCCGCGCATTGGACCAGAACACATTAAAGATTTATGTCATTGCCAACGATACTTGAGGAAATTTTTTCAGTAACATTCACAACGGCGCACAGTGTTGCCTAGCCGGACAAAACCTCAAAATTTTATATTTGATTTTTCATGATTTAACATTTTTCTCTGTTTCTTAACAGGTTGAAATATTAAGTCCCGAGAACGATAGTTCGATTTTTTACATGACTTCAAAGGTGAAATAGATAATGAATTCTGAAGAAAACTATTTTCAAACATAAGTTATTCAAATGAATATATCTTTTTAGTTAAGATTCCGATTGGGATCAAACTGATTTCATGTGAAAGGTTATTCGCTGGACTTATAGCTGCCATTCGATTTAGTCGATACATGCCTTTCTTCTCGCTCAGACATGAAAAACAAATAATAAATCGAGCAATAGTTTAAAGTTATAATGTTCAAAGTGGCTGTACTTTTTTTTGAAACGGTTCGGAAAGATCGGTTGTTGTTCACGATACTTGAAAATTAGTGCACTTTCCGAAAATGAATATCTTGTTTTGCCCCTTTCTGCCCCGAGGTATGAAAAAAGGTGATTTTTCATGATACGGCTGAAGGAGACGCATGGTAGCCTTTGACTACCCAGGATTCGCAATATAATTTATAGATGTGTCTTATCATTATCAACAATTGAAAAAATGTATATTCTGCTAAAAAATTCACCGCTCCTAATTTTTTGAAAATGAATTTTTGGAAATAGTGCACTTTATATTCGTAAATGTTGAAATTTCGAACCACCCTAAGTGCCAAAATTTTGAGGTAATACAAAACAAAAAAATAAACATCAAATATGAATTCAGCGTCACAAAATTACCCTAATGTGAAGTTTTCATCAAATTCGGGCCACTTTTGTGTTTTTGTCCAACTTTTGTATGGAAGGTGATCACTGTGCGGCGTTCGTGTTGTTAAAATTACGGAAAAAACTGCTCCGAAATCGCTAAGAAAAATCAACCGACATGATGAAACACAATCAATTGGCCAACCAATTACTAATGCGCCTTGAATATCGAAACTAACATCATGTACTAATATCGAAATAACTAGGAAGTGTCTTCTAACCAACAACCAGCACAATAAATGCTGATAAAGAGGGATTTACAACAGCGACTCGTAAGAGCAGGAAACTAGTAAGAGCTCCCGAATTCAAGCATTATGAAAGTTTTACCGTTCCGGTGGACAACACAGCTAACGCATCTCTACCTATAAGAATGTTCTTAATACGCAGCATCCACTGTATCCACTAGACCCTCTTGTCGGCAGTAACAAGGTTATTCTTTTATTTTTACATAATGGAAAAACAAGAAAGGCCCACGGCCTGAGGTGTGCGAAATATAACAAAAATAAAAATAAAAATCGAAATAAGGCCATGGATGTCCACCGCAACACAAGATTTCGAAGGGGTCCGTCATACGAAAAAATACGAATACGGGTATTTCACTCTTTATTTCAGCATAAGACTCTAAAAATTGGTTCACCCAACACCGTAAATTCTTTGCCAGCATTATTCCTGCAATTTAACCGATTCCTACGCGTCAAACACCGGAAGTGAGCAATGAAGCCCAATAATATATGATTGTCCACCAGTGATATTCTGATTCCTTCCTGATTCCATCAGTGACCTAACTATGCAAATACAAGCATAGTTGTAAGAATTCAATCACTTATATATCATCCTGGTATCAGTTTAAATTGGAAGATATATATGTGACTTTTCAAACGATGGGTTAGTTCCCTATAGTTGGCCAAATAGTCACTAAACAAACGAAGAAACTATTTTGCTCAGTTAAAAGATAGTCCTGTTGACGAATCACTATAGAAAAAAGTAACAAGAGACGCGAACTAATATAGCTGATCACCACCATGTATGGTGGCATGTGGTTTTTCTATATGAGAAAAACTGCATGGCCCTAAAATTAATTATTGAATTTAATATTTAACCTAGTATTTTCTTCTTCGAATTGACATATAGTTGCACACTCAAAGCCAAAAGCGCTCGTAATCAAACCAGAAGTAATGGAATTAGCTTCCATTTAACATAAGGTTAGCTAGGATTTTCAAGAGACTAAAAGACCGTTTAACATTAGTTAGCAGGGCCCACAAACGGATCTAGGGTAATGATCATATTCTCGCCCTGTTTCTATTATCACCCTACCAATTCGATGCCGTTAGTTAGAGAAGGGTCTACCATCTTTGTTCGAAGCATAGTAGGACGATAAGTGGGGTACTCGATTTAAATTTTCGTTGCGCCAAAACGCGAGCCCCGTTTACCAACCATTTTTGTTAATATATCTTAAGAAACAAGCAAAGATGTTGCTACAAACTTATACACATCCCATCAATTGTAAACCGATTAAATAAAAAAAAATGGTGCGAAGCCAAAATAGATTCTTTACCCTAAACACACATGTTTGCAACAGCCCTTGTGAAGCACTAGATTATTCTGCTGGGTTTGAAACAAACGAGCCTTTGAAGCGCCAAACCACTTGTCGCAAAAGTCACTTCGCTGAGTGCGGCATCTGATATGCATTACCGTCGTCGTGTAAGGAATAAGACACACCAACATGCAACATCCGACATTACGCAGCCAAGGTATAGCGAATTCAACTACGATGTGTTCTGAAATCATTAAACCAAGTGTGAAATTGAATTGTACGAATAAAGGTTTTACCACCCACCCGTCGTTGATTCGATGCGTGTAGCAATGCCAGCATAACATTAATGCACTAGAGTGCTCTTGGATATTTGCCAGGCCATATGTGCTCTGCCAGGCAGAAGAGCGTCTTATAAGGTGCATGTTCTGTTCTGCCTGCCATTCTGAAGGCCGCGTCCGGAATATGCACAAATTTCCGCCCATCCGACCAGCCACCACCGAATTGTTCCATCCGCCAACAATGCATGGCTTGGGTTAGAAGCTACCGGGCAAACTAATGTAGGGAGAACAGACTAGTACAACACAGACTAAACTAAAACAATATTCACAACGAGGTAAATAATATGTACACTGCACTTGAAAAATTCGCTTTCCTGGCGTGATGATTGCACATGAGAAGTTGTTCCGCCTCTGGATCAATTCAAAGAGTTAAATCAAACATGCTACAAACCTATTTTACAGCGCCTAGTGTTGAGCTTTCCGCAAAACGGGTACCTACTAACAGCAGAACATCACGAGTCCATTGTTGGAACTATATCCACATCCATGACACGGCGCGTGTTTGTGGAAAGTTTGTTTTAATTGTTCAAGCAAATGAAAATGTTCCTACTCCGTGGGACGGGCGGCGCACAGTGGCAGGTCTTCAAACAAAAGTCGGACAAAAGCGACATTTTTCTACATAGTGTAATCGAACATCTGCTAAGATTATGATCCTAGTTTTATGATAGATTTCTTTTATTGTTCAGTTATATCAATAGGGGAGAGTGGGTACGCTTGATTCCACTTTTGTTTTTTTCTCATAACTTTTCAATGAAATAAAAATTTCAATTGTAGCCCATTCAAATTGTAAGAGCTATGGATAATATGTAAATCCGAATACTATGTCCTGTCAGTAATATGAACAATTTTGAAAATCATGCCAAAACGCAAAAACCGCAAAAACGTGTGGTAACTTGATCCCCCGCCTACTAGGACTAAAGAAACAAAGCACACTATGACCTATTAATTTTTTTGTATGTATTGTGAATTTTTTTTTTCGAAGATCATGTTCAAATATCCGCAAGGATCAAGTGTCCTCACTCTCTCCTAATGTCATAAAAAATGGTAATCACTACAATAAACCCATTGTGTAAGGTGTTCAATAATTATATTAAACACCATGCGCCCTCATATCAATCAAAATTTTAAAATATCCTTTAAACCTCTTAGCAAGCTGCATTTAAGTGAACACAAAAATTGTGGTTGGAAAAGAAATTTATTGAAATATTAAAATACATAACTAGGGTTGAACTACTGTCAACAATCGTCTTCTCATCCAGTGATCGTACAATTTTTAAAGTATGCATGAGATGCTCAGGAAAAACAGAAAATATCAATAATTGAAACATTACTTTTCTAGGTTTTGTCCAGTATCCGGCAACTGTGCGGCATTTCGAACTATAGAGATGACACTCGGTATAAGGTTAAGCAGAGCGAAAATTGTCTGTTTGTCGGGTTTATATGTTGAGGGGATATTTGATATACCACCATTTGCGCATAACATATGAAAGCGATGCAATAGACAATATTCTAAAACTAATCCTAGCTGATAGAGACATAATTAGCATTTGTCGAACTGAACGAAAACTAAATAACAATTTCGATAATGTATACTGATTTATCTTTCTGCCAGATAACGAGAGTATAATTGCGGATAATGAATACAATTAGTTTAATAACAAAAATTAATAATACTATTAGGAGGATTAAAAGCATATTTTGAAAAAGTTTTGCGTCTATTGGTATAATCGATGCTACACAACTTAGGTTAAATGAATTACTAAAGTACTATTTTTTATCTGCTGTAATTAATCCTGATCGATACGTTAGCTTCCACTAATACCAATTTGTTTTATCAATTGAACTGAGAGATTCCTTGAAATAGCGGCCGACCATAAGACATGACCATCACCGCTGTCTTTGCAGTTGTGTTCGGTTTATGAATCTCCATGTGTTCCTCTTGCGATTAGAACATTTTGATTTGATAGCACACAATTTTTTTTTGCAAAAGCAAAAATTGCTGCTGAAAAATAGACCCAAAACCTTTTTTTTGTTTTGTCAACAAAAGCCTTAAAACAAAGGGAACATCATAAATCGTCGCTGTTGTGCTATCTTATGACAAGCGCCATTTTGCACATTTCGATAAAAACGATTTTTAAAGTTTGAGATTGAATTTCTTGAAACTTATAAACGGTATAAACAATTCAAAGAAGACAATTGATGCTTCTATCTATTTTGTATTATGCTCTCAAATATTACGAAGATTGGTTGACTATGTTGCGAGTTTTTACTATAAATGAAAACAAAAGTCGCACTCACACGTGTCATAGGTGTGTGTATTGATGACAAAATTTGTATGGCGTGTCATAATCATGCATGGAAAATTTTCCCTAAAAAAATCATAAATTATTAACTTTTATTCATATATTTGGCTTCGTTTAGTTTATAAACAATCGGTGAGATGCATTTTAATTGAAATGAGTCAGGGAATCTAGAAAAAATAGTTATTTTTGGTTACAGTGTTGCCAACTATGCTATATTTCCAGTTTAAAGCTTAGATTACATTTTTCTCACAATTCGTGTATTTTTATTTTGAAAATGATTACGCTATTGTGTTTCTGAGATAGTTTTACATATAAAATCATCTTATACATCAAGATAATTTGAGCCAATCCCCAGACACAGTCATTTAGAGCAAAAAATTAAAAAATTTCTCGCTATATCTCAATAACGTTTGTCATAAGATAGCACAACAGCGACGAAATGTCATTGCATAATGGAGAAACCTTCCGTCATACTAATTGACAGACAAAACTATGATTTTATTATAAAATATAATTTTAAATGTCATTTTAAATTAAAATGCCAGTAACTAATTATTCCAAAATGTGATAGTTTTCATGATATTTGGAATTTTACTCCGACAAAAAAAATATTTCGTGTGATTATGCCCTTTTTATAAGTTATTGAGGTTTCTCTATCAAGATAAATCAACAATCAAACATTTATCGTTTAAAACAGGAAAGACATGTTTTAATGAATTTGAAGAATTCCACGAAGATCCGTCCGAAAATCTTCTAAATCGTGACCGACCATCTTATACTCCGATGAAACTTTACACGTTTCACCGGCAGGGAAAACTTAACATTTTCTACAGTCAATAAGATTATTTTGATACAAGAACAATTTTTTAAAAGAGCGTATAAGTTTCTACATGTAGCATACTCGAAAAAAAATTGTTTGATTACTGTATTTTAAACAGGAAAACTATCTGAGCAAAAGTAACCGGGTAACTTCTGCACACAAAAAATATACACTGAAAAAAATTTTGCGTCATTTTTCACAAAAACAAAAATTTAAGTTAAAAATTTAAATTGCAAGATAAACATTTTTAATATTTTTTTATAATTTGTCAACATAAACCTAAATAGAAAACAAACATATTAAATATGATTGCATGATAGAGAACTTATCGGTGAAAAGTTTTAATAATAGTAATTTTATATATCTTTTTGAATTGCATACAAATTGATATACAAAATTATAATTTTATCACAAAATATTATTCTAAGCATCATTTCAAATTAAAGCGCGTTCAACAAAAAAATTCCAAAATGTAAAAATTGTCGAGATATTTGGAATTTTACTTCAACGAAAACAATAAATTCGTGTTATTATGCCCTTTTTAAAAGTTTTTCATGTTACCCATCATAAAATGTCAACAATCTAATGTTCATCATTTTAAAGACGTAAACAAACTTTTTACTGTATTTGCATCAAAGATCTTTCAGTAAAAAAGTTTTCCTAGCAACAACTTTTGGCTTGTTTTTATAATTCGTACTGCAGTCAAAATTTTTTTTATTGAATATTTAAATCTAAATGTTTGTATCACAAATTTGCTGAAATGTGGCAGCTCTCGAGATATTTTGAATTTTGTTTTAGCAACACAATTATTTTGTTTTATTGCGACCATTTCTTAAGTTATTTACGTTTTTCCATCAACAAGAATGAGTTTTTCACAATGCCCATAAAATTTCCTGTAACCGTCCCTTTGACATCAAGGCGATATTGTAAACTATTTGAAAGCTGCATGAAAGCAACCAAAGAACGATTCAACTGTCCAGTTAGTCATCAGACCTTATGGTTGAAGAACTATTGTTGTCGTTGAAAAAACGTATAACTTACGAAAAGGTCGCAATAAAACAAAACAATTGTGTTGTTAGAACACATTTCTAAAAAAATTTGTTAGGAGTATTTTGATTTAAAATGACGTTTAGAATCGTATTCAGTAACGAAATTGTATTTTTGACTGCAACTATTACGAATTATAAAAATCTGTGAAAAGTTGCTGTTAGGATTTTTTTATTTTTTATAGTCCAAAGACACTGAAAAGTTTCTACTATTGAAATTTCTCGAATTTTTTGTTTGTGGAAAAAATGATCTAACGTCTTTGGAAACGTTGTGTAGATTGCTTTTACGAATATCTTTGCTGAATACAAGAAGTCTCTTTTTTAAATGCTTAAGAAGTTATAGCTCGTATTATTTAGATGAACCCCAAAAATATTTTTTTTTAATTATCTTTTCTACTATCATTCCTACGGGTTTTTTTCAATATAAAAATGAACGAATCGAATTTTATGGACAGAAAAAACGACCTAAAAGGGATACTCTTCTACATCTTCAGCAAATGGCTCTCGATAGCATTCTAGAGTTTAAGCTTCCACACAGAACAGCAGAAAACCTTGTAGTGATCGTAACCATTATTACTTATAATTCTATTTGCTTCGAAATAGATAAGCAGCTTTTCCTTACAGTTTGTTCGGTAGTTCTACAAGTGAGGCATATGTCTCCGAATTGCAGAATTGAAGTCCATTTGAGTAGCTAGAATGAGATTTAATTTCGAAATATAAAATTGCATTCTCGACTAAAAACCAAGTGAGTAACATTTTAGAAAACTTTGTAAATCAGTAGTGATGGACTAATCATTCGGCGATTTATGAATTCATGGAATTAGTCCGAATGATCACTCAGCTCTATCTAAGTCCAAGTACTTTGAATCATTCTCATGATTGTCTGTTATTGCATGTCGACCAAAGTTTGCTACAGAATGTAGTACCTTGGAAAATATATAGCAAATGATACTAAGATGGACTTTTTAAAACCGCCCTGAATAGAACAATGTCATACTAAATGACATATATGTAATGTAGTTAGAAGATAGCAAATTAGTAAAAAACTAGTTTCCATACTTGCCATGCCATCGATATTTCTGACTCAGAATTGTAAAATTATGGAAATTGAGGGTCACCCATAAAACCCCCATGTTATGTTGGGGAACAGTTTAGGCTTCTGTAATTTTTCTATTTCGATTCGCCAGCAAGTGGTAGCAGTAGTTTTATCCATAGCCACAGTAATCCGTTTTTATTGCAGGGCAGGCTTGTAGAAGTTCGATACAGTCAACAAGTCATGGGGCTGAAACTGAATCATAACTACGTCCCATGTCACAGTCTTGGTCCGGCGCGACGGAAGGGGTTTGCTTCAATATGAAATATACCGTATCTTGCTGTGGTCCCATCCGATGGACTATGGAGAGCTATTCGAGTTGCTGGTAAAGCCGGCTCAGCCACAATTTATTCAAACTTCCCCCTGTCGAAGGCAGTTTCATTTATTTCGTTTCGAATGCTTAATGTATGCGGTTGCTATTGCTTCGATCCTTATTAATAGCGAAACGGAAGTGAATGACTCTCAGAAGAGCCATTTAACAACGATAGTGCTGTACTTACCAATTTGAGAATATACTACCCATAATCACAAATCAGCTACATGTAAGGTAAGGATAAGATAGAAATTGGATGTTTTGGAGTTAGTTTATGGACGCACAATAAGCGCAAATAAATGTCTCTCAGGTGGCACAAGGGAGGCAAAATTCAATGCAGTGTAAAGAAGGTTGTTCAAATAATTTTCACTGTAAAAATTCTTTGGTAGTTTTTTTACCTATTTCTACCCAAACTAACCTGACAAATGGATTCGTAAATTGTTCTACGACTAAATTAATCGTTTACCTCAACATTGTTTATCATTATTAGCAGCGAGAGAAAAACCTTAACGAATAAAAATAAATTTGTGAATAATTCGTGATTCTCAATTCATAATTTATTCAAACCGCATATCATTTACGTTCAGTAGGATTATATTACTAACCCTGCAATCGCCCTGTACACTAATCGACAGTGAAGTCTGTCGAAGTAGAAGGTCTAGTTACGCAACGGCATGTAGTACTAAGGATTTGCTTTGGAACGAAATAAATTAACAGCCTGTCGAGAGATTCAAATTAAACTCCCAAAATTAGTTGGTTCGAATTCATTCGAAGAGGATGAAGTTTGCCTTTTCAAATAAAATAGAAAACACTCAACCATCTCACTATGCTTCAAATGTCGATTGGATCCTGCTTAAGGACTACCATAACATCATATACATACGCCTTCATCGTCAGCCTATATCTGAACCAAAAATAGAAAAGACCGGTCTGGCAGTAAACGAAAGCATATTGGTTCAACGGCAGGAATTTCCATATTTGAATATTAAAATTTTAATCAAATTCAATCAATGTTTCAATACCACTAGCATCCAGTGTGGGTGTTTTAAGAAAAAAGATGCTTACATAGGTCAGCAGGAATCAGAAATGTATTTATTTTCATTCAAACTCACTGCCGAACTTTACTGTTCTCTACATTTCTCTATTTTACTAAGCTTAACTCTAGTAATTATAAGCATTATGCATTCCACCTAGCTTTTCTCTACGCTTCTCTGCTATATTTTGTCCCCTCCTAAAGGATGCCCTTCGGGTTGATTTGGTGTTGTTGTTATGTCGTTGGCCTGCAAGTTTAGGATCTTCGTTTCCCTATCTTCGTTATCCACTCTCTGCCCCGTGTCTTCAAAATAGTTGCCACTACTTCGCTTTTGGAACTAATCCCATTTTTCAATGATTTTCTGAAGTATAACAGGTCAACTAACAAAAAGCAAAGGTGAATGCGTTTCTCTAGTTTTAATTGCTCAGTCTATCTTGTTGAAAATTTTTCTAACTTTATTTCTAGTTTTTAAAACTGTATCTCATTTAACACACCGAACCCATCCCCCTCACATAATGTATCAAAATTCAATTATAGCCTCCAGCACAACGAACTGTACTCCCAGATTTAAGTTAACTGTAGAATTGTTTCCTTCTCCTATGCTCTAATCTACTCTAATCTACTCTACTCCATTCTACTCCATTCTACTCCACTCTACTCCTCTTTACTCTACGCTCCACTCTATTCTTCTCTACTCTACTATACTCTACCCTACTATGCTCTACACTATTCTACTCTGCTCTACTGTACTCTACTCTGAACAGTGGCGTAGCCAGAAATTTGGTTTGGAGGGGGTTTTGACGAAAATCTTAGATTTTTCAAAAATGATGGCGGGTCTATTGATGACATTTAATCTGTAGGTCGCGATCGACTGGGTACTACCGTGTTCTGCAGTAACAGCGAAATGGGATGGTGTGAGCGGGCATGGGCGCTATGACCATACCGTAGGCAGAACTAAATACCTGTCGCATGTGTCAGTTATGTTGGGTGGCGGACTACGAGACAGGTTAGGTCAAGTTCAACGAGTGGCCCAAAAACACCACTTTACTAACAAAAACATGAGCTGAAAACTCTCAACTTCGAAACCGTAGCATTTGAGGAGCTTTGATAAACGGGGCAGAAGGTGTGGAAATGCGGGGATCGAGCGACGGCACAAGAGCTGGACAAAATGCGCCAACGCGTGATCAAGTGGCAGACCATCAGCGAATGGATGTGTGTAGTGTGGATCAAAAGCCATATCAATGTGCACTGACCTCACATCCGCCGGGGGCATTGTATAAACCGGTTATCGCACAGAATAGTCTGTACACTTTATAAATAATGTGCAAAAATTCTCACGATTGATAAGTATATTATGACGAATACCTAAATAGCGAAGCAGTAGACGACAAGAGTATTGCAAGAATCAGCTTGGAGACGAGCGCAGTCGACGACGGATTCCGGATCTGCCTAAGATTCATGAAAAAATAGGACGGTTGAACCGCTGGTAATGATCAACTGTCATGTGAACTACTCAAACGCAGAGTAGAGGAATTGGCTAGAGTGGGTGCTTTTGAAAATCTGGAAGGAGGAGATTTCACCGAAGTATAGGAAGAAGGGAGTAGTATGTCCCATCTATAAAAATGGTGTTAAGCGGGATTTTTGCAACTAATTACCGATTAATCACATTACTGAACTGCCCTTGTATGCAAAGGTGACATAAACGCCATCCAGCATATTTTTCAGGAAATCAATTTTCAAATCTTGCATGGTGCGGGTAAAAGGATGCTTTCGCCACTTTGCTTTTCGCATTTCAACAGGTAATTTTTTATTTTCATTTGAAGTCGTTTGCACTGAAAGATGCGAATTTTCGTAGTGAACATAAAAATACGAAAAAGTTAAATTTGACCAAAGTGGCGTTGAAGTCACTTTTGCATACTAGGATAGTAAAAGTCATCTACAAGGTATTCTCCCAAATTCTTTGTTGCCGCCTATAACCGTTAGTAAGGAAATTCGTAGTGCAATATGGTCTATAATGCACAAATACGGGTTGCATTCATATCTTCAACCAATCTATTTGCAATAACATTCTTGGAAACTTTGCTGAAGATACTAAATTTTATTGGAATTAGTACTGCATCCAACTGGAAAAATTAATCAACAAAATTATGCTGCTAAATACTAAAGCTGATGGTTTCCAAATTATGGAATATTGGCGCCATTCAATTCGATACCCAAATGTACATCATAAAAAGCGAAAAACGTTCAAAAAATTTTTTATTACCGATCTTAGCTGGTGGCACTTTACATAAATGCACATAAAAACCGATTCTGACCTGTTAGAGACAAGCGTAAAACGCCATTTTGCATCAGTTTATATGTAGGCGTTTTCATTGAGCCATTTTGCTTGATATTCACATGATTTATCAACTATAGGATCCTCACTAAAATATTAGTTACAAGATCCCATTCTCACAATTTACAAAAAGTCCCCATAACGTTTAAAACATTAGGTTCTCAATGTAATGAACAGATAATAAACTTCCAAAATTATTATTTGAATATTCAAATAAGCATCAGCATCAAACTTTTTTTCTTCAATTCAAATATTTTGGTTTGGAGGGGGTTTTAACCCCCAAAACCCCCCCTTGGCTACGCCACTGACTCTGAATAAAATGAGCAAAAGCAAATGAATAAAATGAATAATATGGATAAAATAAACAGAATGAATAGAATGAATAAAACAATAAAATTAAAAAAAATGTTTACATTTTTTTTAAATAAATAAAATTTATAAAACGAATAAAATGAATAAAAGAAATAAAATGAATAACATAATAAAATGAAAAAATTGAACAAGATAAATAAGATGAATGAAACAAATAGGACGAAAAATATGAACAAAACTAATAAGATGAATAAGATGAATATGATGAATAGGATGAATAATATGAATAATATGAACAAGCTGAATAAGACGAATAAGATAAATAAGATGGATAAGATGAATAATATGAATAAGATGAATAAGACGAACAAGATGAATAAGATTAATAGGATGAATAAGATGAATAAGATTAACAAGATTAATAAAGAAGCGAATGACCCTAAGGTTAAAACCTCTATAATCAAATTTAAAAAAGCAAGATGAATAATTTGAATAAGAGGTATAAGATGAATAGAATAAAATAAATAAATTGAATGAAATGAATAAAATAAATCAAATGAATAAAACGAATAAGATGAATAAAATGGATGAAGTAAAGGAAATGGATGAAATTAATAAATTTGATAAAATTATTGAAAAGACACAAAAATATTTGAATGAATATAAGAATCAAGATAAAAAAATAGATGAAATGGATAAACAATCAATCAAATTTATTCTGTTCATTTTAATAAAATAAAAAATGGAAAACAGGAACTTAATAAAATCAATAAAATGAATATAAATGATAAAATGAATAAAAGTAAAAAAAGCAGAATGAAATGAAATAAATTATTAAAATGAAAAATAGGTATTAAAATAGTAATAAAATAAATTAAATTGTGCCAAAACAAAAATCTGGATGAAATAAACAAAATGAGTGAATGAAAAAGTAGTAAGTATATTTAACTGAATAAAACTTGTGAACTGAAAAAATGGCTAAAATGTTATATGCATAAAACGAATAAGCTACTCAAAATGCTTCCATAGAATGAAACACGTAAAAGAGATAAAATGAATAAAATTGACTCAAATGAACAAATGAATTTATTAAATACTTAGAATTTGTCCAATATACCACACGCAGAAAATAAACGGAATGAATACAAATGATTCAAATAATGTAAATGAATAAAACAAATTAGACGAGCTTGAGAACCATTATTGCAAAAAGTTCTGAAATGGTTGTAAAAATCCCATTAGTTGAAGAATGATTTATTAATGCACAATGCTGTTTCTAGTGCTACCATTATCTTTTGTTTTCACATTTTCGTGTTCGTTATTCTTTGACTGGCAGTATCGTTTAAGATTATCTGGTGTTTCTAATTTATCAACGGACCTTAATTAGTTATCAGAATACTGGAACGTTAAACTTGTTTTGAAATTTAAAGATATCTTTTTGGTTACAGATTTCTGAAAATATTCATTTTGCGTCAAATGGTCAACGAACTATGGTAAGGTTTAAGTGGGTACAAACCTTCTTATTTTTCAAAAAAATTGAAATTTTTTGGATTACTTTATCTGAAAGCACAACTCTTTGAGTATATTTTCACAAATGTTTCTAGAGATCCGAGGAATACATCAAAAGTTTCAACGCTTCCAAGCGCGCTTCGTCTACCAAAAGTAGTGGTAGCTTAAAATTTTAAACTCGATTATAACGAAATGTTTTTTCCATAAAATGTTTTTTCGTGTTCACGATTGCAGAAAAGCCACTCAACCGATTTTCTTCATTTTTTTTTTCAATTGACCTTTATTAATTCTTCTCGTACCTCAATGATTCTTTTTTATGCATAAATTTTTGTTTTGAAGATAAGAATTTTTCAATACAATTTTCAGAGCTTAAAAAGCGATTTTTTAGGAAATGCGTTCACGAATGCAGGAAAAATTGTATTTATTGAACTAATCGTTAAGGTACGAGAAATAGTCATATACTAATGGAGTTTTTTTTAAATTTTGGGATTTTAGTTGATCAATTGGTCTTTAATCGTGATCATCGCAAACCTCTTAAATAAAAAGGTTTTCAGGGAAAAAGCCATAACTCCGCCAATTATCAACTCATTTTTATAAACTTATGCTTATTTAGTTCACCGAATAATGTACTACCAAAATATAATAAGTTTTATGTAATAAAATTATTGCTTTATGCCTTTACGTAAATTCAAACTGTCCTGACATTTTTCTCACAAAATGGCATATAACCCCTTAATACGAACAGGTGACTAAAATGTGCTGTCTTATATTCTTGCGCAAAAAGTTTGTCAGAATTGACAATATTGTACGACACTCACAAAGGAATTTTTAAACATGCCAGAATCAACAAAAACTTATGTTTGGGATATTTATAACAAATAGAAATTTTCAGGTGCAGTATTTCAACGCTTAATTGGAAATAGTTAGCTTATGAACTGAGATAGGGTCACATGTGCTTTCAAGCCCCTTACACAGAGAGCGACACAGAGAGAGAGAGAGATGAAAAGAGAATGCGATTCGTGAATGAGACAGAGTGGTATTTCAAAGCATTCATTTGCAAAGAAGTTAAGTGTCTAGAATTGTTTTATTGTCTATAGCACAAAAATCGATTACAATGCAGTCTCTTTCCAAGTTATTCCAATAGCTTGCGAATTGTTTCGTTCGGAATTCTCATTCCAAAGATATGGAATAATAAGCCCTATAAATTCCAACACCATGAAAATGAAACTATCAAACTATCAGAATAAGTAGGTATTTAAATTCTTGGAAAAGTATAACGGCCTGAGAATGGTGAAATTCGTCTGTTTGACCGCAACGAGAGAACTCGAATTGAATTGAATACCGAAACTATCGCACTACTATTTGAGCAAAAATGGCAGATGCTGCTCTATCCAACGGCTTCAAGTTAGTAGGGTGATGATAGCAATATGGCGAAAAATGGGATTATTTGGTAAGATCATGTGTGTTCTAATTTTTCACTAGAAGTTTCGGATACAAAAAAAAAGTCTATTGGTGATGCAACAAGAGAAACTATAAAAAAGATTTTATATCATTACCAGGCGGGTTATATGATGATCTGTGTATTCATATACCATCAAAAACCACGGTTGATCGCAATGTTTAATGCAAAGATCGAACACCTTATCTTTGTAAAATGATCGCTCTTTATTTTTGTAGGAAACTTACGTATTAATTTTTGAGAAATAGTTCATTCACTATTGAATAAATGCACAAAATATTTCCGGAATCGAATTCCTTGAATCACGTAGATATATTTTTATACCTCGATATTCAAAATCGGTTTGGTAGTGCCTCCAAAGCACCAGAAAAGCTATACTGATACTCTCTATGTAACTGTCTCATTTTTCGCTATTAAAAATAATAAACATACAAAGTGTTTAATATCTCCGCCGTTTTCTGTGATTTTTTGTTTGTTTTTGACGGCTTAGTCAGTCTTTATAGAATTAGTAGAACGTATTTTAATTTTTGCCCGACGTTTCGGTGCTCTTTAGCACCATCTTCAGCGAAAAAAATAGTTCGTTCTTTGTCTGAACGCATTTTGAAGCTAACTGTCTGGTTTGTTGTTTGGTGGTATATCTGTATAAATAAGTCTTTCGAATTTGGCGCTATTTTTGAAACTATCTAATTTCGCTTGTTGATAGCGCCCTGTATTGTATGCAATGGCAATGACCCCGCCATTGCATGCAGTACAGGGCGCTATCAACAAGCGAAATTAGATAGTTTCAAAAATAGAGCCAAATTCGAAAAACTTATTTATACAGATGTATCGCCAAACAACAAACCAGACAGTTAGCTTCAAAAAGCATTCAGACAAAGAACGAACTATTTTTTCCCTTGAAGCCCGAAACGTCGGACAAAAATTAAAATACGATCTACTAATTCTATAAAGACTGACTAAGCCGTCAAAAACAAATAAAACATCACAGAAAACCGTCACAGTCGAACTCTACATATAATAATCTCCTCCGTTTGTAAACGGATTTTGACAATCTATAGCTTGTTAGAAAGGTGTTTTATAAGCTTTGTAATTATTTACACATAACATAACTAAATTGATTTGTTCGAAAATTATTCGCTAAAAACATGTCGTGTCTTGACAAAAGCACCAAGATCGCAGAAAGTATACAACATATCCAAAAACAAAAATGATAGCTTCAAATTATCACGTTAGGCCTTTTCATTGAAATTAGTTTCAAACCAATTGCTTAAATAATTACATGACAAAAGTGTACATATATACAGGCACAGACATATAGACATCGTCCCAATTTGTCTAGCTAAGTCAATTGATATAAAAGACAGTCTTCAAAATTTGAGCGAATCCTATATATTTCTTTTGTAAGAAATGTAAAAGGAGTTTCTCTGCAATACATTTAAAATGAACAAATACAAGTACCTAGTGCTTTCTCTTTGCTCATTCAACCAAAAACACAAAGCCTCAAAACCGCAGCCGCCAAACCGGATTGTTTGCAAGCGGCATTGAACAAAGATTGATTGAATTTTGTAATGTAACGTCTAGTTGTGGCAATAGCTTCATTTAACACTAGCCAGTCAGTCGAAAAGATTATGAAAGCGGTGCCGCTGAGCGGGGAAATTAAGGGTCAGGGTACAATGGATTCTTCATCAAAGCATCCGATGAACATCACTGGTTGATTGTCGTTCGATGTCGCCTGAGGCCAAATAGCAGTTATCACCCAGTCTACAGTATGAGCTGGGTGGTGTACTACGAGGGGGTTGCGAGAAGTGTTTGAGATATGGAAACAATAGAATAGAAATCGCATTCAATGCTGTAATCAAATCAATTCAGAGAGAATTGATCGGATTTATTTTATGTGCAGCTGATGGGAATAATGTTGAGTTGCTTTTGTTCTCATCGTGTTTGCGCTTTTTACGATTATTCCACTCCAGATTATTATAAATGTATCTGCTTCGAGACATAAGATTAATTGCTTGAACTGGCATTTGAAGTAGTTTAACCAACTGAGGAATGGATAGTTCTATTGCTAATAAAGGTAGAGCGTGTTCTCTCCCTCACTGTTGCTGTAGTACCTTTTTGTAATTAATTCAATAACTGCTATCCGTTTGCTTTCGAGCAATCCAAACATATGGCATTGAATGATGATGCACTACTAGAATACAATTTACAATGGGAACTATGACTGCAATTTGCTGTACAGCGAACGTTACTTTTTCGACGTCATCCAGATTGTACGTGATTGATAAGAAAAAGTTTTGCGCTCGGGCTACACTCTGTAGCATCGGATGAAATGTATTCCTTCCATGGTTGCACAGAGTATTACTCTAGATGTGGACCCTTGAATGATAAACTTCAATCTATAAACCAAGATTACGATTACTACGCTTTAAGGAAAACTGGTAAAACAGGATGTAATGCGTGAAACCTACTAACAGTAAAGAAAAGAGAAAATGCTTTGGAAAAGTCGTTCCGATTTGTTCCGGAATGTTTTGCCCCACTTTTATGTTGATTATTATGTTACATCCAGCGATGTCAGCGGTAAAGACATGTCTTCATTTTGAAGCAATTTGAAATGTTGTGAAGACATTTGGCCTGTGTAGCCAAGGAGGACCAAGCGCCATTTTGAGATACATGCTCTAAAACGCTATCACATCCAACATAGCTAGTGCAACACCCACATCTATTTAGTTTTGGGAACACAAATAGTAAACGAAAGCAAATAAGTGTTCCTTAATTTGCTATGTTAATAGTAGATTATTCAAAAATGCATTAAAAATACTATAAAAAATATTGCGCTCAGTTCGGTAATGCAGGCCATTTATGAAGACGATTTTCTTTTGAGAGCTTCTAATTTCTGGCAAATTTGTGGCTCAAACTCAACAACCCATTCCGAACCCTGGTTGTTGTAAACGAATGAAACTATTTTTATTGAAGACATTTGAAAAATATACCTGGCATCGCTGGTTCCATCGGGCATGCTTCTCGTTATCGTCCCGGAATGACTCCAAATGACTATTCGAAAACACCTAAATACTAAAGATAATACATATATTTGACAATTTAAAAAAGTTTAATGAACAATATCGGACGATTTCCGTAGCTGCGGGAAAATAGGCAGTAGAGTGGCAAGAAAAAAATGGCCCCTATTGGGCCATCTCTGAGCTGATTCCTAGTCCCACTAGGAGTATCGGCTCCAAATTTAAATCAAATGGGACAAATCTAGCTACCAGACTAACGTGTTTGAAGTATGTGTGTGTGATTTTTCGACAAGTTACATGAAAAAAACCCAACGAGGTGGATTTTCACCGCTTTGTGGTACTGTATACATCAGTTTATCACTGGAAGCGAAAATAAGAAAGATAATTTCATTGCCTACAGCTTTGTAGAAGACTGTAAATCAATCTAACTTCCTTGGGAGAAATTATTAAACTTTTAAGTAAGTCATGTCTGTGTTAGTTTTGTATCGAACCTAACATCACATAGTGGAAAATCAATAGTCGATTCTCACGATTTTTTTTGCGAAATAATGGTTGCGTTTAGCTGAATAGTAGAGTCAAATGGGGTCAAATAAGTATGGGGGTGCAGTAGGTATTACGTTATTGCACAGATCGCTCGTGTTTCGTGAATTAGATACACGGTAGAGAACATCGTTGACGACTGTCATTTCGGCTGTTACCGTGGATCACCTGTATTATTTACAGCGTTGTTTCGCGTGTTGTTCTGCGAAAACGCAATGTATTTCGTGCTCAGTACAGTACATTACAGTAATCAATGTAAAAAATGTCAAGTGAATTTTTTCTTATGTAAAAATTAATGCTGATTACGAGTATTGTGGAGGTTTATCGATATTTTTGTTTTTGAAAAAAACAGGAACATCAGCATAAAACATACGCTTGGGGGCACGATATGTCAGTCGTTTGAGGGTCTTTACTATAATGTAAATTTGAATTATTTTGATAGGAAAATTGTGCTCAATTTCATGCGAAAAACGCTAAAACGAAGTGAAGAGGTCATAAAGAACGCAATTGAATCTGTTCAATCAGCCTCCAAACAACTCAAGGCACCGTTCGAAACATTACGTGCTCGTGCGAAAGAAAAGTACTCGTCATCAATGAAAGCGCGTCAGATATCTCGCGTGAGTCAACAATATAAAAAAATTAAGGTATTGTTGAAGTAGATAATCAAAAAAACATAATCGAAAAAGAGAAAGAGAAATAATCAAAAAATGCTCCGAAGCGCAAATGTGATCGTGGCACAGCTAAGCAACCACGTGAGCCGGAATGCACAACGTCAATTCCACACTCTGACGACGACGAGGGCATCAAAAAAGTCATTTCCAAGTACAACCCCAGACACAGCTGCTGAAAAAACATGTTTTTCAACATTTTCTTCCTAATGACGACAATGAATTGCATTTATGATTTGTGTTATTAATTTTAAATATTCTGCAGTATTCATACTCTTCAAATAAAAGTTGACGCGCTGATTTTTCTAGGTGTGTATAATGTTTTATTTAACATCGAATATAGTGACCTATCGTTCCCCCAGATTTTGAAAACATCGAAAAATGTACCTTTGCCTTATTGGATAGCTTGAAAAATATTTAGGAACCATTCATAAATTACGTAACGCAAAAATTGCCCCAAATTGACTCCCCCTCCCCCATGTAACAAATTTTCACAAACTTCTCTATCCCCCTTCCCCTATTACGTAACAAATTCCTTGAAAAATAATGTTTTTCTTCAATAAAAACATGTTACGTAACGCGCTAGCTTACTCTCCCTCCCCTATATGTAACAATATGTCACAATTTGTAGGACCCTTCCCCCCTCTAAAACCGTTACCTAATTTATGAATGGTACCTTAGCCATGCATAAAATTGTTATTGCCAAAACGTTGCCAGATGTATAACCTTTCCAACAAGTGCTTGTTTGTCAAAATCAGTATACGAGCTCGCCAAACAAAACTAGGGTCAAGTAGGCCCACTCTACTCTATATTTGGAAGAATTTTAGTACATAATATGAATCATCTCTTGACTATAAAATTTTAGTTTGACATATCACCACATACAGGGCGCCTAACTTTTTCCCGGAAAGGGATAGCAATTGGATGTCTTCTACAAAAGTTGCAGAACAGATTTTTTTCAGTAATTATTCTTAACATACCTGTATACTATCCCTTTTTCATTTAAAAGTTAGTGTTGGCGTCCTCTATGCGGTGCAATGTAGTGCTAAAATTATATAGTCAAGGCATGACTCATATTATATATTATAATTGTTCCAAACATACTATTCAGTTGAACCCAACCAATATTTCGCAAGGCAGTGTTAGGGAACCAGGAATTAGTTTAGGCGGAAACCTTTCTTTTTTGTATTTAACATATAGTACTTCAAGTAATGTGCAATATATTTTGCAGTGTGTTTATAGTAATGTAAGATGAAGTTTGGTCATGGGTTTCTTAAAATAATATTTTATTGTGTCTATCACCTACGTTTCGAAGAAGCTCTATGCCTTCATCTTCAGTAAGTGGTCGTTCATCTTTCTATCAATGTGTGTTTATGTTGTATTACACCTTATTTGGCAGAAACTACGCTCGAAACCCAATATCATCCATATTGGGTTGTTACTTTTTTAAATTTTGTTACGCAATGCGTAGTAGACGTTGGGCGTGATTTTCACTGTGCAAAAATAGTTTTTCTGAAACTCTCTCCAAAAAAAGGTAAACTTTTTTCGTGAATTTCGTCAATGAAGGGACATTTAAATTGTGCTTTTTCATGGATAATTCAAGAATTTGCTTTTGAATAAGAAGTACGAGTCGAAGTCAATAGCGGGTGTGAAAAATAACGGCAAGGTTCGGTTGATATATGGTCTGTGTTAAGCCAAAGAGAACTAAGAGCCATTTTGAGATACATATCCGAAAATCGCTATCGCATCTAAAGTAGCACTACAAACACGTACATCAATTTATTTTAGAACTCAAATAGCTATCGAAAGTAACGACCCTCCCCTCGCCCCTGCGATTACAGGCTGGAAACCACTACAACAAAGTGTGCATATCCGCCACAATGATCAACCAACCAATGAAAATGTCAATATACAATGCATCCTACTTCCTACCTTTTCTCTTACTAACTTACTAACATAAGCCACCCCTAAATATTATTGATTTATCTATGAAATTTAGCTTAAAAAATACTTAGAAAAAATTAAGGCGCTCAGTTCGGTTTAGCTTAACAGAAGTCATACAGTCTTCTTGAAAAGGAATCCAACACTTGTTATGACGACTCCAGTAATAATTTTATTTCCATTTGAATGCTTATTTCCTAGCGTACCGACAACTAGCTCCACACATACTGTAAACTTCTATCGGATCCACACCCAAATTTCATCGGGATTGACACAATGCTAAACAGGTTTATCGCTAAATATGACCACTGGTGTATGTATATATGGAACTCGCCACAAATCATTCAAAATCGATGAAATATTGACGCAAATACAGATTCAGTACATTTGTACAAATAGCTACTGATGCAAGAATTTAATTATTTTCATTATAAATAAAGCACTATTGAGTCACTGTATCTGTTAACAACACTATCCTGGAACAATGGCGATAGACAATAACTCGATGGTGGCGAGCTGATGAAATGAGAACAGAAATATCCTGTTTGTACACGATGCAGACAACAGTATGAAAGTGAATGAAATTATGTTTTGTTCCTAAGCTCAGTGTACAACTAAATCTCTTGTGGTAGCTGCTGAGCTAATTGCATTGTTAATTGTTAAGATGGGATTTTGTTGCCTGAACTCATTTGCAAAGAGGCATTTGCGATAATGCTTTGTTGCGTAGCGATAATGTTGGACTCAACAGATATGTATTCTGACAAGTCTGAGAACATGTTTGCGTACTATGTTAATCGTAATAGATATTCCATTGAAGTTCGGTGCAAATTTCGGATAAAGTCAGCTTACTGAGAATCGACTATTTCTTAAAACAATATTCATGGATTCATGATTCCTAGTATGTTAATCACGGCTTACTATTTGTGCACGCGAAAAAATTAAACTATTTTTCATGAATTCGTGAACTGGTTCGCGACTCATAGTACATTATTCACGATCTTTCTTGCATGAATGTGATAACCCTAATCACTTTCAGTTTCATGCAACTCTACGAAGGTCTTGAAATTTTCACGTGAACTACATTTTTGGTTATTTTTGACGGCTTAGTCAGACTTTAAAGAATTAGTAGAACGTATTTTAATTTTTGTCCGACGTTTCGGTGCTGTTTAGCTCCAAAATATCGGACACCAAAAAGCCGTCAAAAATAAATAAAACAATACAGTAAACTATCACAGTCGAACTCTACATATAATAAACACGTGAACTATGTTATAACAATATTATGCATAGAATCATTGTCTTTTATAAGAAATGTAAAACCCCGACCTAGCGCCTAAAATTATGATCATAAATCACGCTTCTCTGCCAGAAGAATCCTATAATAAAATATCACGATAACGTGAAGAGAATTTACGTAAAACGCTACTAAACTACTGAAAGCATGAACATCGTTTAACTGTCGGCTCTTTTAGTTATTATAAATTATAAACAAGAATCATAATAGAAATAAAATATGTTGAGACAACAACCACAATAACCAAAATTAAACAATCGAATGTATTATATCAGAATACATTGAATTGATTGGCACGTTTCCATCTCAATAAAGATATTACTGAAACGTAATTTTTTGTTAGTTTCTTTACAAGCATTGTTAAAATAAATTTATTTCATAACCTCTTGTATGTATTTCAGGAGGCATCTTTTGACCTTCGGTCCAACATATTTATTATTTTTTTGGTAATTTTTTTTCATGATTTTTTGAAAAGAGACACTCAAGCTAATGCGTAAAAAATACACCAGCGTCAAGGTTTCCATAAGAGGCGTTGCGGCAGAATAGAAAATTTGAACATTTATGTATTGTTTTCGTCTTCCATATTTTGGGATTTTAGGATAACATCCTAACGTACATTTTAGACTATTAAATGGTCGGTGTTAGGTCAGACCGGACTAAGCGACAGTGCATTGATTTCGAGAAAAACGCGTTTAAAGTTTGAATCGCAGCATCCTTTACATTATAATTGGAAAATAATTTTTGCCTTAGTTCTTGTTTATTGTTTCATATTTCAAATCTGGTAAAAGTGGTATGTAGATGAAGAAATTCTTTATACAGTGCTATCATTAACTCATTTTTTGATGTTTTGCGACTTAGTCCGGTCTGACTTAACACCGACCAAATAGGATATCGGTTTTTTAAGTCTTCAGTGGTGTAACCCCCTACATGCACAAAAAATAGACAGTTATGTCACTATTTCATTTTGCTATATTTTAAACCTCTTTGAATGGCTATTTCCATAATTGATATTACAAAAATATTGAATTTCTTATATCGTACTAGGGACAAACGAAAAACATCGTTTTTTTATTATTGTTCTTCTACTTTCCGAAAAACAAGGTGCAGTCACAGCACACTCAAGTTGTTTTTTGTAGAACAGTGAATATTTCAACTAATATTCAGTGAAATCCCAAAAACACAAAAGTGCGATTTGCCCAAATAGTAAAATGTTCTCATGCACTGTACATCAAGTGTGTTAATACTACATACTGGTTTAACTAATCTAGAGCTCTGCCAAGAGAATACACCTTGCGAATCATATATCCCGTTACACGTCATCAAAAGTCACGGATCCGACGAGAACGGAAGCAAATAGTTCAATCAAAGAAAGTTCCTCAAATCACCAATTTCCAAGTTAAATTATCTACGGACATACTAGTCGCACGATAGTACCTCTGCCGTTCATCGGTTCATATGGCGTGGTATGTTGTTCCTAGCTCTCAACGTCGGCGAACCCTCCCGCCGGATGACAAACGACAGGAAGGACATGCAGGTCGAAAAAATACAACGAAAACTACCACACCAGCTGTGTAACACCAAACCCTGCCAGGAGTTAAATTTCAACATCAGTCTGTCTGGGGGCTTGTATTCCGTCGGGCCCTTCGCGAACACGTCCGGAAAAGCTGATTCTGGTGTTTATGCATCGTACAGACGAATAACTCAGTACCGCAGAGTGCGCCGGTTCCAATCCAAACCCACAGTGAAGATGTGTCGAAACTAGACACGTATATGAGCAGTAGCCGTTTTATTGGAAATGGTATTTTTTCTAGGTGGAACTTCCGAAGCCCAGAACCTAGTGGTGAGTGCATCTAGGAAAAAAAATCCGTGACTACCAGGCACGGAGCATTAGACAGACTGACTGACTACCGCTGTCAGTAACGATGATGAATGCGAAACTATCGAAGAAGTGCACCAGCAATAAAACGAGGCCCTACTAACGTAATAGCTTAGTTCGGATCACGGAACACTATCTGATCCTTTCGGTGAATTGGTTAGTTACTAGATTACAACAACAACAATTGGTTAGTTGGTAGGTTATAACAAAGAGTCATGGGAAAAATGTCAACTAAATAGTTACAAACTTCGGAAGTTTTACTACCTATATGCCGAACGTTTTTCTTGGTTAAATTTTAACACGGGCACTGCTGCAAATTTGTCGATATGAATTGCGTATATGAAACCTATATCGTTGCAAAACCTCAGATAAATTGAAGCAAAATATTAAGCACGAACCAACTAGAGTAAGCCTCATAGATGCATAAATTCCACAAGTACTCAAACAACCCCGCAAACAATCCACATCGTAGTGGTTGCGCTTTTCCCCCCAAAACTACAATTAAAACATAATTAATCTTCTTTGTTGGTATTAACGTGGTGTCCGTGTTGTAGATTTTCCACCCAAGATGACGCTGTTACCTCCTGTAGTCACGCGCGCAGGTACATTGATTCATACATATAGAATCACGATTTGTGCAGGTCCCACGATTCAACCGGCGTGATTTATGTTTCTGAATGCAAACATTCAGAAGAGCATCAACGACGTTTGCTTTAACGAAAGATTTGAATTCGGTACACAGCGTGCTGCTGTCAATTTTGCACGCTGAAAAATTTCTAAATGTGTGCAAGATTTATCGAAAGTATAATTAGTTTATTTGATACAGCACGGTGCGTTTACATGCTAAACAACGTTGTCCACGAGTGATGACAATTTTTTTGTTTATTTGACACTGCTCAATGCGTGAGCCGTGGGTCTTTTGTAATTTTAACAAAATGTAAAAATTAAAATTAACTCAACTGTCCATCGGGTCTTATTGACGCAGCTTGCTGCTGCGTGTTGAGATCCTCTTTCTTGGTGGTAAAACATTAGATTCACGTCCATGTCGTCATCGGTACAGCATTTATGATGCTTACGGTCGGATGTTCTTGTTTGTTTCTTGCACTTACGGGTCGCTGTTGTTAATCCTTCTTCATAGGCATTTTATTCTTTATTGGTGGTGTTGGTTGTTGGTTTGGTGGTATTAGGTCATTGTTATTTCGCTGCTGATAATGACAATTGATTTAGTGGTACTGGGCCCAATCGTTGTTGAGCTGGTGTTTGTTACTGCCTATTATGCAGTCGTTGGTTCAACATCCGGTTGTAGTTTAGCATGCGACAACTGTATACCGGCTTTGATTGTCCCGTTGTGTAGCAGCTGATTACAGTATTGGCACATAGGATTCTGCCCTGGGGACGTGACCAGTGTTCGGTGAGAATATGCGAGCTGATCTGCATGAGATGGTCAAGTAGGAGGAAATATGTTTTGTCGGACGGTTATTGGAAGTTCCTCCAATTATCTTCCTTAACGCTATCATCCTCTCCGAATTTTGACATGAGTTGTTTGATGGCGGCGGCAATACTACATGGTGCCAGGTCATGTAGATTTATTTGAATACTGTCGTTATCTATGTATGTTGGGATGCTGTATAAAATGTCATTCATGTCATTGATTCAAGTTGTTCTACGAAGCAAATGATTCGGCTTGACTATTGTTTTTGAACATAATCAGTATCGCATGACGTATATGGTGGAATTGCTCAGCATTAACTTCTACTACGTTGCGCTACAAGTTCACCCTGGAGAAGACCCACGTAACTAATTCGTGATGTCGATAAATCACCATGAAAAAAATGTGTTTTTCAAACAAAAAGTTTAGCAACGATTTCATTAAAATCGATGAAAGACCCTGCTAGTCGAGCTTCTCAGAAAGAATTTTGATAGAACCTGGAAGAAAATGCTCATTAATAGTATAGCATAGCATATACAATCGCACAAATCGTGGATGGCTGTACAATGATTAGCTAATATTTAACAAGATATCCACAATACGATGTCGCAAGAAAAAACATTTGGGATTACGCTTTTTCTTCATAGTGGAACAAGCATATCAGTGTACACCTGGTCACATCCTCGCCGAGGAAGGGAAGGAATGTTAGTTCAACTTCTACTAGCGAAAGTGCAGAGAATCCATAGATGCTTCAGGAAAAGGAGTTTATGTTATTGTCCCAATTGTCGGGGAGGAATAGAATCATTGTCACGGATAACTTCTGGATGCAGGACAGCACTAAAATCGGTCGATATGAGTTGTGGTCGGAGGCTGGCTTTCATGATTTTTTTGGTGGCGGTAACCTTCACTTGCCTCCAGTCATGGGGAATGTTACCCTCAAGAAACTTATTAAATAAATTCAACAAGCGTCTCGTGGCAGATTCTTCATCAAGTTGAATTTGATTCTATATAGCCTTGGGGCTTTATTGTTATATAACAAAAGAGTAAGTGAGAACTCCACCATCGAAAAACGTGTTTCATTCGCGCTATCGTGAGGGAACGCGGCGCAGTGGATCTTCTGTTCCGGGGCGAAATCCGGACAAACCTTCTTGACGAAATGGATTATCCAATGGTTTGAATATTCTACGCTCTGTTTAGGACTATTTCCATTTTACATACGCCGGCCCGAGCTCCAAAGAGTGCTCATCGATGTTTCTCTCGTTGGTCCGTCAACCAAGCGACGCCAGTTTCTAGGCTTTAAGCAAACTTTTCATTCGCGTGTTTAATGTTGCGTAGTATCGGGGGAAGCCCTTTGCAAAAGTTCGCATTTAGTCGCAGTGTCGAGTAGGGTTCGTTGCGGTGCGGATGTGGGCGGTAAATGGATAGTCCGCACCGCAACCGCAAAAAAATAATAAAACCGCACCGCATACCGCAACCGCATTGCATTTACCGCACCGCACCGCGCGGTAATGCGGTAAATGCGGTAAAAATCATGTATTTTTAAAAATTATTCATTTATTTTGTATAACCATATATAATAAAATGTTATTCTTATTTACACCAAAATTACCTTTACGGACTCCTCTGAATGTAATATTTATGAAAAAATTCAACGTGAAAGTTTTATTAAGGGGGGGGGGGAGTGGTAAGGGTTTTGGCGCAAAAAAATACTTTGTTGCGATTTTTTTAAACTTGGAGTTAAGCGAATTGATAAAAAGTTTTGTACATTATAGTGTATCATTTCAATAACATGCTGTAATCCATGCAGTCGACAAACGACTCGGTGACGAAGCTTTTTGTAGAACGTCTCTGGAAAAACATGGTTTGCGGTGGTACCTGCTATTCAAAAACTACTTAAGCGGTTTCATTCAAACTTTGCATACACATTCTATGTAAAAATACCTAACCCCTACGCTGAGATTTCAAGATAAATTTTCAATTAGGGCAAAAACTGTCCAAACTATTCAAAATTTGGCATCTGGGCTAATTTTTACACTTTTCACAGTATGAGGGGAGGCTTTGAGAAACACAAAAAAAATCGCAATGCCCTACACTAACTACGAAAGCTCTACTTTCAAAAATTTACAAAATACTCCTAACTGAAAAATATTAATTTGGTAGAAAAAATTCCCAGTTAGACGAACAATGGATGCACGCGAAAAAAAAAATCCTCCAAATTCGTTTGGTTTGATGATGATAATTACATTCTGTGGGTTGTTTTTAAATCTAAGTATGATTAGTTCATCTTTAAGTTCTCCAAATTAATCAAAATTCACAGTTGAGAAAATGTCATCGAAAACGATTCATAATTCCGCGATTTCCAAGAGAAATCGAGAGAAATGGTGCATTTTTAATTGGATTTGACAGCACAATTTCAATGATTGGATTGTGCGTTTTATGTATTTGAAAAGGCTCGTTTGTAAATTTTTAGTTTGAAGTATTAAATAAATAGTTTTCAAAATATGTCGTAAAAATAATGGTGCCAAATTATATTGGACACAGCTTATAGATTTTATTTCTTAGTAATAGTATATTTTATCATAATAGAATAACCAAAATGTAAAAAATCAAATTGCGATAGGTCGAATACAGATTATATTCGAATTTCTTCTCAAATCATTGTCAAGTCTATGGAAATTAGAGCAATTAAATGTTTATTATGTTTCTCTATTGTAGGGTAATAAGTAAGACTCGAACTCGAAGAATTTTCCTAATAATGACATTGATAAGCATTCGTTCAGAAAATAAATCTAGTTGCGTCCTTCTCAAATGGTAAAAGTCATAGTTTTAATTCACTTTTTAATGCAGACTGCAGACAATTATTTTTTGAAGCGCGGTTGCGGTAATACCGCACGGTAGAAGCTCATTTCCCGCACCGCATCCGCGGGAAAAAGGGTCTCACCGCACCGCAGTTTTTGCGGTGCGGGTGCGGTAAATACCGCGCGGTTGCGGTAATTACCGCAACCGCGACGAACCCTAGTGTCGAGAATCAAGCCAGCCAGGAACCCGTATTCTTCCTCCAGAGGAAGCTTTTGTGTGGAGACAATTTTGCCGGATATCGCGGACGCGTAGCTCTTCCAATCAATATTTCGAGTGAGCTCATACGAAATACTAATTGCATGTGGTGTGAACCGTTAGCAATAGTAATTATGATTGGTAGATGGCCGCTGCCGTAGGTATATCGAGGGAAGGTCAATTCGAGTTTTGATCCCCAAAAGTAAGAGTCTTCGCGATCCAAGCGAATAATACTAAAATCGTGAAAGTTGAAGTGTATTTCTGAAGCAAGCCATGTTTCACATAACATTTCAAATTATTCATCAAAATTTTCAAATAATCGATTTTCGGGATAATGCAAGGAACTGCACCAATAGTGTTTTATTGCGTGGAGAAAGATTATAAAGATGCTTTTAAGCTTTGAAAATACGGTACACTTGGAGTTTGTGATGTTCCACGAAGTGTTGGGAACTTCTTTTTCTGAGCTCAGGTTTCTGAGCCCGGGAGTTACTTGCTTCGGTTTTTCAGTAAAACTTCCTAGTGTAGTTATGTTTGGAGGACCTTGAAGAGACAAATTTTGGTCTTTTCAATGAGGCTTATTACAGGAAATGTTCCTCTTTTTCTATTGCTTCTGGACACTAAGGGTATTTCGGAATAGTCTTTACGAGTTCCTCTTTTTCTATTGCTTCTAGGCACAGCAGAATATATTACACCCTGGGTTTCATCACAGTCGCAGTCAGTAGACTGGATATTCGTAGGGTCCGTAGAACATGTGTGTTTCCAACAGTAGAGATACTTTTCAGTATACCTTCCACAGGAATCATCCTCATGACCCTTACATTTTCCACACCGAACCTTAATGCTACCATGTCAGGCTGTGTGGGGGTGGGGGGTTGTCCCAGTTGTTTGCAATTAGTAGATTTCATGACCCGCGACACAAAATCGAATCGAAGACGGCCCTTCAGACTTTAACCCGATTTGCTGGTACATATACACTGTACTCCTTCGCAAACGCGCACACATAAGAAAAAAAAATCCAAAACCTCGAAGAGGCGGAGGACGCTCAAGAAAACTTTGAAAGCGGATTTGCTAGCTTTGCTTTCTGCGCTACACTGCACGAACTAAAAAACGCCTCCACGCTCTGAGTGTCGCTGTGCGAGTGGACATCGATGGTTGGCATATTCAAATGTAGCCCAAGAGCGAATCTTGTGCTTTATCTATCTTATCAACAGTGGTAGAACTGGTTCTGGACCAATGAAGTAAGTCGCAGCGCCCGCTCTAGCCAATTTGTCCTCCAATTCATATCCAGTAATTTTCGTGTGAAATTGTAAGTTTGTATTGTCGGAGTATTAAATTATCTTGACTCATTTACTCATATGAGTGATAAATGCAATGCTTGCCAGTAATACCGGAATGACCGATAGATAACACTTGCAATGCTGAGTTTGTCGATTTGAATTCGATATGCGATTGCCAATAGCGATCTCGAATCTGCCGAACTCAGTGCTTTTAAATCAACCTGACTGTCAAAGCAAATAGAAATTCTTTTACCGTAAAGTTCCTAATGAAGTCCGATTGTACGCCACACAGAATCGCAAAGGTTTCTGCTAAAAAGACGGTGCAGATTCTACCAATTAAAAGGGATTGGACTGTTCTCATTTAACGACAGTAGACACCAGCACCGGCTCGACTCTCCAACAGATAACTGTCAGTGAAAGAAACTACGATGTCGATACAGCCATTCGAGGAATTCTAACATTGAAAGATTTAAACGAAAAACTACATGTAAGGTCACTGCGAGCAAATGTATACTCGTCCCAAAAAGCCATTCGGGGCAACAGTAATGCGTGGCTAGTGGCACAATCTATTGGGTGAGTTCCGGAACCCAGTTACCTTAAGACGGTATGTACAAGAAAGTGCTTCATGTTTCAGAAATACATATAGAGTGGTTTTATGTTCCAGAGTGCCTCTAGAACAGCAGTTGATGTAGTTAATGCACCAGTCATCGCCATAAAGATCATCCTCTGGAGATAGTTTAACTTTGATTGGATTGTCATCACTTCTCCCCTCTGCTACCACACACGTTCAGTATTAGTCTAACAATTGTTGTGTAGATCTACTGAATGCCCCCAAGGTTTGCAAAAAAGCCCGCTTGCATTGACTGAAGGCCACCACAGCTCTCTTGAATCTGAAATCGATGTCAATTAAGCAATTCAGATTTGAGTCAAGAATTACCCCAACGTACTTAATTTGCGACAATAAATTCAAAGAACTGCTCTGGTGGTAATATTTCGTTCGGTGAACAGCAGCATTAATATTTTTTTTGAATTAACTAATCGTCTATCAAGAAGACACCATTACCCACAAAACATCAGGCAAGCTGCATCAAATCCAAATCTGTATTACTGCAAATGCCGATGATCATTATATGATATTCATTGGCGAAATCATATGTCGGATCCACAGCCTCATTAAGCTTGCTCGCTAAGCCATCGGCAACAAGGTTCCATAGAAGTCGTGGCAGCACACCACCTTGAGGACATCCGCAAACATTCAGTTTCCTTATTTCTAATTGTCAAAACATTGAACACAGATGTCGGCTGCTAAGCATTGCGTGAATACAGTTCATGACATATGAAGGTACTCCAGGACCTGATGCTGCTTTCAAAATGGATTGTCAAAAGCTCCTTCATTATCAAGAAAAGTTCCTAAGCTGGATTGTTTTACAAAAAGACTTTTTCAAAGTTGTAGAAAACATTGTGTAACAGTGCGGTAGTAGACATGCCCGCTGATATAAATGATACATTGCAAGCGGCCTTAGCTTAGCTAGCTAACATCCCAAATGTAGTGGTCGATTAAACGTTCAACTAATTTGACGATCCGACTGATCGGTCTAAACCTCTTTGCCTACTCATAGCTAACAGGGCCACCTTTGGTAATGAATTATTTATCCCCACGCTAATGGACTGTATCCAAAAAAAAGCAAAACATTAAATCGCCCAAGAATCGGAGTTGCTGTCGTCGGTATTGGCTGCATACAGCCTGAAAAGGAAGTGTCAAAAAGACAGCACTACATCTTCGTCAGATGACTTATTTAATCCACTACCCTCGTTGAGACTGTCCAACTACTTCGAACAGAGGATCGAAGGGCATTTTTGTATGCTTTGCAAACTAAATTAAATGCCTTCTACAAGTCCCTGCGTCTGCGATTCCAATCTCTTCTACATAACTTTTCGCGTTGAAAAAGTTCGGAATTCCACCAAAGGGTTGCTCTAGAAGCCCACATAGCTTGAGACGGACAAACCTCTTGGTATGCTGCCACTATGAGTGAGTTTGTGTTATCCACGACCTCCTCCTTGATTCCTTGGAGATTCAATCGTTGGAACATAATCGCCAAGCTCACTTCGTAGAGGCCCCATATCGTGACGTCTAAATGATGAAACGATATACTTACTAGCCAACTAATGTGTAATACCGTCACAGTAGAAAATTATATCTAACACTTCTTTCCTGCCAGATTCTCCTAGTGGAACACAGCCACCTATGGCATCAGATACAGGGATTAATTGTCTCACAGTAGCACGATATGTGACAAAACCCCAAAAATGTCTTGTATTCTTTAGCAAAAATTTATTTTATTTTTCACTAAGTTTGAGTAGAAATTTCACAAAATTTTACGAGAATTGGATGAACACTCAATTTTTAACATGCTCTTGAAGCAAGTGATACCGAAGATTTCTGTTCAATTCGATTCACATGAATTTTTATTACCTTCGAATTTAAAATGGTGTTATCTCAAGAGCTACATGACCATTAGAAGGAGTTTGAGTTAATTGGAAAAAGATTGGAAATTGATTGTGTTAAACTATAGATTCAAGTTTTTGTGTAGAAATTATTTGTTCGCTATCAATTGAGAAATAAATTGTAATATCAGCAATTTATTCATACACCATACGATTTTTGAGATGACCTGCCATGAATTGCTTGTTACGAATCTAATTCAAAGTTTAGTATAGTTTCAGTCCTCAACTTTTGTATCTTTGCACCAGATGCATACGTACGCAAAATATCCGTATGAAACGGCCTGTAATTCATAAATGTTCTTATTAATTTTATAACCAACGTCTTACTAGCTTTGGAAACCATTTCTGCTATCTGATTTTTATTAGCCACAATTATTGACGTATATATTAACCCTTTAACGACCACCACTTTCAAATGGGTTTACATAAAAATAATCGAAAATAAGAATTATGGAATTTAAAAACTGATAGCGGAAATAGATTCAGGTACCCAGAATAAGCACAAAAATCCAATTTTTAGCCATATAACCAATTTTTATAACAGTGTCACATAGCGAGGTCCCACTATGAGTCGTACTGGATGGTCTTTCACTAATCAGATACTGCTGAATGGCTTGAAAGACAACTTTAAGCAAAATTTTTTGAGCGACTGGAGAAGTGGAATATCACACTTAATACCGTGGCCTGAATTCACCGTAACTATTCAATAAACAATGAAATCCAGTAGATTTACATTCGTGTATTCCTTGAATCCCTCGTTACAAACAACATGAAGTACAAAATTTATTATTTTATACTTCATGTCCACAAAACCCATTCTTTTTTCGATTGTACGGAGCCTAGTAGCAGAAGTAGTGACTATTGTTTCGCTACGACAATCCAAATATTCAATCTCATTTCTATTTAAACTCAGTATATTTCAATTCTCATTTTAATTTGCATATTAAAGCAATGTGCATCATAAAACACAACAAGAACGCAATGACTACGGAAAATAGGCACACCTATCATGTTTCAATTTTCCAATACTAATCGCATACAGACATTTTCAGATCTCGACTAATTGATACTGTATACGATGTGAAACAAATATGAAACTCGAGTTTAAGTTAGCGATCTCCAGAGTAATCCTTTCTATACGCGAAAGGTTACGAATAACCTTACACGAATATTTTAATGAATTAATATTAATATTAGATTTCCACTGTGTCACCCCAGAAAAAAACAATCCTTTCAGCCAGTTTGGAGCGATCTCCGCCGTTGCTAACTACATCTCAACGAATGTGAATGTAGGATACTCTCGGATGTCATCCAACTCTGCGGGTACGTGGTACCAACGCTGGTGCTTCTTCTGACCACATTGCGAGTATTTTGCTTAAATTATGTTCCAACTATCCACAAATGAGTTGCCTTTGTCGTTAGGGTACTCGCTCATATACGAGATAATTTTCGGAAATTCAATTTGCGGTAAATTAGAAATTATTCTATTTATATATGAGAATAGAATGTTTAACATTGTCAAACAGTGAAAATGTGCACAGGTCAACTCTATTTCGAGTCAAACAAAGCAAGAGTAATTCAATTTCGTCTTCATTTCAAGGAAATTGCTTTTACGAAAGCCTGCGTAATCAGCAAAAGGGGAAAGACTTTCCAGAACTTTCGCAAACATCAAGGCAAGTCATTCGTTTGCATCAAATCCAAACTGTTTTTTCGTCCCAGCTTACAGGCAATGAAAAACGACCTTCCGGGTCAGGCTCGTTCCGTTGCCACTAATTTGTCCCTTTGGCCGTTCGTTTGACATATGAGGACGTTGATTAAAATACTTTTTCCTGTGGAGTAGGTTCTTCATACACATCACCATGCTGTTGGTACATGGACAGAAGTTCTGTATTGGCATCCAACAATGTTCAAGGATTTTTTTTGTTTTGTCGCTCGCTTGTTAGTTTCTTTTCATTTTAGCAGGCTTCCTGCTGCATTTTCCATATTTGGCTGATTCCATTTCGTCCAACGTCAGGTTTCTGCTTTTTATCCAGCGGATAAACACGACAGCCCTTTGCAACCAGGAAGAAATTTCGTTCTTTGGCACTTGTCAGAAGTCACACCGCGAGTATAGCTACTAGGGTTAGCATTACCGGAATTTTATGGAAAAAGCTGGAATTCTTTCTACCCGAATGCTGATACGATGACAGCTGACCTGTTCCAATTTATGTTGAAAATGTCGATATTTCGTTCTTAAACACATAATTAAACATGGATATGGAAATGAAAGAAATAACAACCGTTGATCGTTCTCTGGACAGAAATGAACCGTAACGAAACCATACATTTTACTATATCCACTGATAACTGATACCCAAATAATTTTTTCAGTGTGTGTGGGAAATATAACTGTCGTTCTTAAATTCAGCTTGCCGCCAGCATGTGCTACGATCGGCCAGCAGACTCCCAGCCATCCGCATATGGAGCTTGCATTCAAACTTGGATGCACTGGCTATTCACGTATAGACACCTGAGTGCAATGTTAATTTATAAGGGCATGTTCAGGAGTGGTTCAGATCGAGATTCATAATTTAGACAGTTCTAAAATATAAAACAGAAAAATTTAAAACACACACACCAGCAACACTTTTAGCGGGTATTCATGTCACGTCAAGCCTTCAACATTAGTGGACTCAAAACTATTTTTCAGCAGTCGAGTGTCTGTGCTGAATACTTTCTATGTATTTAAAACATAGCTCCTAATGCGTTTTAAATTAAACAACAAATGCAACGGCTACATATACCAGTTTTAAATTTTAAAACAAAATTGTTAGAAATTCCAAAACAAAACTCTGCTAGGGTTGTGATTTGACATTTGATGCATCAGGTTATCAATACCTTTTATTTCCCTTTAACCTTTGCTTCCCCGTGATTCTTTTCACTCTTCAATTTAGGTGCATGATTGGCTCTAATTTTTATAATTGCCAACGAATTTCAGCCAAATCACTTGCAAACGATCAGGAATTCATTCAAGTTTCTTATGCTGTATCAGATAATCGGTTCCGGATTTATTCGGAAATTTCGTGGGGTCTGTCCGATGGTCATTTTTGCTATTTTCATTAATTATTCAACGTCTAGCTTTAAACCTGGCATTATTCTGGCACGTGCATGATTAAAACTTATATGCAAGCTCTTCAAAGTCATTTGGGAATCATAATAGCTATATACAGGTGTTCTGGCACCGGTTCTGGGGGACCTTATGAATCCAATATGCACCATCCATTCCAAAAAGCACTTGAATACTCATGGACTATTCTTGGACCTTTTCGGAAGCATCCGAGACATCCAGAAACCGATTCTGAGAGACTTCCAGGAACCAATTCCCGAAAACAGCAATCCTCATCTGTGGAATATTTGAAGCAGCATATACATATCTTACGGCACATCAAATTACATCTGCTTCATGAGCTATGAACAATGCAATCACATTTTGGGTTATTTGTGCACACTTCACGATCGATTCCGGTTATTCGACTCTTCGGACCAAACATTTTGGTAAATGAGCCTATTATGCGGCACGTCAAATTACATCAGCGTGATGATCTATACACAATGCAATCACGTTTTAGGTCACCGGGACAAGCGGGGACACTTTACGACCAGTTTCGGAGATCCCGGAATCAGGCCAGCGTCGTTTCATGATAGTCGTGGGATACGTGGTAAGTATAAGAAAAATGTTATAGACATTTCCACAATTTCCTTGAACGTAATGGAGTCACCCGTCCAAATTTTTTAAAAATATTTTTTAGAAAAATCAAAAATACACATCAAAAAACAATTAATTAAATAATGATAAGTTTATATTAGTAATAAAATTTTAAATAATGAAATATGAATTGCAAAAATTTCATATATTTTTTTACATGAAATCCTTTTTGGAAAAATCTGAAAAAAAAATTCAAACTGTGCCTCTTAATATAAATAACAATAGCGATTTTTTTTCAAATTTTTCCAATGGATGGTTTTTTTGGAAATAAAATAAAACTAAAATCGAAAAAACCACCCTAGCTCGCACCAACATAGCCACTAAAGGGCTAAAACTTTGCAAAAGTCTTCTCTAAGCAAAGCTGTTTCAAATGGCTTATTGCAATTCAATTTTAGCTTGAGGGCATGTTTCACTTGCTTACTCGGCTAGACCCTTTACTGGAAACACTCTACCACTGAGAACCGACATACAAGTAAAGTTTTCAACTTGTATAAGAAATAAAACTGTTGCTTTGAAATGACAACAGCAAGTAGCAACTAGTCACTGGCTGGCGCTTCGATCGGCCAGCAATCGCTGTACGGGACTTCTGTGCGAACTTGGATACAATGGTGACTCACGCATGCGAATCTGTATGCGATGGAAATTTTCAACGTATTTTTATTTAAATGTTTACACAGGTTTTTCGGGAAAGTTTGTTCTAGTTTATATTTCTGTTCTCTGTGACTCTACATTAAACAATTTGGAAACAGTAATAACCATAATATTTGCTGTCCCATGTTCATTTAGAAAAGAAAATTTATTGACTTCCGTACGAGTTACCGGTATTGTGAACCCAATCTACAACAATCAACATCAGAATTAGCACAAAATGAGTTTTTTTTCTATAAAATTCGATTTAATGAATTCGTGAACTGAGTAGAAAATGGAAATTTGCTGTTGAACTATGATGGCAATGATGCAAATTGTCACATATACAGTTACCAACTTTGTTAAATGTGGTCGTTATTCTCGTTCATTTGAATGCTGCACTCGAAAACTACTAATTTGTGGAATTTATAATGGAATTACTGTTGCAGTGCAGCGTAGTGCGAAGTTTTGTGTTGCAATGTGTTGTATTGTATTGTATTGTATTGTATTGTATTGTATTGTATTGTATTGTATTGCATTGTATTGTATTGTATTGTATTGTATTGTATTGTATTGTATTGTATTGTATTGTATTGTATTGTATTGTATTGTATTGTATTGTATTGTATTGTATTGTATTGTATTGTATTGTATTGTATTGTATTGTATTGTATTGTATTGTATTGTATTGTATTGTATTGTATTGTATTGTATTGTATTGTATTGTATTGTATTGTATTGTATTGTATTGTATTGTATTGTATTGTATTGTATTGTATTGTATTGTATTGTATTGTATTGTATTGTATTGTATTGTATTGTATTGTATTGTATTGTATTGTATTGTATTGTATTGTATTGTATTGTATTGTATTGTATTGTATTGTATTGTATTGTATTGTATTGTATTGTATTGTATTGTATTGTATTGTATTGTATTGTATTGTATTGTATTGTATTGTATTGTATTGTATTGTATTGTATTGTATTGTATTGTATTGTATTGTATTGTATTGTATTGTATTGTATTGTATTGTATTGTATTGTATTGTATTGTATTGTATTGTATTGTATTGTATTGTATTGTATTGTATTGTATTGTATTGTATTGTATTGTATTGTATTGTATTGTATTGTATTGTATTGTATTGTATTGTATTGTATTGTATTGTATTGTATTGTATTGTATTGTATTGTATTGTATTGTATTGTATTGTATTGTATTGTATTGTATTGTATTGTATTGTATTGTATTGTATTGTATTGTATTGTATTGTATTGTATTGTATTGTATTGTATTGTATTGTATTGTATTGTATTGTATTGTATTGTATTGTATTGTATTGTATTGTATTGTATTGTATTGTATTGTATTGTATTGTATTGTATTGTATTGTATTGTATTGTATTGTATTGTATTGTATTGTATTGTATTGTATTGTATTGTATTGTATTGTATTGTATTGTATTGTATTGTATTGTATTGTATTGTATTGTATTGTATTGTATTGTATTGTATTGTATTGTATTGTATTGTATTGTATTGTATTGTATTGTATTGTATTGTATTGTATTGTATTTTAATTAATGAAATGTCCATTTGACAATATGTTTTACTGAACGAAATTGAACCTAGTCAAGCTAGCAACAATATACCACAATAAAATTGTGAAGAAATAATGACGCTGTAAAATTTTTCGAAAAACTTGTAAACTCTACAACGGTTTCGTGGCTTTTTCTATACGTAATCGGTTTAGTGAGGCACATTCGTACCTCAGAACTAAAATCGCTCTAATGTGCCTAATCTTTATTGAATGTATAATTGAATTGGATAGTTTTATGCTAAAATACTACCTAAAAAGCTTGTTCAAAAATATTCGCGTTTTGTTGATTTTATCATGTAAAATATTTTATTTTTTTTATAGAACAAGTCTTTTAAATACGACAAAATTCCCTTTTCTCCTTAATATTGCTAAAACTCCAATAATTTCTAACCGATTTAGACTATCTATACGACTTTATGAAGATTATTAAATTGCCTTTCGAACAAGTAGTCAACTTTTTTAACACAATTATTACTACGACTAGCTTAAAATATATGCAAAACAAAATCACAAAAGAAAATAAAAAATAAGAAATAAAAGATCGCAGCTATACCCTATTTTTGAGACCCCAACATGCATAATAGAACGGCATACTGATAAATATCCGCATAACTTTTGGGAATTAGTCTTAGATACTGCTTTCCATTTGTTCTCAACCTGTTGATTTATCTAGTCATTTGCACACCGTTTTAACTATCTCGGCACAACTACGACAGCTTTGTTAAAATACAGTTTCTTTAATATGTAGCAAACATAAAAGTATTGACTATTGCACAAAGAATCATTTACTAAACAAGACACTCTGCTCGAAAGAATGAAAAAGAGCACAACTACTTCAGAATCTTGAGCAATCTAAAATCCATGTAGTTAGCACAATGCAATTAACGCCGAGAAACTCTGTTTAAATACACGAAATAAACGATAAAAGTTCAATTAAGGTAAAATGAAAACAAGGCACGTTCAAAAGCCACCACCGCTGTCTTTTACTTGCTATTCAGCTTCTCTTCAGACAACTTTTGAATGTTTCTCCTCATGTTTTACCGTGTGGGATGTTGTTAATTTTAATTAATTTAATTATTTGAAGGCGGTAAAAGTTTCAGGGCACACAAAAACATCTGCAAATTAACATCATGATGACAGAAAGTTTGAATTTTATTGCATTTGGAAACGTAGGAAACTTGACACGACTAAATGACAGTTGGCGGGCGAAGTGCAATAACAATTCAAACCACAGTTTGTTGGTAATAAGCTAGCACAATATGCTAAATGTCATCACAGACACCTGTAATCGAAACAGTGGCGGATCCAGGGGGAAGGTCCTGGGGGTCCGGATCCCCTTCGAAGTTATTTTACTTGTTGAGAAATTTTAAATGAGTTTCAATTTTATAATAGTTTCAAACTCAAAATCATTCCAAGCTAAATTTGACCAACAAAACTTATATTCATTAAATAAGATTATTACATATTAAGAGTTGTACGATGTTCATTTTAAATTGAAATTTCGGACCCTTCCCGAATTTTTTTTCTGGATCCGCCCCTGAATCGAAAACATTACATTTCAGAATTGCATTCTTAAATTAAGATTTTCTGGACTTCAAAAAAAGCATTATATCTCAAAGGGATATAATACGTTGTACACTCAGTGCTCAAAATCGTAGTTCAATCAATAACAATAAACCAGTGGGCCTAAAACAGTTGCAACTCACTGAAAAAATCCCGTTTCCTTTTTCAGCCAAATACCTATACAACTTCGGATATATAAACTGGGACGTGGTTATCACCTGCATCAAGTAAAACTATCACCACGCTCGGGCATCACCACGAGTTGTTCGATTCTTTATTATTCAATTGGAACTTTTTCCATTTAGGAAAACTTTGAAACTTGAGTGAAAAATAAATAATTCTACCGTTGTCGGTTCGGTTTGGCAGAGCAGTAGCACAAGGATAAAAGCGCATAAAAAGACAATAAATTAAATTCAAAGTTTATCGAAAGCAATAGATAGAGCGAACGACCTTCGCGCGGCAATTTAATTTATTGTGGGAACCATCATTTTCCGCTTCATTACCAGACCGGAAAAATAGTTTTAGCAGGATGAACGGAGTGATGTTTTGGCAATGGTCACAATCATTGTTACGTCCGTAGCTCTTGAGATCATGACAGATAAGTTGATCTCACTATTCTGAATATCTTTCTCCAAACATAATAGCTTAGTCAGGATGTTGGTCTTTAAATAGTTTTAGCATAGTCGGTAAGACAATTGCCTTGTATTTTTCTAGCACGATAAAAGAGATGGCTTACCATAAGATAAACTAATAAATAAAATAGAAGAAACAAAAAACAATTGAAAAATAAATCTAATTCGGAATATTTCATATACAAAAAAATCACGTAAATATTTTAGTATCTGGTATTGTCCTGCATAAAAAATTGATTTAACTTTTGTCTACATATATGTATAATATGAAGACGAAAGTTTACTTCATTCTAACACTACATAAACCAAAATTTCTCAACAGATAAAAATATATAATTTCGATTCATTTGCATCCCTTTGCTTTTGATGTAAGTTAATAAGACTATTAACAATTATCGTTCGCACCAAGGCGCCAATAGACAAAATAACGATAGTACTTTCTTGGAAAAGTAGGTACTACGCGCTAGCCAAAACATAAACATCCGTTCGTCACTTGTGGAAATCATCGAAGTTCCAACGATTTGCAGCAGGCAGTCCTAGTCAGACCATCGAGTGAACTAGACGTAATTTGGAAAGTGTGGTTTTAAGTGTAGTGTAGTGAATAAAAGTATTTTTTTTAACTAATCTAGTGTATTAACTTTTTAACTTGTATGCAACTATTAAACCGGTAATGTTTTGGCACACAAACAAAAGCGTGGTTGGAAAACATGCTTTGTAGTAAAACATACACATGAGAGCTTGTTTTCTATTCTACTCTAGTCTAGATTACACATACACAGATGGGGTTTTCGATTGATTGACACCGGTGTAGTGGAGTGCATTGAAACTGCACCGTTTTTGCACTTTCTAGCAGAAGTGCAGAAAACTGGGTATGTTCCATTGGCACTTCTGCTAGAAAGTGCAAAACCAGTGCAAACCACTACACCGGTATCAATCAATCGAAAATCCCAAGAGAATACATGTAGGGATCCTGGAGAATTACAGACGTCCACCTACAATTTTTCTTGTCAATATTACTGTTCTTGATACATATGGTATGTGATCATTAAAGCTGCCAGGCCAACTTACAGCGTACAAAATGAGTTTTATACAGCAGTCAAATTGCAGAATTTAATCAACGAACTAAGGAAGAAACATTGACAACCGTACCGACCGTTTAAATTTGATGGGGGTTTGATAAACCGTTGGGATTGACTTGGCTACGGGGGTTAATATCACTCTTTTGGCCTAAGTTCTAAGAACATTGCACTGGAGTTCAAGCCATCTTTGGAGCCGTGTGAAAACGAGAATTCGGCTTTTATCGACCTAGGACCCTAACTACAATTTAATTTAGAATAAGAGTATGAAAAGGTGTCAAAGGGTGCGCGACGTTTGTCATAAATACGTTACGCATACATATGTTAGGCATAAGTACGTTATGCATAATGGATGATTGGCAGAATGTACGTTAGGCATAATGGACCATAGGCATAATTCACAAAAGTATAAAAATAATCGCAAGGCTTTCGTCATTATTGAGCTTTAAACCTTACGCTTGTTTTTTTCGGGTTAGAAAAAAGAGAGACTCAAAATGAAAAATATTATGCGAGATACCCGCATAAAAAACTTTTTCTGAAATTTGCTCTGATTTGTATTTTTGCCTTTCTCATTTAGAAAGGTTATGCAATCGCTCTAAAAATCGTCAACCTAATCCCGGCCCGGAGGGCCAATGTCATATGCCATTCGACTCAGTTCGTCGAGATCGGAAAAGGTCTGTACGTGTATGTATGTGTGTGTATGTGGAAAAAACGTCACCTCTGTTTCACAAAGATGGTTGGACCGATTTGCACAACCTTAGTCTCAAATGAAAGGTACAACCTTCCCATCGGCTGCTGTTGAATTTTTTGTTGATTGGACTTCTGGTTCCGGAGTTACGGAAGAGTGCGACCACACAGCAAATTTCCATATGAACTGAAATGAAAAATTCTCGAAGGGGGGAAGGGAAAATTTCAAAATCGAATTTTTATTTTGGATGTCAAATTACTTTAAAAAGCATAAAACGTTGAGATTTGATGAAATCTCGAAAAAAAATTTTTGGCAAAGATTGACTTTTATGACTGGCACATTGTTGATTTTATCATATAGAAAGGTTATGCAATCGTTATAAAAATTGTTAACCTAACCTAATTTTTTTTGGCTTGTAAAGGCTTAGGTAGGAGTATGCAGTAAGCCAAAACCGCGATTTTCTCGCTTCTTTTTTTGCTCAAGTCAATTTATGTACCATTGTTTCAATAAAGTCCGTACTTTCAATTACAAAACAAAGAAAATGATATATTATACAATTCTTTTGTTTGCAATTCTACCTGCCAAAAATGCGATCAAACGCGTGGCGTACGTTTGTACTCCAGTGCAACGTTCCAAGGCAAAAAAAGTAAGAGTAACGCTCTGGGGTTAAAAAAATATGATACAACTGTTTACCCGGCGTATCTTAGCAACACAGTTTGATATTCTTTCTCAGTGGTGCTTGAAGGTCGTTTAGTCTGTCCTCTCTCTCGTTCTTGTTTGCGTTCATTTCGGCATCCATGCAACTGTTTTGAGTTCCATCGTTGGTTGCTTTATTATTTGTTGTTTCACTGGCAATACTAGCAAATGCTCAAGGATCAGGACAACCTGAAAAGAACTCAGGTGCAGTCGTCTGTGATGACTCCGTAAGTCTGTGTTAAAAAGACAGTTGAGTACTACATCATCATCAGATGAGTGTGGATCAACAGCAATTCTAATTGAACTGATATGGAAGTCTTTCAATTTCGAAAGTAAATTGTTTAATTTACTAGCCGCATTGAGACTTAAGACAGAGCCTTTTCCTACCACTTCACTCAGAGGATCAAAGTGCATTTCTATAAGCGAATCAATGTTAATACCTCCGAACCGAATTCGAGGCTCTTCTACGTAATTTTTTGCTCTAGAAGCATGCATTATTCGAAGCGGACCAGCCCCGTGATATACTACTACTATGAGTGACCTTGTGTTATCCACGACCTCATCCAAGTCACTGGGAGTTTTAATCGTTGGAAAATATTGTGGAGGTTCCAGTTCGAAGATTTAGCTTACGCTGTGTGACGATATCTAGCGAGACGTTTACACGATTAAAGATGACGTATTTTATGTTAGGTACGACCCAATTTTCCAATTTATGCGTAATACCATCGGAGCAGAGAGTTACACCTAACAACTATTTCCTGCCAGATCCGGTAAATGTCGGACCATTTCCAACATTGAGTATATGCAGATTTGTAATGTTTTAGTATTCCATCTATTCAGCATCTCTAAAATTGATATCTTAGCTGCCCTAAATTATGTGGTGAGCATTTGCATAACTTCCAATAATTATTGAAAACCCATGTCTGCTGAAGTATGATACAACCTTCTTGAAATTTTCAGAAGATGATTACGACAAAGATACCGAACAATGTACGTATGTGTATGTTATACTATCAACAGTCATATTGACTGTTAAAGCATAAATATCGCGAGTTATGAGGTCAAATATAAGACATGCGTAGGTAAACATGCACGAAGCATTTCACGTGAATTTGTCATAATATTTTTGTTGATAACTACGAATACGGGATTAAGTAACTTTTCAACAAAGAATTTTTCCTTAAAGAAATACGGTTCTTGAACCAAATCTATGAAAGCATTTCCTTCCTGCACCAAGCGGGACAGATTCATAGTTACTGTACGTTTATGCTGAAGATTAATTTGAGCCACTCAAACCATAAAGAACTAAAATAAAAAGAAGAAATTAGGAAAGTATGGATCTTCGCACAAAAAAAATGACCCAAACGTTGTACAAGACATTATGAGCAGTGCTAATAGGAAGGTGCATTCACTGGAATATGGCTATGAAATTGAGTAAAACGAACATGGACAGTTTTGTTTTATTCCCTGAAAGTTTCAAAACGATCGATTGAATTGGTTAATTTTAATGACCTTTTTCTTGTGATGCAATTTGATTCCGTGCACCCTTTATAGTTCCGGTTCTCCAACTCTACATTAAGTAGAAATTGATTACCGTTTGGTTGCTTCTCCCGATACCGATAATCTAACAAATTTAATTAGATTGTGGCTTTGCGGCTTTAGAATTCATTTGATTATGGTGCCAATTGATGTACCTTATCTATCAATACTAGTTTCACTAGCAGTAGACCTTTCGCCGAAGAAAAACATGATTCAAGCATTACCGTCTCCTGTAAATAATTTTTTATTTGGGCCATAAGTTATCATTTGACGATTTTTTTCCCTTGAATGTGTTCGCCAGAAACGACTCGCGTAAACTTTGCTGAGAATCGGGCAATGCTTTTCAAACCGACTCGCGATCCCTCCGGGGAGCACGATACAGCGACTTTTTAGCTTATTGAGCCGAGATTTCAGAGGATAATATATTTCAGTAAACGAGTTTCCTCCTTACTCTCGTCTCTCGAGAAAATTGTCTTTCTTACCCCGGGTACGACTTAGCACATACTTCATTCACAGTTCTGCTAAGCGACCGTTATTTTTTTTTCGAGGGTCTACTCGTTACAAGTATCCACCCAGACCCTTCTCACAGCACCGTCCGTAATACACACATCACTGAGCTGCGGTTTTCCACACGACCTACACCACACCACAGGATAGGCGCAACCATCCCAACCCATCGAAGCGAAAGTAGTTAGCGGTGGGATGGAAGTTAAATGTGAATTTATTATAAAGGCATTATGGCGAAAAACGGCCGCCCTTTCATCTGCCAACCGCTGCCTGCCGCACCACTTTCCATTTACACAAAACGTACTTTCGCTTTCTCCACGTCGACGTTTGTGGGACGTCCATCACTCGATCCCGAACTGTACTTACCCAGGCGGATGGCTTACGTAGTCCTCGCCACCGTGACGACGTTCTGCTTTTATAAAGTGTTTGAAGAGTGGTGTTGGAATTTATTCGTTTGAGAGGCCATAAATTGCAAATATAGAGAGCGAAGAGGAAAAATGGCAATATTGTGCTTGACTTTCGAAAAAGCGCTCGTGAATCAATTTAATTACGATTTTAATCTTCTCGCTTTAGCTCGCATTCCGAACATGCTGGCAGCGAGTGTTATGTTTGTTATGTAAATTTTCGACATTTTTATGCCAAAAAAGATTGCAATTGGAGGATTCTGCAGCCGGAAAATGATATTGATATAAGCCATCTGTCATATGACTGATAACATGAAGCGCTGATTCATAATGAGTTACAGCTTAGCGAATGTATCTGCAGGGTTGAAAGTATAACTTATTCAGGTATTGCTCATTTGATATTTGGAGAACTTTTTCTATACCGGAAAAGAAAACATTTGCAATTAAAAGTAAATATCAACATGCAGCATTCCCAAGGTGAAACGCATTTTCTACTGTAGAAAATGTAACACGCCTTGCAGAAATTTAAAATCACTTGGATCACAAGATAGAATCTCAACGCCGTTAGAAAAATTCTCCACGTCTGCACTCTGTCCGAGGACACGAATATGCGACTCTTGGATTTTAGAAATCAATTTCGGCGCCTAAGGTTATCCAAAGAGAAATAATTTAATCTACGATGACGCTTTACCAGAAAAGACTGCAGACTCTTTTTTCTTTTCCGCTATCAAATCGTGCCTTTCACTTCATTGATCTTTTCTGATTCCAGTAATAAACTGTGCTCTGCGGAATTGAGATTTTATTGGTTTAAATATGCAGTACTACTTTACAAGCTGACTCAGGTTTGTGTTAAAATTGCATCTACAATAGTGCACTGAAATAATATCATATACGAATTTTTTTGCCCTACAATGTTTCAATCACCATGCACAGGACAGGACTATTGGATATAATCGAACGCTCACGGATAAGCCACCTTCGTTCAACATCAGTTGCGAGCGGCTGTACATATAAGCTACCGACGAACATATGGGGGAACGGAACCTTTCGCTGTTGAAATTAAAAGCAAACATAGGCAAATTTGAATCGAAACGACAAGACCGTACAATATAACGAGAAAAAAGAATATTATAATCAAACAAATCTCGGTGCATACGTTTTGAACGCTGTTTGCAGTATTCAGACAGTGATTTCTTAGAGATGGTCAAAACTAATTTAAGTTAAAATTGGTATAAGTTTTTAAAAAGCTTACGAAATTTCCAAACTAAAATCAGTAACTATTTTAATAGTTACAGTAACAGTAACTATTTTAAGGTACATAACAGCACATAGGTACTGAGCAACCCTAAAATACATCTAAAACCAAACGAGTATTCTCCATTTGAAGGGAATCTACACGACGCGACTACTCTGACCCTCGATACTCACTCATACAATTGCTCTTCTCTATTTCAGTCTGACCACCTGAGACACTTTACAAATCTATTATTATCAAGATACAAAAAAAATACAATATAACGTAGAATAGCCGGGACCACTACGTTACGATCAATTGAATGGCTGATATCCAAAAAAGGGTAACCCGCATTTTTTCAAAGCCGACTTTATTGCATTTTTTAATTGTTGAAAGTCATCGGAGATGCTAACGAATAGGTTGGGAGGGAGCAGTTCTTTCACCCAATTATTGGTACACAGAGCCTTCATTCTGCTACCAATTATAATGGCCTGTGGCTTGTAACTATCGCTGCTGTTGTGGGGATGGCAATCAGTAGTACCTATTTTGCACGTAACGATATCCGAAAGCACGCCTGGAGACACCCAAGTGGCAGTACTCAAATAGACCCAAATAGACACCACACCAAAAAAATCTGAATTTTATCGTTGACGTAATTCCAAACACGTCACAGTCTAACAAAGCGTAATTTACGAAACGACGAAATATAGCCGTGTTCCGTTTAATTTTAAATGAAAGATGTACTTTCCATGCGCAGTGCCATAAAATTACACCCTTCAACATTTTAAACAAACGCCACATGTGGAGTAAAATTACATGATTCGTAAAATTCAACGACATGTAAACTTAAAATCAAACGTAAAAGTATGTCATTTTTGTTGCTCGTATATGTCATGGTCAGGAGACGTAGATTTACACGATTTTTTCTATGTGTGCACATGCTAGAAGGACGGCATTTCTCCGATGTCATTGATGCAAGGACCATCAGAGGTCCAAATATCGACTCAGATCATTATCCCGTAGTAGCAAAGATTCGTGCACGATTATCCAGCGTCGCGAGTCCAAGAAACAACAGAATGATGCGATTGAATATCCAACATCTTTCGGCTAAAACTGGATGAGCGGACAGATGAGACCAACATACCAAGCAATGTCAACAGCATGTGGGAGGCTGTCCACGAAGCTGCGACTATAACGGCGCGAGAATTGATAGGTACAGCTCTGCGGCGCCAACGAAGCAGTTGGTTCTATGAAGAGTGTCAAAGAGCGACGAACGAGAAGAATGCGACCAGAAGCCAAATGCTAGTAGCTGGTACACGCCTAAACAGAGACTGGTACGAGAAGTGCCGTAAAACGAATCCACCGTGAAAAGAAAAGGCAGCACGATGAAAGTGTGATTGCTGAAGCGCAAGAAAGCATGGACCGGAATGATATGCGGAGATTGTATGCAACTGTCAACGGTGCGTGGCATAAATCAGTGCCAGTGCCCGTTGTGCGCAATGACCGAGAGGGACATTTGCTTGCAGACAAAACAATGGTGGCTGCCAGATAAAAGGAGTATTTCGAGGTTTTGTTGAATGTCGGAAGTTAAAATGTAGCTAGGAACAGGATAAGCATTGAAAATGACGAACAAGTTGTGGATCCAGGAGGTTGTGAACGCTATACGTGAGCTGAAAACCGGTAAAGCTGCTGGGAACAACGAGATCCCGGTTGAACTTACCAAACACGGTAGTGAGCAGCCGCGCCAAATAATCCACCGCATTATTCTTAGAATAACGGTCTACGTAACCAGCTTATGTCACGCATCCTGCAAACGACAATAAAATTCGCTTTATACGACACACCGATCCTGCCTGTCGCTCTTGATGGCAAAAAGAATATCTTCATCTTATTGCCACTTGGTCAAGTCTCTCCAACATTAGTTCTTACGTTAAATGTCGTGCTAATTTTGTAAATACCTATTCCAATATGCCGGTTAATGTAAAATCATTTCACTACTTCATAGAGAATAACATGGTATACGAGTTCTTTAAAAAATTTATTATTCTATGAAATATGTCCATACAAAGTTTGAACAAAAAAAATTGCATCATTTAACGCAAATTCATGAATTTCGGAATATTTTCTATGAGGAAAGGATTTTTCATTCTAAAGTTTTAAAATTACCTAATGGCATAGACACATATTTAAAATGATTTTTTTGTTTTAAGAACCAGATATAACACATTATTGAAAATTGTTAAATTTCGCACTTGATTAAGTCTCTCCATATTCCCCTACTCCGTGTATTCAGAAGATAGAAATATATTAGGCTATATATGAGAGAAAACCTTTAAAACAAGTTATTCTGATATTAATGTAATTGATAAAACTCTTCTGCTGTGTACTAACAATATAATTCACATTCTATTTAAAGTAGTCCCTGGAGCTTACAATAAATAGTTTGATTGAAAACAACTGGTTTGATGAAATTATTTAAATATCATTCTATATCTTGATGCAATATCATTTGTGCAGTCTTCATATTTTCAACAAAGTAGTTTAAAATGACAATATCAACAACTTTGCTGAAGACACCATGTCCCTTACTATTTTTGAAAATTATTTGTCTATAATTACTTCTGCGAGCTTTAATCACCAACATTATTATATCAAAAGAATCGCTTTTTATGTTGAAAAGCTTCTTCTATGATGTTAAACCTTCAAAGTTTATAGTTTCTAAATTATATGATTAGAAAAGTTTTTGTACATTTATTTCACTTTAAAAGTGCACTTTGTGTTTGCATTCTTTGACTTAATTGATATATGAGGAATTCCACGAAGATCCGTCCGAAAATATTTAAAATCGTAATCGGCCATCTTAGACTCCTATAAAACTTTACACTTTTCATCGGCATGGAAGACTAAACATTTTCCACAATCAGTAACATTATTTTGACTCAGGAGTAATTTTTTAAAATGGCGTAAACATTTCTACGTGGATTAATTTCAAATTTTTTTTGTTCGATTACTGTATTTTACTTTTCTCAGAAAGCTTGAGAGCGAGTTTCAGGGAATAAATACTTGTGTACGAAAAAAAATATACACTGAAAACAATGTTGTATCATTTTTCACAAAAATAAAAATTCAAAATTTAAATTGCAAAGAACCCATTTTTTTTTTTTGATTTTTTTATATTTTGTCAATAAAAACCTAAAAAGAAAAGAAACATTTTGAATGTAATAGCATGATGGAGAACTTATCGTTTCCATGTTTAAGTTTCCAAATTTCATAGTAATTGATGTACAAAACTGTAATTTTATTACAGAATATAATTCAAAGTATCATTTTAAATCAAAATGCTTTTACCAAAAATCTTTCAAAATACGATAGTTTTCGAGATATTTGGAATTAGGTTCCAGCAAAAACATCCGTTAATCCGTATGATTATGCCCTTTTTAAAAGTTATTCGCTTTACCCCATCATAAAATGTCAAAAATCAAATGATCATGGAGAAGAAACATTTTCAGTGTATTTGGATCATGGAGAAGCTTCCAATAAAAAAAAAGTTTTCTTAACAACAACAGAAATGTAGTAGTTCTCGAGACACTTTAAATTTTGTTTTAACAACACAATTCTTTTGTTTATTACGACCTTTTCAGAAGTAATTCGCGTTTCTCCATCAACGACAATAAGTTTTTCAAAAGGCTGATAACATTTCTTTTGACATCAAGGTCATATTGTAAACCATTTGAAAGCTATACGTAAACAACCAAAATACAATTCAACCATATGATTAAACTAAATAGGTCGATCTTATTTTGGTTGTTTTCATGTAGTTTTCAAATCGATTATAATACCGCCTTGATATCCAAAGATAAGTTTCAGGAAATGTTATAAATGTTAGAATCCTATTCAAAAATAAAATTGTATTTGTGACTGCAAATTCTATGAATTATAAAAATAAGTTGTTGATAAGAAAACTTTCGCATTTCGAAAGATTTTTCTTAAATGCATTTTGATTTAAAATGATACTTAAAATTATATTCTGTAATAAAATTACAGTTTTGTATGTCAATTAGTATGAAATTTTAAAACCTATATAGTTATTGTTAGAAAAACTTTTTTATCAATAAGTTTTCCATCATACAATCACATTCAAAATGTTTCTTTTCCCTTTAGGTTGTTGTTGAAAAAATATAAAAAAATAGAAAAAATGGGTTTGTTTGCAATTTTAGTTTTTAACACAAATTTTTGTTTTTGTGAAAAATGATACAACATTTTTTCAGTGTATATTTTTTTCGTACATGAATATTAATTTCCTGAAACTTGTTCTCAGAAAGTTTTGCTGTATAAAATACAGCAATCGATAAAAAAAAATTGAAATTAATGCACGTGGAAATGTTTACATCCTTTTGAAAAGTTGCTCTTGTATCAAAATATTGCAATTATCGGAGAAAATCATGGAGATTCATAAACTGAACACAACTTCAAAGATTCGATCGAATCGACGATGTTCATATTTTGTGATCGGCCGGTTTCTCATGGAATCCCTAATAATTCAAAATAAATCATAAAAGGCATCTGCTAGACTAATATTGTATCTGAACGTTCACTAATTTATCAAACTTACGTTAAATTTAAGCATATTCGAAAAATCAATTTTCATCAAAACTACAAGAAACAAGAAGAAAGAAGCAAGAAGCAAGAAGCAAGAAGCATGAAGCATAAATGATGAAGCATTAAATAAGAAGCAAAATCATGAAGCTAGAAGTAAGAGGCAAGAAGCAAGATGAAAGAGTGCCCAATATTCTATTCAAGCAATTAAAGAAACATAGATCCAATATAACATACTAAGGGGCCGTTCATATACCACGTGGACTGAAATTTTCTTTTGTTTTTGACCTCCTCCGTGGACAAGCGCGGACAACTTTTGCGACCCCCCCCCCCTTTTCACAATGTCAATATCGGTTCAAAAAAGTATTTGAAATTGTTGTATCTAAAAGACACATTTTTTGCATTAATTGTGTTTGACTACAACTTTGATTAATATTTTGATTCTCTTTATTCTAGAACGGTTTGTGAAATGTATTGTACGAAAAATAAAATCATTGGAAATAAAAGCAAACTAAATTCATTTTTCATAAATCAAACAGCAGTCCATCAACAAACCAACCGTTTCGCATGTGTACGAATAACGCGACAAACATTTAAAATGAAAGGGCCATACAGCTTCAGGCTTCAAATTAGTCAATCTTCGTAATGCACAATCGAGCGTTAATAAAAAAGGCAATTCCATTTTCATATTTTAATTAAAATGTGCATCAGTACATAGAGTGTGGATGAAAAAACTCTATATTCCATAACTCGAATTTCGTACATTCGACGTAATTTCATTTCTTTCCCATATTCCTTATATTTTAATAAGACACAAACAGCGCGTTAAATATTTCCATACAAACACAGATTTGGACGGTCATCCTTCTAGCTTACGAACAATGATGAGATTCCCCAGAACTTATTCAAGCACATTGATTATTCCCCCGAATTTCTAAACCTGCAACTTATCTACACATAATCTCTTTATTCTTACTCTTAGAAATTTGTTTCCGAAACTAACTTGCCTGTTATTTCTGGCAGATTTATCAGCAAATTTGAAATTCTCCTACACGAATCCAAACTTCATTGATATTCCTTTCTTCGGCACTGTGCATAAAGTCAGCCAAACATCGGACACTGTTTGCATAACCTGTTTTTCGCAGCCCACCTGGGGTATCTCCACCCATGAAGTTTTTATTGCGGGTGAAGTTGAAACATGATGATTTCTGCTTTCACGTTAAACCGAAGACCATCGGGCAACGAAATCAGTTGCTGTATAATTTGACCGGTGTGATGAAAGCTAGGTTCACCTTTGCATTTTCAACTGCCAGCTTTCTGTACCGAAGCAGTGGGTAAGTGAAAAGTTTTGATATTAAGCATCTTAAAATTTCTAATAGGATTTATCTAGTGTGTACAGTGAACGTGCGGTGAAAAGTTCGGCTTGTCTGCTATACACGGTTTCCCACGAGCAAATAAAACCTAAGTTGTCTCTATCTTTTAAGAGTGCGAAAAGAAAATGTAGGGCACCAGCAGATTCTCTGTGATCCCGTCAGCCATATCATAGGAGTGTTTCACCGTCGACCATGTCACGGAGACATCGAGTGGGGATGAGAAGTTTTGACTGTTTCTGAATAATTTACAGTCGAGGTGGGTACAACATCGCGACAAATTTTTTATAAGTATGCTTCATTACTTCACGCAGCTTAACAGTTTGGCTTGTTCTTCGTAATCGATGAATCGTGAATTCAAAAATAAAATATTTTACTTGTTACCTGTACTTACTACTTGTAAGGGTTTTCACATTTATATGGAATACCTTTGCAACTTATATTCGACAGCAAAGACGTCATGAACCACGGTGATGATGAATGCCGAAAGGATTACTCGTTTAGAGCATTAGCAAAACAATGTTCAGAGCGCAAGTAAGACTTCCCGATAGTCAAATTCAGAGATATCTTAGTCACAGTTATTCTTAGTCAACACACAAAACTTTCGATTTCATTTGGAATAGTCGTACTCGGAAAACAACGACGATGATTTATGATCGAACCAGTTTTGAAACCGAATATCGAATAAAAATGAATCAAAACTTTTTATCACATCGTATTCTACTCCCGCAACTAAAGTTAGCCAAAGCTTTGAAAATGAAATTAAATCCAATGCGTTACAATGCATTTGTTTATGTCCTGTATGCCAATGACATCAATGGTGCGACATATCAGGTGGAATCCGCTATTGTAATTTTCTGTTAATAGACGAGACTTTCCGAGCGTTCATATTCCGCTGAATGCACTGTTCAACTAAACCCAACTCTTTGGTAAAAAATTAAAAGTTCATGTAAATTGACTTGCAAACCACTAGGCCTTCTGTGAAACTAACTAAGACTAACTCGTTAAATATATGATAAATTATTCTTTCAAAAATGTCCTATATCCAATCGAATAGACGGTCTCTTTTAGTATTATTACAAAAATTAACTATTCCCTTTTGGATATAACCATAAGAGATGATCGATATAACTGTGGCTCTTTTTTTTTAATTTATCGTTTTATACTTTGATTTATCCCTTAAAATATGAATTCGTAAATATAATGAAATTGATCGTGAATAGCACGAGTTCATTCATCGTTTTCTGCAACGAAGTATTTTCGTGCATTGTAAATAGCAGGTTTCGTTCATTTCATGAACTGAAGAATGGCCGCTTAGTGAACGAAAGTTTTCGTAAATTTTACATATTTGATGTTATCGTTGATAGCGACATTATTTTTCGTGAATGAAACGAAATGATTCGTTTATTTTAATAAAGGTTTGTGTATACCACGAACGATTTTGTTGGTCTCATCTTAGAGAAGTATTCGTATTTAATAGCATATTATTTTGACATTGCTCCGGCAGAATATGGAGCGAGGTCGGTTTTTTATGAATTATCCCGGAAAAGAGAAAAACTCAAACTCAAACTTCATACAAAACCAACAAACAGTTCGCGATGGCTCAACTTAATCCGACCAAATCCGTGCTGCTCCGAATCTTCCTGAAACCGGCGGACACCGATACGTTCACTAACTATTTGACCGTCGTGATAATCAACAATTATCTGACGTTTAGCAACAACGACACCATATTCTACCTTTATTGAAGCTCTTTTGACGTTTTTGGTTTGACGAATGGTACTCGTAAATATTACAAAGACTTTTGTATATATAAGCGAACAATTCACTTGCCTAATAAAGCCGATTCGTAATAAGCCAACGAAAGTGGGTTCGTGATTTTTATGGAAAACTCGTAATAAAAAATGAACGTATTTATTTTATGAAAGTTATCTGTACGAAACTAATTCTTACGAATTACGAATTCGTTCTCACAGTGTCGTAAATATTTGGTTTGCAACACTTTTAGAACTTTGATTGGCGTATATTTTGGCTGAAGTAACTAAGTTGCTATCTGTTCGATTTGAAAATTTATGAACCATTTTTATTGAAAAACACATTTTATTTAAAAATAATAATAATTTCTTTAGAGAAATAACGCTCGCGCAGTTTTTGACATAAAACTAACAAAACATCAATCTTTAAAATGGAAAGACATAAAAAAATTGAAAATATCTAATCGCCAAACCCTCTTCGTAGAAGACCCAGTTCGCATATTTGGGATTATGTGTGACGATATCTAGTGAGACGTTTAAATCATCAAAAACGATCTAGCTATGATCAAATAACGACGATTCGAGCTTATTGGTCCAGTCTGCCAAGTCATGCGTAATATTGTCGAAGCAGAGCGTTAAATCTAACACCTTTTCCCTGCCAAATCGTACAAATGTTGGTCGATTTCCTACAGTATTCCATCTTCTCAGCGCCCTCAAATTGATATCAGGGGCTGCCCCCACTTATATGATGGGTATTTGCATAACTGCCGAAACCCCTTTCTGCAACAGTAAAAATCATCAGAGTAAGATTCATTATGAGGTAAATATATTGTACAATTCACGTATTTCTTGACAATGTTATCAACAGTCATATTTGCTGTGCCAGCATAAATGTCGCGAGTTATGAGCCATGCGTAATGTAGTAATCTTAAGTAAATCACGTGGATTTGTCGCGCTATTTTTGTTGAAAGCTACGAAGACCACACGAGGTATCTTTCCTATATGAAAGTTTCCTTTATAGAAATACCATACCTGAACCAAATCTATGGAATATGTTCCATCATGCACAGAGCGGGAGAGATTCATAATTGCCATAGTACATTTATGCTGATGATCAAGTAGTGCTACTCTAACCGTTGCTGGTCAGGGCACTACACATTTTATCACAAGCAGTGCTTGTACCATATGTAACAAGAAGATACCAAAAATGTTATCTAAAAATCGCCTATAGCGAACCCCACAACCATCATTTGAATCCCACGATTTGCGAAGAAGTAAGTGTCCACTGTGTCAGAGATTCGCTTTACACTGACATATTTTAGTCCCGTCAGCCATTCAGTCCTCGGCTTGGAGAAACACTTTGACTTGGGGACTCCTGTTTTCAATTGCCTTTTGTCACATGGGAGCAGGAATCCAGTAATTGATTCTTGACAGAGACATATCAATTCGTCGGATGCCACACGAACTCTAGGCTGGTTTTTTCCAAAGAGATTATAAACTAGTAACTACCTTCTAATGGACCCATTTAACAGATAACATTTTTGTTATCTATCCCACCAATTCGAAAGAGTCTTTAAAATGAATTGTGGAGAAAATACAAACAAAACAAACTAATAATTCAAATTTTTTGTCTTTTGACTTAAGTGCCAATACCTTATTTAGGACTGGTGGTATCCAACGGGGAAAAACGATCGGAAATGGTGAGTGAAGCTAACCAATCATGTGAAAAAAATTCCACCCCAGAGGCGAGACTCGAACTCGCAACCTTTGAGACTCCGGCCCAATGCACTAACCCTTATGCTATCCCTGGGTATGGCAACATCCCAGAAAGAACATATGATTATCCCACTGGCGACGGTGATCGTACCCTGCCTGCAAAGCGAGAATCACACACAACGGCAGCTGATCACCCCAACACATTTGATTTATTTAATTTCCCCGCTAGATACCAAGGCCCGGGTTTTTATTATCGTGTGATGTCTAATTTTTAGTTCATTACCCATCGTACTTCGGTGGGTGACAGAGCTAATGAAGACTGTCGATTTCTGGTACCTTGCCCAGTGAACAGAGGTATGACGGGAGCGAACCCGCCCGTTCGAATTAAACTAATAATTCAATTTTTTTGTCTTTTGACTTAAGTGCCAATACCTTATTTAGGACTGGTGGTATCCAACGGGGAAAAACGATCGGAAATGGTGAGTGAAGCTAACCAATCATGTGAAAAAAAAAATTCCACCCCAGAGGCGAGACTCGAACTCGCAACCTTTGAGACTCCGGCCCAATGCACTAACCCTTATGCTATCCCTGGGTATGGCGACATCCCAGAAAGAAACGGACGGATTTCGCTAGTGCAGCTCAGTTGCCTGTTGAGCGGCAGACGAAGCAGGTCACTGCGTTGTGTGTTTTCACAGCCAGTGTAGCTGAGTTAGAAGTCCGTTACATTGCCTGTGGAGGTACGCTACCCAGTGAATGCGACTGTGCTTGCCGTTCAAACACTATGCTATCTTTTGTGTTGTGCTCGTTTCCAGCACACTTTTATGTATAATTATTCGTACACAAAATAGTTTGTACATGCGAGCTCCATTTGCAAACACGGTTAACATAGTGTCGTGGTATTAGTTGTCTCTTTCGCTCTACCCATCAGCGTTGATTCATTTTACTTTGGGTTTAACGTTTGAGTCGAATGTGTAGGTAGTTAGATCTAATTTGTTACTAAATTGCACAACGAAAGTTTATTATTTTCGTTCGATCAATTCATTGATTCATTTCCCCTTCACGTGATTCATTTCCACTCAGCCTATAGTATTTTGATTCTACTAATAGGTACATACTACAAAGCCTATTTATGAATGAATACACTGCCACTTGCAAAACCGTTGCAAAACGCATCTTGTCCATAAATAGAATTGTTTTCGATTCTTGTATATTTATAGTTTCTATATATGATTAAGACCACTGCATTCGCTATATTTGTAGGAAAGTTACAATAATAGCAAAATATAACTAGACCAAGCATTCTGGTCTATACATGAAATGTGATTATATTGTCTAAAATTTGATTTTTCTTCACTGATCCGGGTTTTTTACCACACACAATCGAAAAGTTTTTACAAGCTAATCTTATGCTATAAAGATTTAGTTCCAGATATTAGTTCGGTCACAGTTTTCTGTCTTCTTTCTTCAGATTTTCTAAATAAGTTCAATCGGATTTGATCACCTACTACAAATGAAATGACCTGATAACCAAGAAGGTTGGGTTCAATATGTAATACTCGATGTTGATTGGTTGTGATTAAACCATACGTAAGAAATATATTTGATTTATTATTACTATAAATGTACTAAGAAAATAAATATTTTACATTAAGTAGTATAGTCCTACGTCTACAGTTCGTGCAACCCCATAGGGCTGCCCCTTGTAGTTTTTAATTTTCGGATGTTGTGAATTAGTAATGTATGTATGGAATCATTGAACAATGCCGAAAATAATTTCAGAAAATTTTTGATGCAATCTTAAGTTCCAACGATTTATCTTTATAGTTCATAAGTTAAACTCAATTTCATTGAATTGATATTTCTTCGTTTTAATTTATATAACGAAGTCTTGTGAACAATAAGCACGAAATGTAACTGAACACCACATAATTCGTAAAATACAGTAAAATAAAATAGATATATTGCGGTGAAAAGATAAAAGGAGCAATTGCGATCGTCTATACTGCGCTCTATCTCCTAAATTCGACTCCCAAAAGCCCTACACTACTAACCGCGAACAATCGGATCATCACAAGTCCGGTTTAACCTGTGGAATAAACTAAAGAGAAACTTTTGCCTGCCACGCAAACAGTAAAACTGATTAAAACTTTTAATTACGTTCCGATATCGTCACCAACCAACCGTCGGACGTTCATGGCCATCGCAAAAAAAATGAAACAGATCAACTAACAAGATTCACCTGGACCGCGACCAAGGCTTCTCGATGAGCATGACACAAGAATCGAGCATCAAGCGAAGAGATAATACTTGCGGAAACTTGTGACTATTTGCCGGAGGGATTCTTTTCCATCTAGGCTAGATGAATTGGAAAGGAAAAATATCATAAAACTCGGAAGCGTAATACTGGTCACATAATAAGTTTCTTAATTGTAAATTGATGTTTTTATTTAGTTTGATTCAATTTATCTATTATTCGTTTGTTCGAGCCTAGATCACAGCTCACTTCTCATGAATTCCGTGAATGCTAGAGCCCTTCTCGTGCAGTAGCAGAGATTTGTCTTCCGGTCCCACAGCGCTTAAAGTTCCATAATTGTGTACTTGCCGAGCGAGACTGAATCACGTCATGAATCCAGCAGAACAGCACAACATCATATCTTGTGACAATTTAGTGTCAGATTTCCCGGCTTCATCTTGTCACAGCACCATCAACGCTCAGGGTTTCCCCCCGATGCTAGCAATGAAGGGTGCATGTCTCAGTCGCGACGACGAACGTAGCACCCTGGAGTTCTACTGGCTGATGCGCTCGAAAACGACTTGGGTTCTGCCAGCTGTGGAAGGAGCATTCCGACAGCGTTGCACAGAAACCGCCCACCTCGTTCAACTCCAGGTCTGGGTGGTGAAGTTTGATAGCCCACGTGGGCTAGATCCTGCCGGAGAGGATAGCAAATCATAAATACAGCTCATAAATCATCATTAATGTGAAAAATATCATCTATTCATTGCGCTACTGTTGCAATCAACCAGCCTGAGTTTGCTGCCTGAGCACTGAGGGTGTTGAATTAATAGTACGTTATTTTCCGAAGTAAAGCGGACGGGAAGTGTAGAATGGCAATTTATGCAGAGTAATGATGATTTGCAAAAATTGCATATTCAAGCCATTCTATAGTTTTCGGGAGCAATCGCTTCACGAGAGTGTTTCTAAACTTTTTTTTTGCAAACGTGCAATGTTTGCACGACCGCCAAGAAGTTAGTTGGATAGTTGGACAGTTATTATTATACTTCCATTGACAATTTTCAAATATTTTTGCGACTAATCCAAATTATGAATCTGATAGCGAATAAAGCACGGCGAGGAAAAAGTACACAAAACGCGAAAGAATTCAACATCTCAATTCGCAGTGACACAGCTTCTAAGGAAAGCAATTAGATTAATAATTCTTTGGAGGATCGAGTACAGGTAGTACCATCCCTCGCGTCATGCAAGCAGAGCAATCACAAAGCCATGCAGGCGTTGAAACCACATCCAGGAAAATTGTTGTTCACAAAGTCATACTGTGGGTGAAACAACTTCCATTCGTTTCTCAAAATATATGTTGGCACTGGTGACAGCGCTAGGAGCGTAGGTGATTACATCAAATACATTACATTATATATCGTCGCTGTTGTGCTATCTTATGACAAGCGCCATTTAGCACATTTCGAGAAAAACGATTTTTAAAGTTTGAGATTGAATATCTTGAAACTTATAAATGGTAAAAACAATTCAAAGAAGACAATTAATGCTTCTATCTATTCTGTATTAAACTCTCAAATATCACGAAGTTCGGTTGACTATGTTGTGAGTTTTCCCTATAAATGTAAACAAAAGTCGCACTTACACGTGTTGTAGGCGTGTATTGATGACAAAATTTGTATGGCGTGTCATAATTGTGCATGGAAAATTTTCCATAGAAAAAAAGCATCAATTATTAACTTTTATTAATATCTTCGGCTTTATTCGGCCTAGAAACAATCGATGAGATGCATTTTGAAGGAAATTGAGCAAGCAATCTAGAAAAAATAGTAATTTTTAATTTCAGTGTTGCCAAACATGAAATATAGCCAATTTAAAAGTAAAACTGCATATTTCTCGCAATACATGCATTTTTATTTTAAAAATTATTATGCCATTGTGTTCCTCAGACATTTTTACATATAAAAACGTCTAAAACTTCTACATTACTTAAGCGAATCCCAAGATAAAGTGATTTAAAGCAAAAAACTGACAATTTCTTATCACTTTTTTCGCTACATCTCAGTAACCAAGCAAAATTTCAAAATTCTGAAAACGCCATTTTGTAGAGAATTTTCAGATTAGTAATGTTGCATATCTAACTCAGTTTACCCCAAAATGGCGTTTGTCACAAGATAGCACAACAGCGACGATATGTTCTGTATGATTAACCCTTTATAAGGCAGTGGCAACTATATTGCCACCTTTTCGCTACGTTCATAACGCTGGAATATGAAGTGAGAAGTGTTCCAATTTTATGAAATCTACTTATTAGGAGTCTGGCAACTCTTCTTATTACTTTTTATTAAGATACAGTGAAAAGTGTCAGATTGGTGAGGAGTTTTTTGAAAAAAATATGGCGATTTTCTTTTGGACAATAAAATTAGCTCGATTTTGAAAGAAAACTCTAGACCCTATAAGTTGGTGAGGCAAATTCGTAAAAGCAACTATTTTTATCCGAAAATTTGGTTTACAAGGGGTAAAAATTTCAAAGAAAAAAAATTAAATGAAAAAATGATCGTCGGTAATCTGTGGTCTCATTCAACTTATTCTCAGAATCCAGGCTTATTTACTGTTGATCAGGTAGTAACAAGTAATCCACCTTAAATTCTTTTTGAAGCTCGATTTGTCTTTATATTTGCACCAATCTCGTTGGAAATGCATCAAACATTTCAAAGACTGATATTTTCTAGCGGGCGGTAGTAGCATATTTTCAAAACAGTTTTTATTACAAAATAAATGTAAACATATTCTAAACTAAGTGAATGAAACGTGTTTCTATTAATATAAGGTTCACTAATAGCCCCAAATTCTGGGCCTCATAAAGGGTTAAACACAACAAGGCGTTTCAAATTACGGATGTTAGTGAATGAGAGACTGTTATCATATACTAGAGATAGAAAAATCAACACGTAAAAAGATTGAATGAGTCACGATTCTTTTTTTAAAGAGTTGTGATTCTCCAAAAAAAATTGTCCTTGAGCGACTTAGGCGCCATTCACTAATTAAGTAAGGGCATATGGGGGCAGGGGGAGTTTCAAAATATCTTACAAATTCTTATCTGTGGGGGAGAAAGGGTTCGCCCTTTCTAACATAATAGCATGAAACAAGAAATTAAGAATGAAATCAATAAGAAAAATATTCTTTTCATAAGAATTTCTAATTTGTGCCATGAACATTTTGAATATCAAATAAAATGAGCACATATTGTACATCATGGCCAAGGAAAGGCGGAGCTCGAATTGCAGTGTGTTTGCAGCGGCAGAATATGATTATTAAATTAGCTTTGGAATTTTGTTGGTTGTTGCCAACGTCAGGGGCTAAGCTGCTAATTGTCGATGATATTGAAGCAGTTACAGCAATTTCTTGTCTCTTAGTGGTAGGGGAGAGAGGGTAACGGTGGATCAGCAGGAACTATGAAACAATCGCAATAAAATCATAATGCATGAACATAATGGTCTCATTCCCTCATATTTCATGGTTTCTAATTCTTTTCACGTGTTACTATATTTTGGAAGATTTCTGATAACTCTATCTCTTTTAATGGATATTTGTTTGTTTTATAACAGTCAGAGTAAATTTGCCATAAAAATCATTATTTCATTTTTATGAGTTACCGTTCGCCAGAAAAATGTTTATTCTACTGTTATTTGTAGCAAATTTTATGCTCAACATTTGCCGCGAACAAAGTTTTTTGGTAACTTGTCATGGTTCTGTGCAATTTGACAATCTTCATAAATAGACCCATTGGGTAGCTGTGAAACGATGATATATGGGGAACAGTGAAAATTTCTTGTCTTTGTGATCTATATTAAAATGTGAATGGGTTCCGATTTTCCACGATAAATACATTTCATTAAATGGAAAGTTTGTCAATTTGGGCAAGTTTTGTAGAAATTATCGCCTCTTTCAGGATTGCATCTTATATGCATATATGGTGGTCCGATATTACGCGATGATATAGTGATATCTTGCGGAAACAAACAATTTGCGTCTCAAAATAACTTTAATAGGAAGCTTTAGGATCTCTATTCGTCAAAACAAAAGAATGAAATTCGCAAGTAGTATATTTCACTGTAGACGACGTCGTGTTTCATAGTTCCTACCCATGGGGCTCACTGGTACATTTTACCACCGACTGTTGATTACCCAAAAAAAGTTATTTCCCGTGAATTTTACCAGCTGGAAAATATATATGCATTAGTTAACAACAGAGTGAAACTATGTATCACTTTTAGCTACACAAATAACATGTATTATCATCAAAATGAAATCGTATAAAAAATGTGTTTCATTGTTACCCCCTCTCCCCTACATTGTTCTGATCGTGAACTGGAGTCACAATCTCCCTTACAAGTTCAGAAGTTCAAACTTTCGCTTCAAACACGCAAGGTATCTGGGAAATTTTCTGTGATATGATTGTCAAAGATCTTGTAGGCCGATTGTTTCCAGAGTGTGAAATGTATTTTACTTCAAGAAAATTCGAACATGGCATGTCGGAGCTATGCGTACAATAAGCGTTATAATTGAAACACGCTAGAAGAGGTTATAATTTCTTTTGAATTCTACATCACAAGGAAATAGATTCGAAGGAAGTGGAATATAGCAAAACAGATTATGTGGACCAAATCAGAGATTCTGAATATCTCCCAAAGGTTATTCCGAAATTTCTACTGGGCAAGAATAGTATGCAAATAAAATTACTACAAATGATTACAATTAATATTAGTCCTGAATTTTCTTGTAATAATTCTACTAATATCGTTGTTTTTATCCTATTATTTAATGAATTAACAAAATGATTTTTTAATTACGAAAATAATGATAAGATCTTATGTGGGGGAGGGGGAATTCACCAAAATATTACGAACTCTTATCTGGAGGAGGGGGGGGGGGGGAGATTGACAAGTTCTAAAAAATTAGTGCTCGGCCCCTTAGTGGAATGCATAAATACAACTTTTAGGAGAGAAAACTTTTTCTATAAGTTGGAGTTGAAATTCACTGACCGAGTGATTGACCATTATTAAGCTAACAAAATGCTAGCGAATGGAGTGGGTTAGATGATGGCAGCTGTGGTCATTAATCACATAAAAATAAATAAGCGCGATGGACACATGACTTATTTTTACGCAGGGTGTTTGGTTTATGATTAATCGTTCCGCACATACCTTTATATCTCAACTGTGACAGAACTATTAAACTATTTCAGTAAATAACTTGTTTATCTTTAAACCCCTCTATCTCAAAAATTATAATTTGCATTTAAAATCTTTACATTGCATTGAAATGGGAGAAAATATCATATTAAATGATTTTTCTCGCATGTTTCAGTTAATTAGTTTAAGTATCTTTTTTTATTTTCATTGAAGAGACATAAAATTTTTTTAGAGTGTAGTGTACTAATACCTTGCGTTTACGCGGATTTGGTATTCATTTAGATTTAAAGTTAGTGTTATCAGGTATTTCGTTAATTTTCTTAAAAAAGTGAACTACAAACATTACCAATTTAATCATCTAAATAATGCATCTCGGCAAGTTCTACAATTAGTTTTTTGACTCGATGTCATTATCTCTATTCGTTTCGATCACATAATATCTTATGCAGAAATAACTATTTCGAACCCACTGCATTTGGAGTGACGACGCACAGTGGCCGGTCTTCGAATAAAAGTCGGACGAAACCAAAAATGTTGCCCAATCTGGCTGAAAATTACATATTTAGATAATTTTGGGGCGCTGAGCTCATTTTGAATGTCAAAAGTTATAAAAGATGAAATAAATTTTCTCATGCAGTGCTATCGAACCGTTCTTATAAGCATAATATCATTTTTTATGGAAAATCCTTTTTTACTGATTAGATATAACTGAAACTAGATACATCAACATAATAATTGGATAAAACTTCTTTCAATCTCTACAAAAAGTGTTTGTTTACGTTTTATTTAGTTGTTATTTTGCACTAATCACCCCGCTCCTCCATATCAGCAAACATTTTAAAATGTCGATTTTAAACTTCTCCGGGCAAAACGAGACCTTGAAATTCGAAAAGTTGAGATGATTTCCCATAGAGTGTATAATAAGTGACCGTTCCGTACTGTTTCACCTGATTGTACAGAATACATTTGTGAAAAAAAGAATTTGCTACCAACCCACTTAAAATATATTTGTAATAATATTGCATTGTTATAATCAAATTTGGCAAACAAGTTGAAATGATTAACAAAATTCTTTAAATGCCCTTTAAAATGAAACTATTTGCGCTTATATCGGATAAAAATTGAAACATTAACAGGTTTTTGAAGTGAACATAGATACTGTGATTTAGAAAATGACACAGCGATGTTTAAATTGCTATTAAAAATCTAATTCTCATTCAGTTCTCACAAATTTGGAGAATATGTCATTCAATACATAGGAAACCCAGGAAAAATAAATAAAATATCAGTATTTGAAACATAGGTTTTGTCCGGTATCCGGCCACTGTGCGACGTGTTGCGTTTACTATGAAATTGCAGTGAAATACGAGGAGATAGGGATAAAGTTCTAAAGATCCAATTGTAGAGAATGTAAAGAGACATCAAATGAACAATCACTATGATAAATTTTGTTAGTTATTACTTTAAAAATTACAGAATCCCTCGAATAACAATAACTTTGAACTATTTTACTACTGAAAAGTCGCTCAGTAGGAGAACACAGGGAAACTTGACCAGGTTTTCAATTCAACCTGCATAGATCTTAAAAAAAGTTTTCAATCCTTCAAAAGTAGTTGCAATGTAATGTGCAAAGGTATTGTGCCTGTTCAAGATTTTTTGCCAAATTTTTTATTTACTTTTTCAAAAGTTATGAATGTGAATGTTTTTTTTTTGTCACTGCGCTGAGACTTGACCAAGGTCTGGGTAGACTTCACCACGAGAATTTTAAAATTTCGACCCCATAATCATAATCCCACATCATAATCAGAATAAAAATAATGGCATAAAACATATTGTAATCATTTCTCTCCAAATTGTCGAGATCCTTTTAGGTACCAGTAAAAACGGTTGCATTTCATAAATTTCGATTTTTGTCATGACTATGACTAACGTTTCTATACAGGGGCTCCTTTTAAAAATTTTGCAAGAAACATAAGGTAGTGTATTTGAAAGTTAATAACTTCCATTGTACTGAACGGAATTATAATATGTTTGCACAAATTATTCAGGAAAATGATAAAGAATCTTCTATTAGGTTTGTAAGCATGTATAACTTATATAAATAAAGAAAAATACGCATTTATTAAAAACCATTCCGCAGCGCTCTCTGATTGGATAAAACTAGTTTAGAAGACAGCGGAAATATTATAAATATAAGTGGCGACTTTCCTTCCTGTGCTGTCATTCGTTTATCGTCCACCGTGCCAGCAATGTGTGGCTGCAAATTTCATATAAGGACAGTGAGAAGAGCCATTCCATGAGACGTTTCTGATCAGCTGATTATTTCTAGAGAAAATTTAAAATAGGACGTAAGTAACAATGAGAGATTCTCTTTGGGGTCTTTCTCTTCTGTTCATTACTCGGCCATTTCAACATTTACTACTCTACTCTTTGCATAATATTCGCCGACGGTTTTTAGGCTTTCGATATGTACTAAAAAATTAGTGCAAAGTGTTGTAATGACGTCGTAATAAACGAAAGAGAAAGTAAACAAAGAGAGGCTCTCAATGTTACTTACGTCCTATTGAAAATTTTCTCTAGATTTCTTGTTTACTTCTTCTGACGTTACTCCGAAGGGGTGCGACGTCCGAAATATCGTTGATTCGGTCCAACATCAAACGAATCGGACTAACGAAAGATGCTCGTCGGACGAGTTTTTCTGTTCGCAGGAGTAGACTTGTTGACAGAACCTACCGCTGAATTGTCAAACAAACGTCTAATGGATTGCCTAATTGTTCTTTGTTGATGGAACAGCAGAGAAGCAGCTGCAAATTTATTTGTTTACTCCGTGCAGGTTAATAATGGAAAACTGCTACACAATTTACTTGTGCTGTGCTAATCAACAAATTTACCTCTTCTGAAAGTGTTGCGGCGATGGGTCGAATAATTATTCCATTTGTATCAGCACTTTTCAGGGCTCTAGCATGAAATAAAGAATAAATTTGAATATTTTCCGTAATCGATAGTGACAATTAAAATCTGAATTGCAAAAATATCGATTTTCGGCATTGGTTCAATTTCATATTCCAACTCCTGCGACTTAACTGATTCTAGTTGGAATTGGTTGGTTGCGTCACTCGAGCCGGAATACTAACTATAACCAGCCAGAATTCTGGTTCATTTCCGGCTGAACTTAACTGGACTCCGGTTTGCTACCTAGAAGAAAAAAGAGAAGAAAATACAGGAACGGTTTTCTACCTGCTTGCTCCGGAATACTTCCTAGGAATGGGTGATGTCGATGGGATTTTTTCAAAATCGATTTTGGGTCAATGTTTGACAACACCGATCGTTCTGCATATGTTTGCTCAGTAGACCAGCCTGCGCACTCTTGCAGAATGGATCAGAGGAACAGACTTCTGCGTTGCTTCGGCAACTGTGTGAAGATACTGTTTTTTTCTGCACAGACTCGGAAGCATTTCACAAGATCGGGGAAAAGGTTCTTCTCAATTTGCAGGCATGGAAGGGGCCAATGAAGAGAATTTGCCGCTATTAGCTAATCGGCCTGTCCTTGAAATCGCTTAGGGTTTCAATTATTTTTCAGGGCGAAATTTTCACCATCCACAAGCCATTTCTCGACAAACATATGATTACGGCGTAAAAGCCAGCTGTCAAAATTCTCGTTAAAGGGAAATTTTGGACAAACCGTTACTGGTCGAAAACTTTTCTCTTTTATCTACTACCAACATCTGTGAGTGGCTAGTTACCTTTTGTCCGGAATTTTTATTCAAAATGAATTTTTACCGTTGACTTTGACGCCATAATCTTATATTTGTCGAGATTTTTATTAATATATTGATTCTTAGAAAGGAACCAATGAGTCTGGTGCCAATTTATACGCATTCCATTGATTGAAGGCCACGTAAAATATAGTGCAGTGAATAACAAAAGGGTTGGTGTATTAGGTCGGAATCGTTTTACTGTGGAAAAAGAAGCTTAGTGGATTTGGATGAATGATTCAGCGGAGTCCCAGACATTACCCGTCCATCCTTTTGCACATACGAGGAAAATGATGATCAAATCCTGATTTTATTCAACCTTCGTACCAGTTGCTAAGAAAATCGGTACCCACGTCCTACATCGAGTGAAGATAAATGACAATATTTTCGCTTTACTGTCCTCTGACTTGTCTTTCAGTTTCAGTTTTATCTTTAGTATCCTTACCTTAGTATGCTATTCTTACTTAATAAATCCTTCGCGTCCACATGCCCGCACACAAAGTTGAGATTGACGGTGTGGTCATCGATTCGAGTTTGTTGTACGCGGGTCTCCTTGCTGGATGTATAAAGAACTTCTTGCTACCGTAAGGCAATCACGCTGGACGGGACGAACGTGTAGTGGGTGACCTGTAGCGAAACCGCGGATTATGAGGACGATTCTTGCATTGTGAAGACTGGAAAGTGTTCATATTGTCCATATAATCAATTACAATCAAATCGCTCGGCGCACAAACAGTGCCCGGGAAATCTACAGTGTTCCCTTAAAACACATTCTAAGCACTCTTACTAAAACTACGTCACTCACCACAAAAAAATCTTTATGATCTCCTGAATTAGGAAGACTTTTCTCTTGAAAGACCGCCGAAAATAACAGTTCAGGAAAGCTCCGACACAAAGCCGATGCAAAGACCAAACATGGAATTTTCAATGCCTTCAGTGACACTAGAAATTTCATCTGATGTTATAACCAGAAATTCAACGTAATGCAGAACAAGTTGGACCTAGGTGTAGTTTGTGGTATTGCGAAAATCCTGCCGGCATCGATGCAGAATCAGGAATCAGAAATCAGTAGCGACCGGCTCATATGGCACGTTCCCCATGTTGATCGGAGATTTGTGCCTTGCCATGATTTGTCTTTTCGTCATTTCCCTGATGGGGTGGATTGGGGAAGTGGTATGGTAAGGGATAAGGAAAACCACGACACAGAGAATATACACAATACGGAAGTATTCTCCCAAGGGATTAAAGACACTTCTCGATGAGCGGATATCTCAACACCCCCGAGATTATATTGAGATAACAGAACGACAACACCACCGAAGAAATACTGTCATTCCAATTCGGCTTAAACCGATGTAGGTTTATAAACTATCGTCGTAACATTTGAAAGCCATAGTTCAGTTTATAACCCTCTTTCGCTAGAAATTCCAGAGAACGGTCGTCGATACTGCAAAATACTGCTGTATTTTCTCTGTAAGCGACTTGGTTCTCAGAACTTCCCAGCAAACTGCCCCCGAACCAGGATTATGAAATTCTAGCCTCATTAAAACATCAGTACTCTTCAAGCATTCCTTGGGATTCCACGGAATGTAAAGGAATACCTTATTCTAGTGAAGGTTATATTGTTCAACAATTAAACGGAAGTCCCCTTCCTTCTCACTTATCACCTCCAATTTATATTTCAACCAGAAACAGCTTTGTTCGTTGTCCGGAGAGAACTAAACAATACCATACCTAACCAAACTCACTGAAACTGGGGATGAATGAGTTAGGAGGGATTGAAAGGAGACAACCGTGAAGATCTTTTAACAGATCATCCTTCTGCACAATTGAAAAGAGGCCTTTCTCCAACCTTGCTTGCACTTGATAATTATTGAGACTCGAAGACTGTCTACAATGAGCCGAAGCATTGTTGAAGAGAGCACCTCTGCGGTTGTGGTTCTTTTCTTTGATTTTGATGAATTTGTTTCCCATCTTTTTAGGATTCAGAAGGAGCACGTTTCTCGCAACTACCAGTATTCACACCTAATGTGGAAAGTAACTCAATTTTCGACTTCCCGAAAATCCCAAAAGAATCAATACTCATCAATGGTTTGATCAAAACGAGTGAGAATTTACAATGTAGCAAAGTCCACACAATTAAATCCAATTTCTTCTACCACTTATTCAAAATTGAATTATCACACAGTCGAACCGCTGAGGTTGCTACGTCTAAGCGTTCAAATCAAAAAAAGACGATGTACTTATGATCAGATAACGACGGTTCGAGCTCGTTGGGTGCGAGCCAGTTTGCCAACTCATGCGTGATGCAGTCAGAGCAGAGGGGTACATCTAACACCTCTTCTCTCCCAGAACGTGCACATGTTGGGTGATTTGCTACATTAAGTATATGCATATTTATGATAAGAAAAACAAACTAACAAACAAGATAAACAAGATATGTGCAATTTTGAAAATAATTAAATGAAGACTACTACTTCTTTGAAATAAGATAAGAATGGAAAGTAATCTATATCTGTATTAGTTAAAACGTTGTACGAAAAGAAAACATTTAGAGTCAAGAACATCGTTAAAGCCACTAACTAGGTCTCTAATTGGTGTGATGATTTCACTAAATAACATCGCATCCCCTATGCAAAGAATAACTATGTGTTCAAAGTATTCCAACCGAGGTGTTGCTAAATGCTAACTATTTCCAGTTGTTCGAAAATTTCCGGTTGTTCATCGAAGAAGAGACTCGATTTTCCCAACGATAAAACGGGTACTGTTAATCGTACTCTATTATGCGGTTACAACACACCCTGTAATGTTGCATGATGCAGGCATGAAAATTTAATCGCAAGTCTTTTTATCTCGCGGAAAGCCACCGAAACGTGCGATGTGGAGAACCGCTATACACTGGTGAACGGAAGCTCACGCTCTGTACTTGATAAATTATCGTTCCCAGCACCGGAACACTCTGTACGCATTCTAAGCGAAATCTAGGCTGTGCCGACAGCAAGAAGGGTTTCAACGTTCGATGACGGTCCTGTCTGCCAGCGCGGGCATATAAAACTGTAGGCGCACGCGGCATCTGCTGGTAATTGCGATAATAGATGGTTTAGGTTAGCGCGGTAATCAACAGTAGCAAAACCACCGACCAACCGTTGGGAAACCTACCAACTCAAAGTGTTGGTGTGAGAAAACGGATGATGTGCGGGTCTTCTATTTACGACTTAGATACGGTTGAAAGATGTGTACTTATGGTTTCACGCTTCTAGGGGCCATACAGATACACGCCTTCAAGCTTGGATGTTTCCTCTACTATAGGATTAGTTCCTAGCAAACTTGTCACTTCTATCGTTTCCCTTGAAATGATGAAATTTTTACTAGTTCCTCATATATTTTTTTCGATTATTTTTAAGTGTAGTACATAGTATGGTGGTTCGGAGGGCAAAGAGCTTCAATTACTATGGATATAAAAAAATGTGAAATAAAAATATTTATAGGAGTTCTTTGTTCCATTGCACTGCCAGTTATCATATTCTTCTTTCGAATTTATTCACCTTCGGGGAAGGATACATTCAAGTTGAGGCAGCAGGCCGCTCGTTATTTTAAAAAAATTCAATGGCTGTCAAAAACATTATCGCCCCTCAAACAATCGGCCGTTATAATGTGAGTTTCGACAATAACCCATCTCATAAGTACATATCAATATTTTTACTATAGTTCCCTCTCTGAATAACAATCTGCATAATGATATTTTCAATCACATTCGTTTTGTGTATTTTTACGTTTTTAACAACCACTGCTCTTTTACAACACCTGCGGTATGTTTAAAATTATGAAAAAAATGCTTTTATGACCCTCAGTAATAGCGAATGTGGTTTCCGCCAATGAATCCATGCGAAATGTTTTCTCTGGAAGCACATTATAGAGCGTACGAGCTGCCAACGACGAGCAAGCTGACAAGGATCAGCTTTTCGCCGATTGAATTGTTTAATGGTAGCGATAAAAACTTGATCTCTAGCGCACACACACACAACCGTCGGAGTAAAATTTCATTTCATTAGACGATGACGGAATTATGCAAATTACGTGGTGTCCTCGAATCCAAAACACTTCCGGTGAGTGCTCCCCTTCACCGCAGTACGCTACAATCAGCTGCAGTGGAATCTTTGTTAAATAGCTCGCAATCATCATTATCATCACCATTATTACTGTACCGACACTGTCAGCAGGCAAACTTTCCAAGGGGGTAGATCCAGTCTCAACAGCGTTCCAGGTTAGATCGAGGAAATGGTCGGGAGGAAATCGACAGCAAATTTACACTTCTCTTCCAAACATGGGCCTCGCAAAACACCACAACCGGCAGTTGCTGTTTTGCTGGTACCCGGTGAAATGACACTTCAGGGGGCATCCTTTCCGAAAACATCCCATAAATATTATCAAAACGCAAAATATTCCCTCCCGTATGTGAGTGGATCTTGGCAACCGTAAATATAGCCGCTTGGCCGCAACAGGACCGGAGCGCTATGAAATTTGCTGAAGTGGTGGTCAGTTTTTCTAGTGCAGCATCGGAAAACATATTTTACATTTTATTGGATGCAAAACTTTGATCCGACTGGCGAAGTAATGTATTCATGAACAGTTTATTACAAAAGATACTCATACTGTTCGCATACTTGTACCATTCCCATACCCATGCTTTTAAGCGTAAGGGGAGAGTTTTGGGGATGCAAACCCGTCCCATGACTTTTTAATTATTTTTGAAAAAAATTAATTAACTTCCTGATCAGGAAACAAGTTTTATAAGCTGCTACACACACATTTTGGAAATTTGGGTAATAATGTCCCAAATTTTACAAAAATCCAGTGATGCAGGTTCTATGAAAACTAAAATGTGTACCAAATTTCGATGACTATGAAGTCGCTGTCAACTGCCAGATTTTACCAGACATTTTTAGTTGAACTGCCAGATTTGCCTTGAAAAATAATGGCAACCCTGCGTTATTTTGTGTCCACACGCAACAAAAACATTACCGACATTTTAATCGCTTCCCGATCAGAAACACATAACAGAAATATTTCAAAACTATAACTCGCATTGTAACTTGTTATAAATTTCTGTTATTTTAACTACTAACGAGACCTAATTTATAACACAATATGTTACAAAAAATGTGTTCTGCTATAATCTTGTTATTTCATTCTGATCGGGATTGCAAACCAAAACAGACACAATGGGCTGGAAATGTCAAATCCTATGTATTCCTATCAAAGCGCCTAAGGCAGAAATTATTCAAAATTATTTTATAATCACGATGTCGATCAGTGAGTAGGCTTATTTCAGCATATTACTATAATTGATTGCAGTTTCTTCCGCACTTGCCTCCTGTGAATTTGATGTGGATAGTTCATCAAGCATTGGAGCAGTTTGGGCGAAGATTACTGTGCAGACGAAGAACTACTTTTTTGGAGCTGTTTACATTCGTCCAGAAAAAACGACTTGATTGCACTATTACGCAGCTCTATCTAGACTCTATAGAGCACGTTTCTTCTCAGGCAGATGCAAACAATGTAATGATAGTCCTTGGTGATTACAACCAACCAGAACTCATGTGGGTTTCTTCTGGACGTGGCGCAGAGGAGTAACTTGAACAAATTCTTGGTCAATAACCAAAATATATTTTATTTCGATTTTTTATTTCGTTACATTTTTTACATACTTACCTACTGTATAACGTGGCAAAATTGGGAGTGTGTCAAAAATTGTTAAAGAATTTTCGTGTGGAAGCCTAATGGTGATATCTTAAGGGGTATTTAAATCATTTTCATTATATATCCATCAATATCGTTGTCTAGTGATGATGACTGCATTAAATAAAAAAATGTTATTGCAAACGTAGTTCAACACAACTGTATAGCTTCAGCCTAAAATTAACTGAAATTAGTAAACTTTCTGTTTATTGCACCAACTTTATAAAAATTCTTTTTTAAACATTTTATTCCAAATTTGAATGATAAAACAGCTAGCTAAATTATACGGAGATCCGGCAGTTGCTGAGGCAGTATTACAAAACAAGATTTCAGCTATCCAAATAACGTTCGAACTCTTCCGATCTTGTCCGATTCTCAAATTCCAAGCGATTTTTAAATATTGAAATTTTTACTAATTTGAGGCACACCGAAATGCTATAGGGAAAAATACTATGTTTGGAAAAATGTATCTCTATGAATACATGCACAGGCGTCCCTTCTCCTCTCCTTTTTCCACTAATCATCTGTTTATGCAACTGGAAAAACACGTGTATTCACAAAGATCACCTCGAAATTACTATAGTATCCGAAAGGATATAGAAAATTGGCCTCTGCACTGATAGGTGGATAGATGCCAGAAGTTCTATTTTGTTTCTAGTTCTTGCGGGTCGCTGTTGTAAAAACATCTTCATCGGAATTCATTTCTTTATTGGTAGTGTTGATTTTTGGGCAATCGTTGTTTCTTCGCTTTTGGTTAACCGGCACTAGACACGATCATTATTGATTTAGTGTTTGTTACTGCCCGATCCGCAGCCATTAGTTGAGCAACCAGTTGTGGTTTAGCGTACGATGACTGTGTATCGGTCTTGCCTGTGACGGATGAAATTTCCTTAGCAGCCTCTGCGCAAAGTTTTCCGTGATGTAGCAGCTGATCACAGAATTGGCACGTAGGAATCTATCCTAGATATGTGACTAATGTTCGCTCGCTACATGTGACACCTTGGAATGAATTGCATTGGATGGTCAGCTAGGAAGGGATAGGTTTTGACGAACGCATTTTCACGATATACCTACATTACCTTCCTTAACGGTATTCACTTCTTCATATTTTGACATGGGTTGTTTTATAGCGGCAGGATTGGTACGCGGTGCCAGGTCATGTAGCTTAACTTCAATAGTGTCATTGTCTATGTATGATGGGATGCTGCATAAAATGTCATTACGTCAACGTGATTCAAGTTGTTATTGTTAAAGTTTTGGGGTATAATCAGTACCTCATGGCGCAGAATACGTACACAGGCCTCTATCTTTTTCACTAATCATCTGTTTATGCAATTGAAAAAAACAAATGTATTCATCTCAAAATTACTATAGTATTCGAAAGGATATAGAAAATTGGCCTCTGCACTGGTAGGTGGATAGATGCCAAATTGTTCAAAAAACTAGTTATTGTCAATTTGTAGTTCATATTAAGGCTAAAAAACAACAATAGCACTAGCAAATAATTTTGGTCAGGATTCGACCCCAGTTACTCCTCTGTGGGTACGCATACCCTAACCCGTTAGGCTCTACAACAAATCCTGCCAGCCGCTTACTTCTGGACGGGATGGCTTTTTACGAACTAAATTAAGTAAGCACGATTTCCAACCATCAATCTCGTTTCTTGACCTTGTTTTCGTCAATGAGAATGCTTTGCCTGAGTGTTCTGTAAGTGAAGCTTCCAGTGTGATCGTTCCTTTGGATAACTATCATCTCGCTTTAGAAATATCCATTTCCTTGCATAGCTCACCACTATATGAAGAAGTTTTAGTTGTGAATCGTCATAATTTTCGCAAAATTGATCTAGTAGCTCTACGTAGCTCCCTATTGCTGATCGACTGGAGTGTTCTACTTGATCAAGTGGATGTAGATGCTGCGGCGATCTCAATAATCGATTACTATGTTGAAAAATCCGTTCCAAATTATCAACCTCCCAGGAAACCACCATTGTCGAACGCAATGCTTCGGAATCTGCAACGCATTCGTGCCAAAGCTCTACGGGCTTACACAAATCGACAATGCCCTATTCTCAAGCGCTTTTTCGCAATACGCAATAATGAGCACTTCAGTTACAATAAATTGCTGTACAAAGTATAGCTGAACCGCATTCAACAATACTTACGACGAAATCCGAAGGGCTTCTGGACCTTTGTTGAAACGAAGAGAAAGGAAACGTCTAGGATGATCTACAATGGCGAAGTAGTAACTACAACGGCGACAAAGTGCTCCCTATTTGCCAGCTACTTCTCGAGTGTCTTCACCACGAATGCGCCATCTGCCATCAAGCTCGACAATGCGGTCCGTGAGGTTCCCGTTGGTGTGGTGAATATGGACGTATTCACCATTTCAGAACAATCGGTTCACTCTGCAATACAAAAAAACGAAATCGTCTTATGGTCCAAGACTAAGTGCTATGCCTTCAGCTGTTCTAAAAAAATGTTCCGATATTTTAGCGATCCCACTGACGCACCTCTTCAATTTGTCACTTCAGCAGCAAAAATTTCGCGATGATTGGAAGTGTTCAGTCGTGTTTCCGGTACACAAGAAAGGTGACAAAAGCAACATCGAGAACTACCGCTGAGAGTCGAGTCAAAAATGTTCAAATCGCTTATCAACGAGATGCAATTTTCTGCTAGTAAACATTACATAAGCACTTATCAGCACGGATTCTTCCCTGGTCGATCGGTTGAGACTAATCTAGTTAGCTTAACAGCGTTTTGCATAGAAAAAATATCTAAGAAACTCCAGGTAGACACGGTCTACACAGATCTTATGGCCGCTTTCGACACAGATAACCACGAGATACTGCTAGGAAAGCTCGATAAATTAGAAGTACCACGAGATTCTGCTACTGGCTGCGATTCTACCTTGTACACCACGAGGTCGTCGTGCAAATTGGTGGCAACGTGTCTGAATCCTTTTATAATTCATTCTAATAATTCCGGAGTTCCTCAAGGTAATACACTAGATACGTTACTATTTTCATTGTACGTGAATGATGCGGGCTTCGTGCTAATGTGGAATGAAGCCGATTGCCGTGAGTTACAGAGTCTCATGGATACATTTTACAACTGGTGTCAAACATGTAGATTCTTAGTGTTGCGGAATGTTCACCGTACAAAGTCCATGCATAATTTCAACCATAACATTGCTGAAACTCAGCTACAACGTGTTGACCACGTAAAGGATTTAGGAGTTATTCTTGATGAAAGGCTAACATATACCAATCACTTATCAGCGAATCGCTTGCTGGGTTTTATGTTCAAAATTTCCAGCGATTTCCGGGATCCTTTGTGTTTCAAGGCTTTATATTGCTCGCAGTTGGAACTCACAAACATTTTCTGGTGCCCTTATCATGCAACGTGGAGTGAAAGGATTGTAGTTGTTCAGCACACATTTATACGATATGCTTTACGTCAATTGCCTTGGAATGATCCGTTGAACCTGCCACCATATGAGAACCGTTGCAGGCTATTAGGACTACATACTTTGCAAGAACGTGGACACGCTTCTCAGGCCATTTTCAAATCAAAGCTTATGTTGGCTGAGTACGATGTACCCGATTTTCTTGGACAAATCAACCTCTTCGCTCCAACCCGAGTTCTTCGCCATCGAACATTACTAGACATCGAAATGCGTAACACTAACTACGCTGCCAATAGTTCGATTATAGCGATGATTCGTCGCTTCAACGAGTTTGCGGGGCACTTCGACTTCTATACCAATTCATCACAATTCCGTCACCGTTTGCTATTAGGTTAATTATTTTTGTTTAGTTCATTAAGACTTATTGGCAGTTGAAAAAAAATTGAATTCAAATACAAATACAAATAAAACGGTGCTACAGTGACCTAGTATAAATTGTAAATCTCACCAAATTCAACACGGGCAATTTTTGCATGTTATTATATATTAATGGTCCCTTGCATAAATGTGATTTTACTGCACACAAGTATAGCAGTGTTCCCAACTACCTGCCTCTATCAACTGATTCCACCTTTAACTCCTGATATGGTAGCTAAAAATACTGCTGCTTATTCCCATATTTTTCCGAACACCCCCAGCGAGCGTCAAGTGCTTATCTTAAACACATTGTGATCTCTTTATGGTTCAGTGCGATTCCCAGTATGCGTCATGCCGCAAACTAATGCATATATGTACTAGGTAATAGCGGGACACATGTGACGAATCCATTGGCATGGCAATTGTATCTGGAATTACAGAACACGAGTGGCAGCCTCAAACCGCACAAGCTCTCGCACGGGCCATTAGCAGAAACGAAGTGTGAAATGGACATTTAAATCTCTTCATCAGCCCCTGAAAATCTTGACTCGTTGTTAGGTACGGTCACAGTCAATAGCATCTCAGACTAGGACAGGACTTCGGGTTCCATCCCACCCAACAGCAACGGCAGCATTAGCATGAGGGTTGCGGACAATACTTATACCCATCCTAGCGTGCTCCAAGCGGAAGATGCCGCATCGAGCGAGGGAACGATTTATGGATCCTCTAGCAGTTCAACGATAGTTGTTACTTTCCATCAGGTCTCATCTACGATAAAGTGGAACTGGTTACTGTACAAGAGCACGAAAAGCCAACAGCCAACATTAATTTGGATTCATGCTGGGTGTTCTCAGCGGTCTCTGTGGGGGTTGGTTAATCATGCAATCTGTATGTAGGCCTAGGATACGGGTGTTTCCTTGCCACTCGTTTAGCTGGATGTGATGTTTGGACACTTTGTTGGATTACGTCGAAGGATAGGAAAGTAATTATTATCCAACATAATACATCACATATTTTGCCCTGAGACTAATCTTTCACATGAATTTTCACATGCTACGTAGCATAAACATCTACTATGATAAAACAATGTTTGAGTTTCAAGTTTACCGATACTTTTGACAGCCAATTTACACGGAACAATAGGAACTCGCTGTTCGACACTAGCAATTTTCCTGGTACTGCATCGCACCTATAGGCTTTGTAACTATCCGATAATTTTCCGACGTAAGCTAATTGTACGCGTAGTGGTTAGTTAGATACCAGACCACAGTAATGTAAGATCGTGAGAATTATATGTTTGAACCAGTGACAGCCGCTGTCGGTATCAATCCGATATGATAAGGAGGTCACCGTACGGTCTGATGCACTGTCATGACGGAGTGTCTATGCCCGATCGAAACAATCTGTCTCGCCATGGATTGCTTTTCATAGTGAGCGAGAAGTTGTCACGACAACTTTGATTCAAAATGTGTCAGACGCTGCGTCAGTTATTGGGCTATTTGAGCATAAATTGAGTAGTAATTCGAAGACAACTTCGACATAATTAGCGTTGATTAAACAGTGCTATTAACTCCATGGTGGAAATGGATAAGGTACGATACTTGGAGCGCTTGTTACACATGTGAAATTGATGTTTTTCGCAGTTTACGTTTATAATCGAATTAAAAAAAATTGCAGAATACTTAATTTTTTTTTGATTTTCTACATAGTAAATTTGAAAAAAAAACTATTGTAAAGCTGTACAAAAATGATTATCATTTCCTAGCATAGAAGAGTGCAAATCATGGTGTTCTCGAAGTTGGTGGTTAATCTGGAACATATTGAGACTGCTCGGTTGCATTTTTGAGCTGTCGTGCTTGATAGCAATCCAGACAAGTAATTGATAGCAAACTTATTGCCATCCGAAACCAGAAGGGACATTCGCCTCAGAAAATGTTTTATGCAAGCTGAAAAATCCGACATAATTACGTTTTGCAGCAGTTGACTTTTGCACTCGCAGGGACTTTACTTCTGCTACCACTATCCTCCCATCTTATTATGCTGTCTGCTTTCCCCACGGACATCAAAGTATCAACTCGTGGGAAATCTTATTATGCTATCCGCTCCTTATCAATTTGCTCTTGAATTTGCCGCAGTGTACTCAAAGCTTCGCTTAAGCCATTGGATTTCTCTTCCTTTAAGCCATTCAGCCCCTGGCTAAATGCAAGTTATCCATATATGTCTGATTCCCTAACATGAACTCTTAAGCTGCTCTGCATACGCTGAGAACAGATTTACTTTCTCCGCATATTTGAGCCAAGTAGTTCCAAATTTCTGCCCGGGCAGTGTCTGGCGGTGAATCTATTCTAACGTCGTGCGATTGCGATGCCCGTTTCCGCGAACCATTTAGCTTCCAGCTTTGGCACGATTTACTCGGACAGTTCCCAGTGGTAAATCTACTCTATTCTGACTGAGAGTTTCAGGCGGGGATGCCAATGCCCATTTTCGTGAGTCATTTAATTTTTAGCATTGTCGCGACCTACTTGAATAGATCCTGACGACGAATCTACCCGTCTCCCACTGATATTCCCTCTAACTCGTTTGTATTTCTACCTCTTTATTACCAGTTGTTAACACAGACATTGTCCCAAATCGTCGAGCTGAGTCGATTGGTACATAAGACTCGGCTCTCCGGGCCTCGGAAAAAATCTTGAAAGTTTGAGCGAATTCTGTAATTTTTTTTATAAGAAAGGTAAAAACGTTATAATGTTTATGTTAATTTGTTATATTTATATTTGAGTGTGACCTACTGAAAAAGCAATACATCATATTAATAAACAAGGTTTGATAGTGAATACCAAAAAAAAATATGTGTAGACTACATTTAAATTTCTTATTTCATGGAAAGCATGAGATATATAACTCCGTCATTAGGACAAAAAGTTTTGAGGAACGACCAACAAGAGATTGCATGATCACAACGTAGCAGCAAATTCATAAGGCGATCAGTTTAGCAGTCACATGACTATCGGATAACACATGAGGAAACTGGTTTGAGAAAAATGAGAAATGAGAAAAATCAAACAAGGAGCTTATTGCTCACACTAGTTATATGTGGGAACAGTGTAATGAGCTGAAAGCCGCTAAAAAAGACGATCATGATAGGGGAGCATGAGACTTGAGAATTATAGACTAGCATGTTAGATGTAGTGTAAAATTATATTCAGGAGTTGAAAAACGGCACGAAATGATCCACCGCATGATCGTAATGATGGAAAAGAAACTGCATTCGTAATGGTTGGATGGCCTCATATAGCTTATCTACAGACTCGATTGTGATAATCGAGACATAACGCGCCTCAATATCGCTTATAAGCTACTCTTCCGTGTTCTGTTTAGCAAACAATGCCCATTGACAGAATATTTTGTCAGTGATTACCACAGCGGGCTACAAGAAGACAAACAATGGACGATTGCCTTATGACAATACGACTTGCGGGCTAGAAATCAGATTAAAAGATAAATTGAAGCATGGAGATTAGAGTGGCTCGAAAATGACATTTTTCAGCACAGCACTTTTTGAGTTCCTTTTGGGGTCCCAAATGCCTGGGAAAAGTTTGGGAGCGGTCGGTTGTTTCCCGGGTTTGCGCATTGCGTTTAAAGTTTGTATGGGACTTTATATGGGGAAATCAATTATTTTGCATTTACGTTAATAAAGATCGATATTTCACTCAATATGAAAAACGAGGTTTATAAAACGATAATTCAAACCTTGGTTAACAACTTTGTCGAAACCGGTAACTAGCTACGAGTTTTCAAAAAATAATTATAACGATTTTAAAACTTATGGTTCAATCCAAATGCAGAAATTAATTATTTCTTCCAACACTGTCACCGATACTTTAAACTTGAACAAATGAGAATATATTCATCGCAGAGACTTGGTACCTTTGAATGAAATGTTCAGAATGAATTGCTGAATAACACAGACGTAGTCAAAAAATGAAAAGAAGAGGGAGGGAGGAGGCTTGTGTACTCCCCAGTTCCCTTTTTAGATAGTTTAGTATAACATAAGGAGCACATCTGCAACGCAGGTTTGTACCGCCGAATTAAAAATTAATCTTACGTGTTTGAGTGCTACTATTTAAGGGCTCTACTATTATCTCATTTAAAATGGTACAACGGTTTATAAGTTTTACATATTTTAAAACCCTATTTCTTAGCCGTTCAGAGTCAGAATTTAAAAAAAACAGATTTAATCCACCTAGCAGTGAGATGAGACATTTCTTACATATTTCACTATTAGATTAGTTTGCAGAACTCACGAGAAGTAGGCACCCAACTAGAAGTGGGATGAAAACAGTTTCTAGTCTTGCACGAATAAAATCTCGAATAAACTGAATAAATTATAGAAATCAACAAAACGACCGAAATAAAAAAGTAAAGCAAAAATGAAATAATAGGTTTTTAAATTCATAAAAATGAGTAGAAAAATTAATGTAAATCAAAATTATCAAATACACGAATCAAATTAGATTAGGTTATTAAATAAAAATTAAGATTATATTTAGAAATAGTTATAAGATTTAGATTAATTGACTCATACCAACAAATTGAATGAAATAAAACGAATGACTGAACATGAAATGAATAAAATTAAAGATATGAATAAAATGAATCAAACGAACAAAATGAATAAAATGAATCAAATGAATCAAACGAATCAAATGAATCAAATGAATCAAATGAATCAAATGAATCAAATGAATCAAATGAATCAAATGAATCAAATGAATCAAATGAATCAAATGAATCAAATGAATCAAATGAATCAAATGAATCAGATGAATCAAATGAATCAAATTAATCAAATGAATCAAATGAATCAAATGAATCAAATGATTCAAATGAATCAAATGAATCAAATGAATCACATGAATCAAATGAATCAAATGAATTTAATGAATCAAATTGATTTAATTCATCCAGTGAATACAATGAATCAAATTAATGAAATGGATCAAATGAATAAAAAGAATGGATGAACAAAATGAATAAAGTACAAAATAAATGAAATGCATATATAAAACAAACGAATCAAATAAACAAAATGAACTGAAGTGATAAAATTAATAAAAAGAAGAAAATGAGCAGAATAAAATGCATTGATTAAAATGAAAAATTGAACAATGGTAAAAGGTTATAAATTTATATAAAGAAATAAATTGAATCAAATAAATTATTTGGATGAAATGATAAAAACTGAAAAAGTAGTCAGATTATTAAAATGAAGAAACTGAACAAAATGAAGAAACTGGAAAAAATGAATAAAATGCATACAATGAAAACAATGACTAAAATAAGGTTAATGAATGATATGAGTAAAATGCACAAAAAGAATAAACTGATCAGAGTAAATCCAAAGAATGAAACGAATAAAATAAGTAAAATGAACGCGGATGAACAAAACGAATAAAAAGATGCGGAATGAAATAATTAATTAAAATGAAATGGTCATATATTTGAATCTAAAAACATTTTTGAATAAAGAAAATGAATAAACCGGATTGTACGAATTTGAGAACCATTGTATCAGAAAGTTTTGAAATCTTTTTTTGGTTTTATTCTTTTTGTTTTCAGCCTTCTTTACTTGACGGCGTCGTTTTAAGATTATCTGGTTTTCTACTTTATTGTTGGACCTTAATTAGTTATCAGGAACCTGAAACGTTCAATTTGCTTTGGAAGTCGTAGTTTACTTTTTGGTCACATAGATTTATGTATAGAATAGAATTTACTGGTCCAGTATTTTAACGCGCAATTGAATATAGTAAAGTGAGACAAGGTCACATGTGCTTTCAAGCCCCTTGAACAGAGAATGACAGGGAGAATGCGATTCGTGAATGAGACAGGTAGATATTTCAAAGTTTTTATTTGCATTGAAGTAAATAGTGTGAAATGTCTAGGCTATGTTGATAGCATAAAAGCCGTGCATTCAGTTGATTGCAATGCAGTCTCTTTCCATTCATCCTTATAGCTTTCATATTGTTTCGTTCGGAATTCTCGTGCAGGAAATATGGATAAATAAGTCCTATACAAACAAATACTGTGAAAAGGAAATGGTTCAAACTACTCAGTATATGCAGATATGGACGACGATAAGTTAGAAAACATATTATAGTTGCATCCCCCATCGAGAGTGGGTACTTTGGGAGACTTCTTTTCCTGGATCTAATTTGTGGATATTTTTGGTCTTTGATCCGTTATTTTTCATGAAAGTTCGTACCAATACAACGAATGTGCAGCTGATACAACTCATGGTTCATTCGCCTGCGCCACGTTCCGTCTTCCATCTGCACGCCACCATAGATGGTACGCAACCGTCAATCCGAACTCGGGTGGGAGGTTCACATTGTCGTCTCTAGAACCTCTTCCTTTCATGTATTTTGTCTTCGAAACGTTGATGGCAAGTCCAATCCTGCTGGCTTCAGCTTTCAGTCTTTGAGCATATGTTTCATTCAAAATTCAATAGAGATACGAATAGTTTAAATATCGCACGTAGAATGTCTCTTTTGGAAATTTTCATCGTCAAACTTTCATATTACCCAGTTAAGCCAAATATGTTTCTGATATTGCCATGAATTTCCTTAATTATAGTGTAGATACAGGCTTTGAATACAATTGAATTAAAGTTGAGTTGACGTAGCACCAGACAAACCTTCGCAATTACAATTAATAAATATTTCAGATTGGCAGAAGATCTTATCACACAACTTAGAAATGGATACAGAAATAGCTAGATAGACGCGATAGAAGAGAGACAGAGAGGGATGGGGGGGGGGCGTGTGAGGAATGGCAAATGATGGTTGATGCTGTGACATTATTTTTATAGTTATATTATTATGATACATATATTGATTTCTTACATTCTTGTTATAAATAATATAAGTAGTAATTTTTGCGCCATAACCAGTATAACCTAAATCTTGCAAAAGAGCTAAATTTTCGCTAGATTTTTGGGCTTCAAACATGCAGTTGCTTTCGGTGACAGTGTGACACCACGATAATTATATGAGAAATCTTTTATCTCACTACTAGGTGAATTACTTGTTGATCTGTGTATTGATATACCATCCAACATTTACCTCATGATTGAACACAATGCCTAATCCAAGGAATAAATATTAAAAATCACTGTTTCTTTATCAACACATTATTTTGTCTTTGAAGTGAACTTATATATTGATTTTTGAGAAATAGTTAATTTATTATAAAGGTAATTCACAAAATATTCTCAACATCGAATTCCTTGAATCACGTAGATGTGTTTTCATACCCCGATATACAAAATCGGCTTAATTTTATCCCCTAAAACACCAGTAAAGCAATACTCTGTATGAAACAATCTCATTTTTAATTAGTGGAAATTGGTAAGCGAGGACTAAAAATACAAAATATTCAATATCTCCGCCGCTCGTGCACGGATTTTCACAATCTATAGCTTGTTAGAAAGGGATTTTTACAAGAATTCTATTGATATGCAGTTTGTGGGAAAGTATTGTATTGTTCGAAAGTTATTTGCAAAAAACCTGCTGTTTTTTGACAAAATCGCTCATATCCTAGAAAGTAAACAACATATCGAAAATCAAAAATAATAGTGTCAAATGGCAACGTTAGGCCTTTCATTTGAAACCAGTTTCATTAAGATCGGTTCAGCCATTGCTGAGATAATTACATGACATTTTGTACATACATACATACACACATACACACACACACACACACACATACAGACATTGTCTCAATTTGTCGAGCTGAGTCGATTGGTATATGAGACTCGGCCCTCCGGGCCTCGGAAAAAGTTTTCAAAGTTTGAGCGAATCCTATACATTTCTTTTGTAAGAAATGTAAAAATACATATCCTTAGATTCCTTGAAGTCTCGGAATTGTTTTTTTGAAGTTTTCGTTTGAGAATCTAGGAACGAAACCAGGATAGTTACTTCAAACAAGCGTTTTTTGATGAAATTGAGTTAGGTTCACGCAAAACAGAGGTGATCTTGGTGGACCAGCAATATACTTCAGGTTAGAACCCAACGCGATTTCCAGACCTGAGTTAGTTTTTGCATCAAGCAAAAATAACATAAATTTGTAGGTGTAAATCCTAAATATTGTAAATGTTTTTTCCCACAACAAAGATTGTAGTATGATTCATATTTGGGTCTCTCAAAATATTAAGAAAGTTTAGTCGCTGACTTTTACAAGGACGTAATGATTCTTTGTCTTATACAAAACAATCTAAAAAGGGGCTGGGGAGTACACAAGACCCTCCCCACCCCCGCTTCTTTTCATTTTCTGACTAAGTCTATTTTATTCAGCAATTCATTCTGAACATTACATTCAAAGATACCAAGTCTCTGCGATGAATATATTCTCATTTATCTAAGTTTTTAATGTCGATGTCGGTGGTGCACCGGCAGTGTTGGAAAAACTAATCAATTTCTGTATTTGGATTTTACCATAAGTTTTAAAATCGTTATAACGATTTTTTGAAAACTCGTAGCTAGTTACGGTCTTCGACAAAGTTGTTAACCAAGGTTTGAACTATAGTTTTATGTAGCTGGTTTTTCATTATTAGTGAAATAGGGATCTTTATTAATAAAAATACAAAATAATTGATTTCCCAATATAAAATCCCATGCAAACTTTGAACGCAATGCGCAAACCCGGGAAGCAACCAACCGCTACCAAATTTTGCACAGGCATTTGGGACCACAAAAGGAACTCGAAAAGTGCTGTGCCCGCTAGTTTAAATCATTTTGAAGTTTTCCCATACAACCGCGAGCCACTCTAATGGAGATGCACTCGAAAATGGGATTCGATACAGTGTACGAAGAAACGAACGTCTCATGACAGACTTCGGAATTGGCGTCGGTCACAGATTAGTCAAAGATGACTAAATATAAGTTCTGCCAAACTACTACTAAAGCTTTACTACTAAATACCATGACGAAGAAAAGAACGTGGCTTCCTGAAAATCTCCAACGCATTCGACCTTGGTTTGCATCAAATATCCGGATTGTTCGGTCACTATAAATAGCACTGGTTTACGAAAAAAAATTGCTTTCTTTGCTAACTATGTTTTCTAAATGTATTTTGGGTCACTCACAAACCCCGAAAAGTTTTAATAATTTTTTCCTACAGAAAGACGATTTTCTATTTTATACTTGATTCTCGGAGTTACTCAGAATTTGTTCATAAGTTATCGTATGTCTTCATTTTTCTTATAAATCCAATAGAGATTCACACAATATTATAGATAGAGAATATTTCTATAAATTGAAAAAGTAATTTATTGGTAAAAAATTCACATATTGTCCTGAAAAAATAGATATCATAAAATTAAATTAAAAATATTTAAAGGGAAAAAAATGATTTTTTAAACCTAAAAACTATATCACAAATAATAAAAGTGCATCGACCGATAGCAAAGTCATCCAGATTTTTTAATGCTCTATAATCATTACTAAATCCAGGTGAGACAGAAACAGAAATAATATATTTCGCGCGGGGTGAGTCGCTTAGAACAATGTACCTTACCCACAGATTCACAGTAATACACGATCATTTCACTCGTTACCACAATGTGTGGCACAATAAGGCACACTTCTGACTGTCAACTCAAAAACTGTCAAAAAAGTGTTGTTAAATAATCACAGCAACCATTGATTTTGTTTTACTGAACACCATATCACATCGTGGCACGCTGTTTGTTTGTGAACACAATTCGATTTGTACTAAGCGACTCACCCCTTGATATTTCGCCAATATTTTGATCTGATTACGTAATTTAAAAAAAACTAATTTTTGTTTTTTATATATCTTACAATAAATTGTTTATGGATTTTTTTCCACCAGTTCATAGTGATTTTTTATTGATTTTATTTATTTTTTTATTTTTTTTTTTGTTTAGTTGTAAAACTTTTCATTGAAACATTCTTGAGTTTCGGATCTTCAAAAAAATATTGGGCTTTTAACAACTGAAGCAAGGTAATCATTAAGCAGACGGACTGTTAAAATTGAAATAGCTCGTATGTGGAGATTCACTCTGATTTTTAACAAAAAATTTCCAACATAATTTTTAAAATTTACAAAAAAAAGTCCAAGTTAGAAGCATTAGAAGCTCTGAGAATGTAGAACCGTTATGATTCTTCTTATCCAGTACTGTCCTCTTTGTGGTCGGTTTCGGAGGCTTTTGACTACAATTCGTTAATAATGTCTTTCTCTTGAGACATCGTGCCAAAATTATTTTGCAAAAGTTAATGTTTTCATAAATTGTTACTTGATGGAAAAAAGAGAGAATTAATTCTGCCCAAAAGAAATGAAAACCCGAGTATGACGATCACATTGACTAAACCTCCATATGTGCAATACAAATAGATTTCAAGTAATGTTTGACTGCTCCAGAAGGTGCCATAATATCGTCGATGTGGTACAGGCAAATGCGTCAGGCAAAGCTAATCCAAGACTTTCGGGCATGGATGTAGGAAGTTTCCTTCAAGTATAGGTCTATCAAGCAAACGAACTGGACCGTACAACAAAGCATTACGGCCAAAATCGCGGGTCTGAAAGACGTATGATCAGGAGCTGAACAAATTCAGTAAATGCAATAAAACGCTGATGAATCGTATGTCAAATTTGACTTAAAACAGATTCTGGGACAGAAGCTTTATGTTGCCAAAGATCACTGAGATATTCCCAAGCAGTATACAATTGTTGTTGCGGACAAGTTTGCCGGAAAAAGTGTATGATCTGGTAGTAAATTTGCAGTTATGGCCGTAAGACTCCGATTTTCTTCACAACCAACAATATGAACTGAGTTATACATCAACGATGGTCTGAAAAGCGTCTAGTGGCTAATTAGGTAATTAGGGGCCCTCCCAAGTTGAAGTAAGAATGCGCAGTAGTTGTACCGGGATAATAACGTCAACGTCCATGAGAATGGGTTGAGTGTGTGGAATTCCACACACTTGGTTGAGTGTGTGGAATTCCACACACTTGAAGTATATAGGAATTCCACCTAATCCAAAACCATACACTCTTAAAATATATAGAATGAAACCAGGGCGTATTTCAATGAATGGATACAGGAAAAACAGCCGGAGATGTTGACCAGCAGCTTGCGCAGGCAGTTCAAATTTTCATTAGAGAGAAATAAAAACCACAAAATCCCACAATGTATCTATAAACTACAATAAATACGCATAATTTTCTTCTAATAACGTTTTATGCTCAATCATACTCTCAATCAAAAGCGTAGCAATTTCAAATTGGCTTTGCCTATTGCAGGATACATAATTCAAATGATAAAAAAATGTTTTAAAAAAATTCCAGCCAGCTCATACGAAAACATAACTTAATTTATTTGTAAAAAATTCCTTGCATCAATAGTTCACATGTTATCTGGGATGGTAAAATGGTCAATTTTATAAACGTCAAAAAATCATATTGCAAAAAGTCCTCACGTATTTTGCGCTAAAGGCAACGAGAATTTTTTTCAAGGAAGTTGGAAATGTTCAATATTAATTTCTTCTAGATTTAGGAAATAAACGAAACAACGTAAATTTCAATAACAAAATAAAATAACTGTTTTAAATTCAAACTTCAACAAATTCAACTGATCAATTAGATTTCTGGTAGAGATCTAATTGATCAGTTGTTAGCCCCCCTTAATAGAAAAGGCTGTGCACGCCTATGTTCATTTTTATGAATGTTTTTCAAAAAGTGTGAGGAAAAACTGCTTTTTCCATTTCCAAGATGACGGCGTTCTCAGTTGAACCTCAAGACTCTCACGAGTGTGAAGCATCATAGCACAGAGAACAGACGTCCATCTTCAGCATTCAACTTGTGTAAAATCTCTAACGGTTTCGAAGGTAGTTTGGATATCTAAACCAGGTGCGCTACTGTCGTCATGTTTTTTTGTGGCTGAGTGCGACAGAATTGACAGCGGTTACTCCTCTACCCAGTCAAACTAGTCCGGAACCGATTCGGACTTCCAGCATGAATTCCAGCTCAAATGCGTCAACCGATAGAGTCGGAATTGGTTGTTTTCTTTGAGCTAGATTCCATGCAGAATCCATCCAGGATTTCGAACCGGTTCCGGAATCGATTTGACGGATAGTTGGGATAGGTTGGTGTGGCGACGCTAGTGTTTTTAGTATATTAATTCAAATGTTTACACACGTTTTTTAAATATTTTTGTTCGATCATGGATGTCTGTTCTCTGTGATCATAGTGTCGATACGACCTTGTAAAGCGTAGCTAGCAGTTTGCTGGAGACCGGTCGAATCAATAATTGTTTGAGAATTCTCGGAAATTCGATTACTTTGCAGGATACGTGGGTTTGAATGCAACAGGTAAACTTCTTCTTTGTGAACAAACAATTAAAAATTGTCATAGAAAGTTAACCCAGATAATTTTGCACGGTTATGTTAGGTTCGTGTAAAATTTAATATTTAGCAGACATATTCATCTCAGTATCCTGAATTTGTTATTGGACAGACTAGCAGAAACTTCGCCTGTTATTGTTCATTGCTGCCTCATTGGACATGTTATGTAGTACCTAAATCGTGTACAAGTAAAAGAATACTAGAAACTTCCCACTCGCAATTATTCACATCATGCAAGCCGACCACTGCACACAAGGCAATGGCTGACAAAATGCAAATAAGACAATTCGACAAGGAAGGGCAATTTCCATAATGTATCTGTGCTTCGATATTGACAGGATAACCGTGTCGTTCAATTATGAATAAACCAAGCCGAACCAAATGTATGTATGCACCATATCAACAGAGATTATATTCTCTAGAGGACGACAACCGTGGCGAGCACTGACCGTAACATTATATCACTCTCTCCCATGATAGGACATTAGTTTGACAATCATTGCCTCAGAACATACAGATATTATACAGAGCGAAATAGGATGGTCAGTAAATGAATGGAGATAGCAGCGCTTTGCGCTCTCTAGAGGATATAATCTCTTGCCATACCGGGTAGTAATTCTTCCCCCGTCGAACATAGACAATCGGACTATAGCGTTCCAAATAGTTACCCCCTACCCTTCAACCACTCCACAGCCCGGAGAGGACCAATGGAGTCCTAGAATCATGTCGGACACGTATCCTGGACTCTACCCATACACGAAACAAATCCTTTCAGGCAGATTTGGCATGCTTGTTCGTGTTCCTTTTTCGGCATCCGATGCGGATCGGTACATGTACGGAAGTGAGAAACAAGCTTCGCCAACAGCTGCCGCGCGTCAGATGCGAATACATTGCTACTTCCTTGCCTAGTCACATTCCATCGATAAGCTCCATTTTCTTTTTGAAATGTATCCATAACTTTTGATAGACACGGACGCAATCCCCGCCATCCGCAAAATCGAGGGATAAAATATTGGAAATTCGGATGGGCAATAGTGTCCGTATTTGAGAAATGCGGGTGTACTTTCCCCTTTTTTCGGCCAAATGTGTGCCCACACTAGGAAGCTTCATTTCATCGCATTCGACTTCGTGCGCACATTTATGCAGATGAAGCGATTCGCTTTCGGTTTGGTCTACGATGCTAGCCAAGTTGCACACGATTATGCCTTTTCTACTTCTGAATGGATATTTGTGGCATCGGCCTCCCGAGCCGTATCCCTACTGTCAGTATGCTAATGAATGATCCCCTAAATGGCATATTAAGTACAACAACGGCCGGCCACAGTCCGGTTTGCTACGTGGACTGCCAAACGGAATTGAGTCGTTGGGGATGTTCATTTCATTGTGATTATTGATAAAATTACAGAATTTCATGCATAATAATTGACGGAAAATCCGAAATAACGTATTCAAAGTAACTCTGTTGAAACGTTTATTTGGAACAGGTCCTTACGAACACAACAGCCACTGTGTGCAGTACTGGCGTTATGTTGATAAGTTATGCGATTCGTATTTTCTGATTAAATTGATTAGATTGATACGTTTCTCATGTTATTGTATATACAATCAGAAAACGCGGTACCAATCAATCGCTTGAAAAGAGCCACAACTGCACAATGGTTTCACGAAATGGTTGAAAATGCAAAACAGCTTATCGACTATCGAACAAAAAGCCAGTTCAGTCAAGAATGCTTTCGTATTCGAACACCCCCAGCTAAATCGAATGTTCGGCCTGCTGTATCGATTCCGAGCCAATATATTTCGAACACAGGCAAACTCGGTATTCAAAAGAGATATTTTACATTTTGATTGCCTGTATCGTACTCCACACATATGTATGCTGAAAAACTTCTTCTGTTTCATGCTGCCAATCGAACTGATTTAGCAGAGCTTCATACTATAATGCTCCAGAGATATACGGCCGAAGGGGTCAAGCAAAGAAAGTATACCCATCCCTGCAGTGATTTTTATGATCCACTTTAGTTGGAAACGGACTGTGGGGTTTTGATTTACGCACATTGGAGGGAAACCGCTGCATGAAATGGCCAATCGAAGAACTGTAGCACCAAATGCACAAAGTCGATGCTAGTGGATGGACAATAGAATAAGAGTATCGTATATTCTCAAAACTCAGGAGTTTATATTTTTGGAGTGGATGTTATTCTTTAGGGATGGTTATCATGAAATAGATTTCTATGATGCGGTTCTATTGTTTTAGACAGTAAATTCGACTACGAAGAAATCATGAGATGCTGATGGGAAGCCATTTGAGAGTGATCCTAATAGTTATGAAATAAAACCCTGTTTGAGTATAGTAGCAGCTCATACCTTCAAACAGCTATAGAAAACTTCAAAGTTTCATGAATATATCAAGTTCCAAACATACCATACCATTTTTTCCCGTTGTACAACGATACGGGGATAGGCCCCACGGAAAAACAGCTGAAGATTTGCTCTAAAAAATTATGTAAAAACAAAGATTCATATATCTTGAGCAAAACAATTAGCAAGCTCCGTGCAACTAGGAATAAGCTTTAGTTTTTCCTTGAAATGAATGTATGTACCAGTACATCCGCAACAAATCAAGCGATATTTTCAAGAATAGACTGCTTGGGTAATGGTTCTGAATATAACACTGTTCAATACACGGTCAGGAGCAGAATGAAAAAAGGCGAAAGTTTGGAGTCCCAAAAATCACCGAAAATGGAACCAAAGTTTGTATGGGGAACTAGGGTGGTTTTACAATTTTATAGCTCAATCGGACATCATTAAGGGGTTTGAATATTAGTTTCATAATAATCGAAAAAATCCAAAAATCCAAATCGAAATGTCTAAAAATAGCATGAAACCGCCAAAAACAATTTTTTTTTTAATTGCAAGGACTTATGATTTAAAAAAAAAACTTTCCCAACGAACTGGACTTGAGAGCAAAACAAATAAAAGGATGGCACGGATTTAGGGTTTCAACTACATCAATGTGAAAAGGTTTTTGAAAAAATTGAAAAGAGACTCCACAGTTTAATACCGAAGTTTTATGAAATTTTAAAAAATTACATCTTTAGGTGAAAATGGGTATTTTTGATCAAATTTTCCCAACGAACAGGGCTTGGGAGCAGAACAAACAAAAAGATGGCAGGGATTTAGGGTTCCAACTAAACCATCGTGAAGACATTTTTGAAATATTCCATGTTGGATTTTTTCGGATATTATGAAATCAATATTCAAGCGCCGCACCCCCATATTGATGTCCGATTGAGCTAAAAAATTGCATAGATTCCTTTTTCGATGTAATAAGCATTTTCTGTGAGACTTTATGCGAAAATTTAAGATGACCATTTTCATTGATATTCGCCCTGTAGAACCGCCCTAGTTCTCTAAACAAACTTTAGTTTTAAACTGTAAAGCCCCGTTCCAATTTTTTCAAAAGTTTCTTCACCATGGGTTTCCTGTGACCCCAAACTTTCGCCATTTTTTTCGTTCTGCTCCCAATTTTTTTTTATTTTGTTTCGCAGATTATAATTAGTCCAAGCAAACAACGAAAACTGCGCCAAGAACCTCAAATAGTGTGCGTGATATAGTTCACAGAACAAGATATCGCGAATCAGTCACATTTGTATGATCCAGTTCATATTGTCACCTTATTCCGAGTAAAAAACTGATAGTAACCAAAAAATAATAGATCACGATAAGGCGAAGAGTATTTACAAACACCATGATAAAACTGCTGATATCGTGAACATTAGTCACATTACTCTTCGTGTCAAATTTAAAAGTAAGCTCTGAAATAAAATATCAGAAGTTACAAAAATCGTGACTAAGATCCCGAAATCATGAACATGAATCACTCAACTCATGACTAAAATATCACGATAACGTTAAAACAAATTACTATATTCGCGACTAAAGATCCTGAAATCATGAACTTTAATCGCACTAGTCTTTCCAAACATCCTCAACTTATGAATAAAATAGCACGGTAACGTGATGAAAAATCACAACAATCGCGAAAGAGCTCTTAAAATCATGAAAAACGTTTAACTGCCGGGTGTGTATTCCCAAATCATGAGCAAGAATCACAACAAAAACTAAACATGTCCACATTGATAATATAAATTCGTAAATATAATGAAATCGATCATGCAATGCACGTTTCGTTCATTTCATGAACAAGAATGGCCACTTGGTGAACGAAAGCTTTCGTAAATTTTACACGTTTAATGTACACTGCACGAATGTCATCGTTGATAACGACATTATTTTTCGTGAATGAAATGAAATGATTCGTTTATTTCAATAAATGTTTATGTATACGATGAACGATGGTCGCACGAATTCATTTCGTTCATCTTAGGAAAGTTTTCGTATTCATTAGCGTATTATTTTTTAATCGATATTTTAGGATCGATGTTTGAAAACAACGATTTTTTAAAACTAACTAAAAAGATCAATCTGGCAAAATCGATTTTATTTCAACCTCACCTCTATTGAGGACTAGAAAGATTGTGGTGTGAAGTAATGGCCGCTTGATGAACGAAAGTTATCGTAAATTTTACATATTTAGCGTACACTGCAGGAATGTTATCGTTAATAATGACATTATTTTTCGTGAATGAAACGAAATGATTAGTTTATTTCAATAAATGTTGATGTATTTGTCGCACGAATTCATTTCGTTTATCTTAGAAAAGTTTTTGATGTTTGACAACATCGATTTTTTGCCTTTCTCATATAGAAAGGTTATGCAATCACTCTCAAAAACGTCAACCTAATCCCGGCCAAATTTTTTTTTCGACTCGCATAAGGTTTCTGGATTTTAACAGGGGCGTAGTTGATGGTTTACGGAGAGGGGTTACATCCCCCCTCTACTGTTCACTCCCCTCCTTTAAAAATTTCCTTAAATCACCCCTCAGACCACTACCTCATACCCCTCCCTTTCAACCCCATCATCTTTAAACCAGCACTATATTACAAAGCATACCAATTTAAGCTGGGGAGTCGTTCATTCATGGGACTTTCGCCCTCCTCACATACCCAGCCCCGCATGACAAAATGAGTTAGCAAGCAGATAACATTGATCTAATGCTGATTAGGCTAATGGAGTATGATATTTTTTTGTTTCAAGTGTTTCACCGTCGACACGTAGCTCATCAAGTTCGTGGCTGGCATGCCATTGTGTATAAGTGCAAAGTGTACTAAGAATGTAATGGACATTTCCACAATTATGTTGAACATAAAAAGCCTCCGTGCCATAGTTTAGAGAAATGAGAAAGGCACAATTGCACCGCTAGGTGGATTAAAACAGGTTTTTATTTCAAAAAATGGATTTGGCCAAATCGATTTTATTGTGGTACGAAGAAATTGCCGCTTGATGAACGAAAGTTTTCGTAAATTTTACATATTTAGTGCACATTGCAAGAATGTTATCGTTGATAACGACATTATTTTTCGTGAATGAAACGAAATGTTTCGTGTATTTTTATAAACGTTTTTATATTTTACATATAAATATATTTATATCAATGTTTGACAGCACCGATTTTTTATCAATTAAAAAGGATGAGGGTCGACTGTAATAATAACTTTATCGAATCCTTGAAAAAGGTCCCCAACGGATAGAGACAAAATAGTGTTTTTATAAACCGTAGACTGCATAGCCAAAACACATAACCTTAGGTCGATCGATCTGACAAATTCAATTCTATTTCAACCTGCTCATCATTATTGATGACTAGAAAGATTGTGGTGTGAAGAAAGGGACGCTTGATGAACAAAAGTTTTAGTAAATTTCACTTATCTAGTGTACGTTGATAACGACATTATTTTTCGTGAATGAAACGAAATGATTCGTTTATTTCAATAAAAATGTTTGTGTATATTACGAACGACTTAGTTGGTCGCATGAATTCATTTCGTTAATCTTAGAAAAGTTTTCGTATTCATTATCCTCTTATTTTTTCATTCGATCTTTTGGGATCAATGTTTGACACACCGATTTTTTTAGTTAAAAAACAGATCTGGCAAAATCGATTTTATTGTGGTTTGAAGAAATGGTCGCTTGATGAACGAAAGTTTTCGTAAATTTTACTTATTTAGTGTATATTGCACGTATGTTGTCGTTCAAAACGACATTAATTTTCGCGAATGAAACGAAATGTTTTGTTTATTTTAATTAACGTCTAAATATATTACAAACAATCTCGTTGGTCGCACAAATTCATTTCGTCCATCTAAGAGAAGTTTTTGTATTTAATAGCATATTCTTTTGACAATGCTCCGGCAGAGAAAAACTCAAACTTTTTCATACAAAACCAACGAGCAGTTCGTGATGGCTCAACTGAATCCGGATTCTGGATCAACTGGAAGCGGAAAAAGTTTAGGAAATCTTCCTGAAACCGGCGGACACGGATACGGCTACTAAATAGTCAGACCGAGATCGTCGTGATGATCAACAATCATCTGACGTATAGCAACAATGACTCCATATTGAAGCTCTGTTGACGTTGACGGTTTGACGAATGGTGCTCGTAAATATTATAAGGATATTCGTATATAGCAGCGAACAATTCGTTTGCCAAACGAAGCTGTTTCGTAATAAGCCAACGAAAGTCGTTTCGTGGTTTTCACGAAAAACATAAAAAATAAATGTGTTTCAATAGAACTACGAACGATTCATCATATGTACGAAAAATTCATATATTTTATGAAAATTATCTGTACGAAACTAATGCATAGTGATTTACGAATATATTCTATCAGTGTGCAGGGAACAACAGCAGCCCAACCAAACATTCTAATGTAACGCCATGTATATATTCGGGGCGAACTAGTTTTTTTGAAATAGTTTCATGAACACGAGGTTTATTATTCATAATTTCAGTAACTTGGTCACGGATTTCGTAATTCGTTCAGTTCACGAAATCGTGACCTTTTGTTCATGAATTTATGAACGAATTTCTTTCCGTGCATAAGTTGAAAATATTTTTTTCCATAATTCATGCTAATTGTAACATTGAAATTTTGGCAAAAGTGGAATGTAGCTAAAGAAATTATTTGTACAGTGCTATCATTATCTCGCTTTTTGATATTTTGTGACTTACCCCGGCCTGACTTAACACCGACCTCTTACGAGACATTTATAAAAGTCAACAGCAAAACAGTTTGCCGGCATCTAGGAATGAAATGACTTCACAATTTATCACTCAAAAAAATTGATTAATTTCCTCCTTGAAATTAAGCGGGGGGGGGGGGGGGGCGTCTGGTGTAGTGAACCAAAAAATCGACTTCTTCAATTGTTTTAATTGTTAGTGTTGAACTTCTTGAATAGTCTCGCGCAATCTCGGTGGCCACGCTGAACTTCTCTTGTTTTAAACAGCCATGCATTCCTCGCGCGTATTTGCTGTAACACACGCAAATTTCAATCTATCGGCAATAATGTTCCAAAAACTATCAGCGATAAAAATGCAGTGTAAACAATACACTATAAACTACTTCTACCCAAATTTTCAAAAGAAAATACCCAATGGGTAATTTTCTACTGCGCTTTTTACACAATGCAATTTGGTGTAGGACACCCTTTATTCGCGTTTTTTCTCGAAACTGCGTTTTTTTTTAAATTGGCGAACACGATAACTCAAAACTTGAATTTTTTTCTATATTACGGGTTGAAGACTGCGGCCACATAGCAAATTCCCATATAAACTTGCATCATGAAGATGTCCAAATGATGCAACAAATATTGAAACGGATTTACCATTACTTGGATTAGCGGGCCTGGATCACTAAAAACCAACCAAAGTAGCTTTGACCATATTGGCCACCTATGACGGCTCTTGATACTCGCGGGGAATTAGCAAAGTTTGTAAGATAATGTCACATCTATTTCTCAGCAAATTCTTGACTAATTTTTACAAACTTGGTTTCAAATGATAAAAACAATACCCATTGACAGCTATTGAATTTCATTCAGATCTGACTTTTGATTCCGGAGTTACTACGGAATTCTCCATTTAAACCGGAATAAGGTACCGGGCATATTTCAGAATTAAAGTCACATTGGATTCGGTGATGACTGAACCCATTTTCACCAACTAGGCGTCTCTCACATCCTCTTTTATAGTAATATTCCCTTTCCCCTCCCACTGCATTCCAAAATATATTAACACGAAGACAACATTTAACCCACGCTGATTTATCCACTGAAATATTATATTTTTTGTTACAAGTACGTCATCGTCGACATGTTGCTCATCAGGTTCGTGGCAGTCGTGCCCTTGTAAATATGTGCAAAGTGTAATAAGAATATAATAGACATTTTCACAATAATACTGAATATAACAGCTATTGGGTAAATGAGAAAGGTACATTTACACCATTAGGTGGATTAAAATAGGTTTTTTATAAAAGTAATACATATTCATGCATACATATTTCTCATGAAGCAGGCCCGCGCTGAAAGCGCTGAAGCGTTAATATTCTTTGTAAATTAAATGAAGATAACTCATACATTATGTCAGGATACGTATGCAATTTCTGTGTACAGTACAACCTAGAAAAAATAGTGTAAATTTACATCTCCTGACCCTGGCATATACGAGCATCAAAAATGACTTAGTTTTACGTTTGATTTTAATTTTACATGACGTTCAATTTCGTAAATCATGTAATTTTACTCAACATACAGCGTTTGTTCTGAGTGGTAGGAAGTGTAATTTTATGTCATTGCGCATGTAAAGTATATGTTTCATGTAAAATTGAATGGAACACGGTAATGTTCCGTCATTTCGTAAATTACGGTTTGTTGAATTGTGTCATGTTTTCAATTACGTCAACGATAAAATTCAGATTTTTTTGGTGTGTAGGATTCCGTTTTTGGCAACGATTTAATTTTTTTCAGTTGCCAAAACCAGAACCGTGCCAAAAATGGAACCTTATTTTTAAAGTTTGGATTTTCAATTTATGACTTCAAAAATGTTTCAAGGATTTTTAATCATATGTGAAATAAAATGAGATGAAAGAAAAAATATGCAAATTCAATTTTATTCATGATTTTATCAAATTCAGACGTCGTACAGTGTGGCAAGCTTTCGACGCTCAAAACCTCTACCGCCCTGGGTATATATCCTGGAGGATTAGCGTCTTTAGCAAAGCATCTTAGATAGAAATGATCATTATTTTGACAACTTTGGTTGTAATCTAGATAAGTAGAAACTGATCTAAATCAGTTCTATCTTTTGATAGAGGTGTTCTATCAAAAAACTTTCTTCGGCAAAGTTGTTTGTTTTGATATTTCTAACACTGTACTGAAGACATTTATACTTTATAACCTATGTAGATGACGCTACATGACATTTAAAAAAATACTCAAAATGAATTTTAACATTTGTTTATGAAAAATATATCTAGAAATAAATGTCCTGAATCTCCGAAAATATACAATAATAAAAATGCTTAAAAGAGTGATAAATGTTATCATGACATTTTAAGGTTGTTTTTATCAAAAATATTAAAAAAATATGTTCCACAAAATTTGTAATAACCAACGAAGCGGCAGATGGCGGCAGCTGGAATTTTGTTTGTGACTAGTAAAAACCTTTAACTTTATAACCACGAAGAGAAAAAAGTGGGGCAAGGTGGGCCTTTCGCAGACAAATGAAATGAGGAAAAAAATATAATTCAAGTTAAATAGTTCCTACTTCGCTAGAGAATTTTTGAGTAAACTAAAATATACGCAAATATTTTCTTGTTTTCGAATTCAAATATAATATTTCGAACTCAGAATAAATTTATCAAGTAATTTATAAAGTAATCTTATTTAAATCAATGCTGTGTCTAGTCCTTTCTGCAGTTTTCCGAATTGTAGTTCAGTCATAAGGCTGTGCTTATTCTTTGCAAGAAATGTTTATCAGTCAGTTGTCAAAATAATGCTCATTTTCATCCAAGATACTTTTCCGAAGACACAAATCCTTCAGGATACATACCCAGGGCGCTAGAGGATTTGAGCGTCGAAAGTAGCATTCTGCCCACTGTGCCGTCCTGTAGAATTCTAACAATCTTCGCGCACTTCTCGAGTGCAATTCCCCTCATTACGAATATGTAAAATAGCATTTAATTCGAATCGCTTTTCTTCGGCCCACTGAACGTCAAAACTTGAACAATTCACTGAATGGTAGTGTTGATTTCGCTCCTGGGGCTGTTATGTCTTCTTTCTGAAAATTATTGAACAATTTTGTTTAAAAAACACAGCTCTTTTAAAAAATTAATAAATTTATTGCTTCTCCATAACTAACCCATCGTTTATCTTTCAAATGGAATTGATAGATTGAAAATCGAACTGCAATGCTTGAAGATATTTAGGTTTGAAGAAAACCATTTTTGTTGTAAAAATCCCTTGCAACTTGCCCATATTATAGGGAAAAGTCGTCGGTTGTTGGCACTGGTCGGTTGTCGGCACCCCTATGTAGCTTTTGACAGAAACCAGATATGGACATTCTGATAAATATTATTTGTGTTATATATTAGCGCGATCTTTTTGTGCCGATTGCTGAAGCAGACTCGAATGTTCTGTTCTACAACCAATATATTTTTTGAACAAGTGAAACTCTACTCAAAAGTTTTTTTTGATGATTTGCTTAGTGTAAATCGATCGAAAAAGTATGTGCATTGAATATTTACGATGTGAATTTATTCTATTTTGTGATTCAACGTTGAATGGCGCCGAAATGTTCGTCACAAGTTTTCTTTTGATCAATTTTCAAAAAGGTTACTAAAATCGGTTGTCGGCACTCAAACATGGTCGGTTGTCGGCACCCATTTTTTTGTGGCAAATGCTCTCAATAACCTAATCAATATGGGTATTTTGGAACGGGCTTTACGAATAGATACCAGAGATCGATCTTTGGCATCATTCTGAAAAGCAGGAGGGCGACTTCCGGTTTAGCGTTTTACATTTACATGAAGAAAGTTGTTTTCACCGCTAGGTAGCACCGTATATACCAGATTGTCACGACAAGATAATTTGGTGGGGGGCCCTGTAGTCCCTCTATCGTTTTGACTGACTTCTATCTGATCTGTCTGAAGCTTTGGTAAAAAACTGGAGTGCCTGAAACTAACTCAATGGCAGTGAATGCGATCCGTCAGTGCATTAGCAGTGCGTAATATTCGCACTAGTTTTTCACATACACATATTGTGCTTCTGATGAAGAATGATGTTCATAATACCTTTGATGGGTATTGAACTGAATAAATTTCCTTTTCCCTTTGAATCGTGATGATCATCATGCATATTTTTCCATTTTTAGTAAATTTTTTTAGGGTGCCGACAACCGACATTTTTCAAAATGGTAAACAGTTATCATTTTACTAAATTGTTAATAACTTTTTTTAAGTTGACAAATGAAATTTAATTCTTCGATAAGTGTAAAATATAGGTAACCCTTAAATACATAACACTGTTTTAAAACAACATTGCGAAAAACATCTCAAAATTATCACAGTAATGTATTGAAGCTATGAGACAATTTTCACAATATTAAAAAATTGATTTGCGCCTTTGAGGGTTAATATGACTCCCATGTTTGGAAATGAAGTCAAATGTGATATAAATTGATACAAAAAAATATCTTTTGCACATTTCTAAAAGACTTGTTATGACCAACAAAAATGTTGCCAAAAACGGAACCCATTTGTTGCCAAAATTGGAGTGTGCCAAAAAGGGAGCATGCCAAAAACGGAACGTGCCAAAAACGGAATCTTACTGTACATAAATTATTGTCAAACTGAAAAAGAGAGAGAGGTAAAGTAAACGAAAAAGAAAGCTAAAGTAAACACCAAAGTGGCGCAAAACTGAGATTCCGCCAAGGGCGCCAAGAAGACCACGCTACGGCCCTGTCAGTAAATGTCTTTTGTCTCTTTTAAAGTTACTGGTAATGTTGTGAAAGGTAATGTTGTGAAAAACATAACTCATAATCCAAGTTACGTGTGCCTTACTGACAATTTGAACTAGTTACAATCAATAATAAGATAAGTGGAATTCCAGGAAACTCAAGTTCATCAAAATGATCGTTCGACCGGTTTATGTGATTCTAATTTTTATGTTCTAAAGTTGACTTGCTCAAAATCACATTCATTGTTATGTCTTTCAAATTCCTTACCCGCCGTTTATCGAGGAAAGCCAATAAAAATCGGTATGTAATAAACCAAATGTTTCCTTTCGTCGCAATACTCGTAAAATATACACTAAATCATAACTTTTGTGATCGTAAACTTGCTCGGTCGATTCAACGTTTTATCCAAAAACATATCATGACGATTAGTATCATCTAATGACGTATCAATATGGCACACTGAATTCTAAAAATAGCACAACTTGTCTAATCAAGCTTATGTTCTTGATCTGGTCTAATCATAACAACATAAAACGATCCATAAAAATCCGTCATATGTTGCTCCTACTTTATCCGCCGTTAACTTTTTTATTAGCATTAGTTACACCAACTACTGTTGGTATACCTGACAAATAGGATCCGTCGCAGGAAATTGGTTGAGCTATTCCACGCGTATGTAGCCACTTAGGAGTTTCACGAAAAGTTCATCAGCTTGAACACCCGATCCCATTATAGCAAAGACGAAACCAATTAACTACACCGAATGACTGAATTAAAGTCACACAAAAGCAGGAATATGCCTACCGATAAACTTTTGCTGGTGAACTTCTTCAAGTTTATGACGTACACACAGCGCAAAAGTTACACTTCAAGCATTCGGGTAGTGCTGGCAACGTCATTTTCGGGAGATGGGAACTTGTATATGTGCATGTTAACCGATCCATTTGCAACTTTCGGAACGTCAGGCGGGATTAACTTCTTTTTATTGCAACATCTACAACGTTTGGGGCTTGACTAGTAAGATGTAACGGAAAACATATTGGGGGTATTGTTCAAAATTCTACTTGAATTAGATGGTAATCACAGGAAGTATTTTTGATCTCACAGTTTTTTTTCTGAATATTGATGTCACGTAATTTAATAGCATCCCCCGTGCTCACGGTTTGATGTACAGGCCGTTAAACGAGTGAACATCTTCTGCCCGCACCTCTATCATGCCCGAAGCTATGCCTCCATGCACCACTAAAAAGTAGAAAACTGTGTAAATGAACTTCCGCCTGTGGGTGAGGTTCGTCGCTCGTAACAGCCTTTCTCCAACTAAAGAGGGAGATGAAAAAATACGGCAAACTTTGAACACGGCAAAGGGAAAACTTTCGCCGCTCTTACTCCGGATAAATATGCTTTGCATTATTAAGGTTTACATGCTGGCGCTCGAAAATTGCACTGCTGATGGGTTTGGCTGATTGCCACCGAAATTTCTTTCTTCGTGTTTGAACTCGAAACTAAAAGGCAGAAAAGAAAATATTCACTCACTCCTTGCGACAAGATGACAAATGCTGCAATTACTTTGTGCAAGAGGCAGCGCGTTTTATCTCAGTGGTACTTATCGCTACCACGCAGAAATCGTACTCGGAGTATTCTGGGTCAATGCTACATACAATTCTATGAACAAACATTTTCATGAAGACTTGTTTACACAAGCTGTGGAAGCGAATTTAAACGATTTATGTATGTTTTAAGTGTTCCATCGCTTTTGTTTGGTTGTGGCGTTGACGTTCGGTGAATTTGTGAGAAAAAATGTAAAATTATCTGACCACGAACGGCGTTTCTGCGAACAGTTTACGAATAAACATCCGTGTTGGTGAACATTTTTGTGATAATCATATATTCATTAGTAGATGAAACATTTTCTTTATTAAATTTATGTTGGATTTTTTATTTGAAACTCGTCGATTTTCACTCTTTACTCTTCATTCTTCACTTTTCACCCTTCATTCTTCAATTTTCACTACTCACTACTCAGTCTTCACTGTTCACTGTTCACTGTTCACTGTTCACTGTTCACTGTTCACTGTTCACTGTTCACTGTTCACTGTTCACTGTTCACTGTTCACTGTTCACTGTTCACTGTTCACTGTTCACTGTTCACTGTTCACTGTTCACTGTTCACTGTTCACTGTTCACTGTTCACTGTTCACTGTTCACTGTTCACTGTTCACTGTTCACTGTTCACTGTTCACTGTTCACTGTTCACTGTTCACTGTTCACTGTTCACTGTTCACTGTTCACTGTTCACTGTTCACTGTTCACTGTTCACTGTTCACTGTTCACTGTTCACTGTTCACTGTTCACTGTTCACTGTTCACTGTTCACTGTTCACTGTTCACTGTTCACTGTTCACTGTTCACTGTTCACTGTTCACTGTTCACTGTTCACTGTTCACTGTTCACTGTTCACTGTTCACTGTTCACTGTTCACTGTTCACTGTTCACTGTTCACTGTTCACTGTTCACTGTTCACTGTTCACTGTTCACTGTTCACTGTTCACTGTTCACTGTTCACTGTTCACTGTTCACTGTTCACTGTTCACTGTTCACTGTTCACTGTTCACTATTCACTCTTCACTCTTCACTCTTCACTCTTCACTCTTCACTCTTCACTTTTCACTCTTCGCTCTTCGCTCTTCGCTCTTCACTCTTCACTCTACACTCTCCACTCTCCACTCTTCACTTTTGATTTTAATTCTCCGCTCTATTTTTTCAGCATAACTATTTTTGCTATACCACAATAGTTTCCTCTCGAGCTACAGAAACGTAAAAATTCAAAATAACATTCGCATACATTAACATATGCAGTGTAGATCTTCGTTAAACTGCATCTTTTGCAAAAATAACAAGATTCCCAACGGGAGGGAAAATGTTTTCTTTAAAACCTGTCCGTTTTCCAAGCCGTTTCCTTCACAAGAAAATTTATGTTTCCCTCTTGGTTCAATGCATATTTCCCTCACAAAACCGAGCGGCTGGAGGATGCGTATGATTGTGTTGCCGAAGAATAAGATTCCGAAAGAAGTGTGGGTACCTAAGAAGCCACTGTCTGCTTGCGAAACTCTGGCCTGTCTGTTGTTTCCTGAGCACAGCGTCGAGAAGGAGGAGTCAACCAGCAGCCAGGCGGCGGTTTTGGTTTCTATCCGCAAATATTTGCAACCCACTTCTCGCTAGGATGTTTTGCTAGTTGGACAGCCATGAATAAGCTGCAGAATGAACCGCTTTCAACGGATACATTATTCTGAGGAATGTGTAGCTCTTGCTGCGGTTGCTGACTCACGATGGCACGCTACGAAAAAAACAGTGGAAACTATGCTAGAAATGATTGATATAAACTCCCATATTTTGTATACCGGTAAGATTCAAGCGATACAGACAAACTTACTCTAATGGTGCAAACATCAAAGTATTTTGCATATTCCGAAGGTATGCCTTGAAGTGTTCCTTAAGAAATGACAAATTTCATGTTCATTTATAACTGTGTTGCGTGTTACCGGCCTGCCCGGAGGAGTTTCGTTCAAGAAGCTAAAGATTTGTCTAGACAAATTTACCACAATCGTTCTACCGAGGGTTTTGGCATTCTCCGACCCACGTATGCGGTAAGCGGTTTGTACAGACAGCGTTTATTTCGACGGTGACAAATGATTGAACATTGGAATTGTCGAGCGTAAAGGTAAACTTGGTCAAACCTTCAACGTTATAAAAGCGTGAACCGAGGGTCCGGGTAACCCGTCATTGGTTATTGGGAAGAGAAATGTTTTTATGCAGTTCGTTTATTTGATAAGGCACGTTTGCGTTGGCTTGAAGATACCAAATTCTTTGTTCTACATTTTGAATTTCCTAAAACTCGAGGATTACATATTGAAATGATTTGTTTATTGTATTTTAAAAGGGAAAATTTCACAGCTATCTTAAGGCTAGGAATACGTTCCGATATACAAGTAGAAGTAATTGAATTTTATTGCAGGGCCGGCGGTTAATGTGGGTAGTATAGGTAGTCCTACCCAGTCGAAAGTAACAGAGTGGGTAATTTCCCGCTCAAAATTTTGGACTAATTAATTTGAAATCTGCCACACATGTGTGAAAGCTTCGATATACCACGATCCCATTTGCATAAACACATCACAAGTGATTTTGTGTGATTGTAATGCAAGCGTGTGCAAATCGCCAGTAATGGACCTCTCATCGTATGATTATCTTTACTACTCACTCGGGCTAAAAGTGTAACGCCGTCCCTGTTTTATTGAGATAAGGTGGATCGTTTAGAACTTTGGTTAATTAATGCAGTTTGGCATTTTTTTAGTAACAAAGATTATAGAAGCAATTAATTACATCAAACTAATGAGAACAATTTTACAATAATCTTAAGGGGTCATGGAGTTTTTACCCTGTTTTGTGACACATTTTCAATTTTTTTTTCTCAAAAAGTTTTACGAAAACCGCTTCACCACCATTCTCCTCCGGCTCTTTAAAGTTGCCAGAGCAACAAAAATATTGAATTCGGAACCATAGATTGGCGCTTGAACGTAAATTAAAAACTCGAAACGGATTTTAAAGCATATTAAATTTTCTAATTCTTTGCCCATTTTTTAATTCAATTATAAACAAAATGGTAGGTATTTCGTAAGTTAATGTCACACCTTTTTCTCAGGGAATTCTTGACCGATTTTTATAAACTTGGTTTCAAATGAAAGATACAATACTCCCATGGACTGTCATTGAATTTCATTCATATCTGACATTTGGTTCCGGAGTTACAGGTTTGTTATTGCGACCACATAGGAATTTCCCATATAAACCGGTACAATCGTAATACTTCATAGGTTAAAATTCCATTTTTATTTGCACGTCTAGGAGCACATCATTTCGTTTTGCAAGGCTAGATCTTTGATGGCCAATCTAAGATTCTTTGAATATAATGTCCACTTTCGACAGTTCCGGAATTTTCGGGTTCTGGACGTATTCCAGAATTAGTCACATCGATTACTCGATGATGACTGAACCGATTTTCATAAACCAAATCTCAAATGGAGGGTATAATTTGTGGGTGGGTGTGGCATTCTCCATCAGCCCCCTCTCAACTTCCCCTCACACTATCTCTTTCTACATCACATCCCCCTTCTCTCCCCTTTGACCTATATTCTCTTCATCCGTTATATACATTTTTAGAGAATTTCGTCCCATAGCCATATATTATAAGTGAATTTGGAGTCGCTCAACTCAAATTTGATATCGAAAAGATCGGATCGATTCATCTTATAGTGAATTGTCACACATTTTATGATATAAGTTTTGCCAATAGTTGGTAATGAATACGAATGAGAACATAAATAAACTATCCGATTTCATTATCGTCAATTAGCTTTTTGCGAATTAGATTCCAACGTACTTTTGTGAACCGTAACTTTTTTTACTGCAAATTTTTTATTAAATGATAGAATCTATCGTCATTCTTACTATGACTTTCTGAACTTTACTAGCAGAATTTTCATAACAACTTACATCAACTTTAGACAATTCTAATACAGTGAAGATCCATTTTGAACAGCCCTTTGGTGAATTTTAGGCTGTTAAAACGGGGATATTGACAACATCGGGACATATATTTTTCTATCTTTTCAACAAACCGAAGCTCTTAAAATATTCTTCTTTAGTCCCTAGCTCCATAGCCCTTTCCGATTATTTAGTTTAAATTCCGATTAATAGGATCAGACAGCGCAAAATTTAAAATAAAATTAAAATTTGAATTTTTTCATATTTAGGATCTCTAAGATAAGAAAAATATGCTCAAGAAAAAATTTACTCGAATTCAATTTGGTTCGTCTGCTAGAGTCCGTCAAACTTCCAACCATCAATTTCCATATGAGGCTGACGGAAATTGGATAAAAAAGCTGACAAAATTGGAGGCTGATAAAATCGGGTCTTCACTGTAATCTATCAATCGTACAATGTAATGGAATCGTTCTCTCTATAGTGTAGATATGTGCATTGAAGGTACCTTGCTTGAAATAGTAACAAACATGACAATAATGTTCCATAAATACCTTATCGTCTCATTGCGACTGTACTCTCCGCAAGATAGATCTTTGTCACACACGCATATAGCGAACTAGTCCATTGTTCACATTGTTTCTTCCAATTGATGTTCTTTGTGTGTTTCAAACAACTCGCATAATTAAAAATCATATTCGATTTTATTCTGTTTGCTTTCATCCATTTCTGGACCGCTAGTTTATAAAAGGAGCAAATGAGTTATTTTAAATCTTCAATCTTTTCCTAATACACTAGTTAAAACACTATTTGTTACTTGTATGGACTTGTCAGCTTCAGATTCGTCCAAATCTGAAAAAAATCAGATCCGTTATGTTACCTAATTGCCAGCTTATAATTGTTGCTGAAATAATACTATTAATGTTAGAAGTATTATTCGAACAGCATCATCTTGAATATAGCCAAACATGCTTACCATGTTCTTGAACATCTATTACGAAAAAATATTTACACAGCTGAACTAAATAGGCAACCGTTCAAAGAAGCTACAACTAGAAAAAAATATTTCACAAACAGTACTACTTTTATTAGTTGTTTTCTCAAATCAATCGACCTATCAAATATTTCATTACGAAACAAATCTACTTTGACGAATACTGATAGGAAATTAGTTTGGCTTGGAAATATAAATGATGTTTGGACTTCTTATATACATATTGGGCAATCGCTCCAAAAAATCGAGCTGCCAATCGAGTCCCAGAGGGCTAAGTGTCACATACTATTCGGCTCAATTCGTCAAGACCGCAAAATGTCTGTGGGAGCATGTGTGTGTCAAAGCCGCTCAATTTTCTCAGAGATGGCTGTACCGATTTGCACAAACTTAGTTTCAAATGAACGGTTCTAACGCTCCCACAATCTGCTATTGTATTTTTTATTGATCCTACTTCCGGTTCCGGAATTACGGGTTGAAGACTGCAGCCACATAGCAAATTCGCGTATAAACTTGCATAATGAAGATGTCCAAATGATGCAATACATATTGAAACGGATTTAAGGTTGAACAAAAAAAGGGTAAAATTTGCAAACGAAAAAAGCAGTTTTTTTCCACACCGTATGTCAGATTTTCATAAAAATCAATCAGCAGTACTGTAACAACATTCTACATACGCTGATTGATTTGTACGAAGATCTGACATAAGGTGTGGTAATTGCTTTTTTTTCGTTTGCGAATTTTGCGCTTTCTCTGTCCAACCTTAACATTACTTGGATTAGCGGGCCTAGATTACTAAAAACCAATCAAAGTAGCTTTGGCCATATTGGCCACCTCTTAGGGGGGTGAAGATAGCGTAGTTGGTAAATTGGACTTCTACGTAGGTCACCTGGGTTCAATTCCCAACCCCGAACATAGGGTTAGAGATTTTTCTAAAGAGATTTCTCTAACCCGACAAAGAGGCGAATGACCCTAAGGTTAAAACCTCTATAATCAGAATAAAAAGCATATTGGCCACCTATGACAGTTCTTGATACTCTCGGGGAACTATCAAAGTTCGTAAGATAATGTCACACCTATTCCTATTTCTCAGCAAATTCTTGACTGATTTTTACAAACTTGGTTTCAAATGATAAATACAATACACTCATTGACTGTTATTGAATTTCATTCAGATCTGACTATTGATTCCGGAGTTACTACAGTTACATAGGAATTTAAACCGAAACAAGGTACCGGGCATATTCCAGAATTAAAGTCACATCGGATTCGGTAATGACTGAATCCATTTTCACCAACTAGGCCTCTCTCACATCCTCTTTTACAGTTATAATCCCTTTCCCCTTCCACTGCATTCCAAAATATGTTAACACGAAAACAACGTTTAATTCATGCTGATTTATTCACTTAAATGTATTTTTCAAAGGACGTCATCTTAAACATGTTGCTCATCAGGTTCGTGGCAGTTGTGCCCTTGTAAATACGTGCAAAGTGTAATAAGAATGTAATAGACATTTTCATAAATATGTTGAATATAACTTGCCATTAGATAAATGAGAAAGGCAAAATATTTGTCCTTCATTCCATTTAGAATTTTCAAATCTGAAAACGGATTCGTAATAAGCGACCTCGAAAACCCCAATACCTACATTTAACTTCCTGTATGCGCATTTTTTGAGAAGAAAAGTTGAATGGCCCACTTCTCCCTACAATTTCAAAAATATCAAAAAACTTTTTTTTTAAATCCATAAAAAATTAATTCCTTTTTTGAATATATATGATAGTAAAAGTAGCGTTTTTTGGTCTCCGATCGATTTAAAAGAAATATCGCGGAAATTTAGATTTTTAATAATTTTACGACCAAAAATCAAAACGTAGCCCGCTTCTGTTACATTACTCTACCCATACAGAAAATACAATATTTCTTACCGGATAGCTCGGCAGTGAAACCACTTGTTGAATTAGATTGCTCAAAATTCATCATTGTCGAAGGAGAGCATTCCTCACCGATGCAATCTTCGAGGTGTTGCACTCGTTGCTCTATAGTGAAAGTTGAACCTATATTAGTTGGTTCAGTTAGTTCTAGAATAGGAAAGTAAATTTAATTATTGCAACCTGATCTCCACAATGCTTTTATTGGCTGTGCTTCAAAAAAGTACATTTCAACAGACTTTCTCAATTTCATCAACTAACAAACCGCATTCCGATAGCCGGAGGAAACTCAATAGATACTTCTTCAATCGCAAAAGACATAGTTTTAATATCGCATCTACGGAGTGGAGTTAACGGCATATCAACCACTTCAGGCACACTTTTTCAAATTTGTAACACGAATCTAAAAGTTAAATATATAACACAAGCCAGAATTTCTGAAGATAAATATTAGATAATGTTACCTTCTCATACCATCTCATCGAAGGTAACAGATCCTTCACCGTAATCATCAAACACTACTGGTGAAACAACGTCCAGCACTAAATCAGACACTTCCAACGAATCACTGGTTGGTTCCCGTATATATCCTGGTTCCAACATATCTTCGGCAAAACAGTTCGGTCTTGTTCTTTTCCGGATTTTGCGAATGATGGCTGCCTTCCTTTTCTTTGTCGGTCGAAGCATTTTGGAATATTGCAATACTTTAACTAACTGTTTTTGTTTTTTTTACAGTCCCGATTAACTTGGCAGTGTTGCGGATGTCTTGGAGTAAACATTTTGCTAGAGATTAATGTTGTCGAAACCGGTGTTATTATTGCTTTGGGAAATATATATCACAACAGAATCGAAAGTATGGTAATATTTTTCTAATAATTTTGATTATTTGTAGCGCTGTGAGTCATAAAATATAAACATATGAGGAATTCTTTTTCATTTCTTTGAATCAGTTTTGGCACGACTGCCGATAAAACTGGGTAATATTACCAATACTAAATCACAGCATGCGTGTTGGTAGGTACCGTCGCGAGTGTTTACATTGCGAAAAATTGGAAACTGAAACAAAAATTCAAACGCACAAATAAGAGTTTTCGGACGTTTTTCTTCGGTAATTTGCACATTGGCACAAATTTGAAGTTTTGATAGCAATCGCGAAACGGGTTTTCCTTGCTTTAGTGTATGATTAAAGTGCATTTGAAAAGGTGCAGTGAAAATTAGAAGAAGAAAAATAAGTGTTTTGAAAAGAAACCCCCAAGTGAAGAGGGGTGAAATTTTTGCACAAATGAAGAGCTAGATAGTATTCTGCCAAAAAATCGAGTAGAGTATATTGGAAAGTGTTCCAGTTTGTTCAAGTAGCATTTTCGTGGCACACCGGCTAGGTTAGTGTGTTGAAAAATCTATTTTTATTTTCGCTCATCTCTGCTACAGAGTTTGGCAGGGGAAGGAGGGGTGTGTGTGGGGTAGGAGCCATGTTATGGCTTGCTTGTATAATGTCCCTAAAACAAAAAGAAGGGCCTTGCAAAGTAAAACAACTTTGTTAAACATATTGTAAGGCCAAGTCATTTAATTTTGGCAAAAAGTTAAAATTCCTGTTAAATTCACGTTCTGGACCACTGCAATGTCTATTCCGTTACAAATACACGCGGACACGCGGAGTGACTTAACAAAAAATCATAACATTGTGATAACACTCTTTACCGGCGTTGAAAATCTATTATTTTTAGTTTATTAATATCACGATAAGGTCTAGTCGTGCCAAAAAATCTTATATTAGAATTCGCTGTTCACTGATTTTGCTACATTTTTAACTGGAGCTTTGCCGACAATATTCACAAAGATAGCTTCAGTATTTACTTCCCGCCTTGTGATGTGCACTTTTTGTACTCTGCCTCTCATTGCACATAATTTTACTTTCCACTCTTGACTGCGGGGGAAACAAACCCACGTCATTCACAGTCGGGATAGAAGTGGCAAAGAAAAAATAGCATTGCCGCTCTTGTTCGCGAACAGTTTCAAAGTTCTTTTTTTGCATTTTTGACACATAAAAAAACCAAATAGCCCTGGCGGTGACATATTTCCGCAAACACAATGGAAAGTGAAATATATTTCTCCGTTTGTCACGCTAACATTTCGAACTTTCGGAGCGACCATGTAGCTGACTGATGGAACGATACACCTATCAGGAAAAGCGAAATTATTGAATTGCTTGCTTGCTGTTTAATCAATATTCCTGCACAATACGAGTTCTTTTTCAAAAATATAAATAATAGCGAAATTCTACGTACTTTAATCTTTAGTATTACTAAACTGTCCATTAAAGCATGAGCGAAAAATACTCAACTTATCCATTATGATACTCTTCAACAATAGAAACTATCCAAAATTCGAAACAGGTTTGATTTCATCTAAGCTTATCGAAGCACACAATAGCACTAGAATGACCGCTTTCCACTCTGCGAACAGGTTTGTTTATTTTCGTTCCTTTGTGTTGCCTTATATAGCAATTAAAATATTTTGCTAAACAATATTTGTTTTAGGTTATTTATATTAAATTCAACCATAGACAGACAGGTACCCCCAGAGCTGTCCACAGCAGGCCCGTTTGATTTGTTGAAACTATTTCTCTATAGAGCTGCTCGCTGCGGCTAGTGAATGCTATTGTTGTGTCCGGTAGCTCATGTTTGTGGCTTATTGGGTCAGTTGGCACGAGAGCCGGGACTGAAAATGTATCAGTTACCGAAAGATCAGATGAAAGTCGACAAATTGGAATTGGGTTGTGGAAACATGCTATGACGAGCCTATCCCGGTTGGGAAAAATAATCTACAGTATCAATTTGCGGTGAAAATGAAAAGTTCATGCTACCGGTGAAACTGAAATTGATAATCGACCTAAAACTTTAAACTCAATGGCTTGTTTAGAATGGTAAACATATTTAATTGTATCTGATCTCTTGATTATGCAACAGTTGAGCATTAGAGTGACAAGAAAAAAATATCTCTATCGGCCCACCCCTGAACCGATTCATAGTCCTACCAGGAGTAGTTGCTCCAAATTTGAAGCAAATCGGACAAGTCTAGCTACCGGACCAGTGCCTGAAGTTTGTATGGAATTTTTCGACAATTTACATAGAGAAAACTCACTAGCTCGCATTTTCACCGCTTGGTGGCACTATATGCATCGTATTATCACTGTAAGTGAAAATAAGAAAGAAAATTTGATTGGCTACAACTTTACCGAAGACTGCTAGTAAATCCGGCTTTAGTAAAAGAAGTTATTAAGCTTTTAGCAAAGTGATGTCTGAGTTAGTTTTGCATAAGGCCTCTTAGCAATGCATGGTTGTGTATCAGTAATAGTTTCTAACGAATTAAACATTTTTGTGAAATAATGGCTAGATTTGGCTGAATAGTATTTTAGAAGAATTGTAATACAATTTTAAACATGGTCCGGTAGCTAGACTTGTCAAATTTGGAACAAGTACTCTTGGTGGGACTAGGATTCTACACAAGAGTGGGCCGATTGAGTTTTCAATAATATTTTTCTGGGCAGTCTATCGAGCATATTTATCTTCAGTAATTATACACCCCGGTGCCTTTGTCGAACAACTTTAAAAAAATGGCTAAAATGTGTTGTTCAACAACTTCATTGAAAACAGTCAAGCCCTATCTCGAACCGTTACAAAGTTTAAATTTAGATCTCGCTAAAATTAAAAGCATCCTAGCTTCTGTTTAAACGAAAAGAAGTTTCTTCCTCTCTTCTAAAAAATACAAAAGAAAAGTTTTATTGAGGTATTCGTGTATTCGAAAATTGTTTTTCCTCGGCTAATCTTCAGGGAGTCCATTTCGCCTATGATTCTTTTTTACAAAAAAAAATACCGCGTGGTGAATTCTTTTATGATGTTTCAGTTGATCAAGTCCAATCTAATCTGACGAAGCCCCTCAGAATACAATAAGTCTTCTGAAGGATTTCGTTACTACAGGTCTCTGATCGATATAAACTCACAAAGGATTTTCAGTAGTGTCAACATACAATCCTGTTATTTTTCGTGCAAAAACAGACATCAAAATTACAGAAAAACGAAGTAATATTAATATTTTGCTTTAAATTCAAATGTTAATTCAATCCCAAATAATCGAAAAGATCACACAAAAAAATAATGAAATTTAAACGACATGTAAATCAATACGCATGTAAACATACACAGATTGAATCAAAACCTGATTGAAAATTACGTTAAAACCAATGCACTCAATTGGAGCATCAAAAAGCATACAATTTTACACTTTCATTCGTGTAATATTACATGTCATTCATTTTACAGCAATATGCGTGTAAAAATACATTGAAGTGCATTGGTTTTCCGTTTAAAGAAACTGTAATTTTCAATCCACGTGTAAAATTATAGTAAAATTCGTTGAAGAAAGCACGACAAGTCGTGTGGATTTGTGGTGGCACTTAGTTTTACATTTATATTCATGCTCCAAATATGTGCATGAAAATAAATTTAAAGTTACAAAATATTTTTTTCTGTGATATCAAAGTTTGTTCTCATTATGCTGCACTTATTTGCTCTTTTATTTTTTTTCGGCGAAATATCAAATTGAATACTTGCTTTGTTATCATCAAGAGATTTCAATATATCAATAAATTTTTAGTTTACTTTCACTGATTGCACTAAAACAAATTGTGTTTGATGTCATAGCAAATTTTTCAAGTCACAATTTTGTAGTATTAAAATTTAAAGTGATAAAAACGATAACAACCCGAATGATTAAGCAACACCACAACCTCCATTTGATAGAGTTTTAAAATCCGCGTGATTTGATAATTGTATAATGACAGCGGTAGAAGCCATTTCGAATAGTCACACTGGAGGCCCTTCCAGGCAACTGTATGCCCACACCACATATAAAGTCTGCATCTTTGAAGAAGAGCATGTACAGAAATGTACCCATACTGCTTCCCTGTGTTACTCCAGATCTGTTACTAAACTGAGCAGAAACACTAAGACCTAGCTGCCATTTTGCTTGACAAATAAAATGCCAGCCAGTTAGTAGTCTTTCCATTGAAATGTTTTGATGGTCTATTCGCCCGTTCACATTTAAATTGGCATCGTTTACATTTCACTGATTGTTACTATGTTTTAATTGCCGCAAGGTTCTACTGTATCGATTTTGTTGGCTATTTTCGGCAAATTTGAGACTAAGAGAAACGAAAGCAATGAAATTGATAGACGGATAGGTATTCTAGAGCGAATCAGTTATAAACTTAGAACGGAAAACTAGAACTAGGCAGGCTCATATGGGCATGATCGAAAGGAAATGTGAAGAATTCTTTGCCTTATGCAGAGTAGGAGTTGGGCGTTGCACTCAAGTCTACCGCATGGTCTATGGTAGAACATAACTCATCATCATGTTTTACCGCCGACGCCGGCAAAAAATTCTTCACAAATCCTCGCCTAGAACGACCATGCGATCATTCTTCTCCCTTTCTGCTAGCATCAAGCCGTGACGTATGCATTCAATCGACATCAAGCTATCGGTGTCGCACCGATCCTATTGTGATTGAACTACTTATTGATTTTTTCGTTCCGCACACACGGATGGCTGATAGCAATTAATGACACAGCTCAGCTAGCAGAAATCGAATTTTTATCTACTTTTTTACCAACTAGTTTATATGTTACTATGTTTTAATTGCCGCAAGGTTCTACTGTATCGATTTTGTTGGCTATTTTCGGCAAATTTGAGACTAAGAGAAACGAAAGCAATGAAATTGATAGACGGATAGGTATTCTAGAGCGAATCAGTTATAAACTTAGAACGGAAAACTAGAACTAGGCAGGCTCATATGGGCATGATCGAAAGGAAATGTGAAGAATTCTTTGCCTTATGCAGAGTAGGAGTTGGGCGTTGCACCCAAGTCTACCGCATGGTCTATGGTAGAACATAACTCATCATCATGTTTTACCGCCGACGCCGGCAATGTTCTGCCATAGACCATGCGGTAGACTTGGGTGCAACGCCCAACTCCTACTCTGCATAAGGCAAAGAATTCTTCACATTTCCTTTCGATCATGCCCATATGAGCCTGCCTAGTTCTAGTTTTCCGTTCTAAGTTTATAACTGATTCGCTCTAGAATACCTATCCGTCTATCAATTTCATTGCTTTCGTTTCTCTTAGTCTCAAATTTGCCGAAAATAGCCAACAAAATCGATACAGTAGAACCTTGCGGCAATTAAAACATAGTAACATATAAACTAGTTGGTAAAAAAGTAGATAAAAATTCGATTTCTGCTAGCTGAGCTGTGTCATTAATTGCTATCAGCCATCCGTGTGTGCGGAACGAAAAAATCAATAAGTAGTTCAATCACAATAGGATCGGTGCGACACCGATAGCTTGGTGTCGATTGAATGCATACGTCACGGCTTGATGCTAGCAGAAAGGGAGAAGAATGATCGCATGGTCGTTCTAGGCGAGGATTTGTGAAGAATTTTTTGCCGGCGTCGGCGGTAAAACATGATGATGAGTTATGTTCTACCATAGACCATGCGGTAGACTTGGGTGCAACGCCCAACTCCTACTCTGCATAAGGCAAAGAATTCTTCACATTTCCTTTCGATCATGCCCATATGAGCCTGCCTAGTTCTAGTTTTCCGTTCTAAGTTTATAACTGATTCGCTCTAGAATACCTATCCGTCTATCAATTTCATTGCTTTCGTTTCTCTTAGTCTCAAATTTGCCGAAAATAGCCAACAAAATCGATACAGCATTTCACTGATTTAGGAAAATTTTTCGTTCCACGAACTGCAGATTCCCGCGTAATTAAACCAATTTTAGTTCAGCACAAATCCAAGTATGTACAAGTGTTGATTGAACCACATTCATTAAAGGTCAGCCTGTTGAGAGGTGTTGTTTCTCAGACGTTTTCCAGTTTTTTTAAATCCAATAGTTTAAGGGGTTGGTACCTCAGGCTCTGTCTTAGTTCAAATTCCTATTAGTTTCACACTAAAAAGTTTCTTAGGACCATTGATCTTTAGTTTATTCGTCAAAGATCTATGCCACCATTATGAAAAAAAAACCAAAAAAAAAAGATACATCGTCTAACTAGACACCCAGTTGGTGCTAGTTACTGACGAGGAGAATCCGAAACACTAAAACAAAAACCATACTTCATGTAAGGTATTGTGTCCTTATGCACAAAAAATTTGGCATAGTCCAAAAAAAAAATTTCCCATTTGGGAATTTGCATAATTACAGGCGTTTGGGTCTTCAGACCATAAGACAGTTTCGGTTCATATTCCTCGTCGGCAAACAGAACTTCTGTGCTTACTATCGAGACATCACTCGGTATAAGCCAGTTGTTTAGTGTTCACGCAAGACGTGTGACTTTTTGGATTTTAGTGTCTAACTAGTGCTAACTTGGGTACTAGTTTAGATACATCGTCTAACTAGATACCCAGTTGGTGCTAGTTACTGACGAGGAGAATCCGAAACACTAAAACAAAAACCATACTTAATGTAAGGTATTGTGTCCTTATGCACAAAAAATTTGGCATAGTCCAAAAAAAAAATTTTCCCATTTGGGAATTTGCACAAAAAAAATGCTTGGTAAATCTGTCTCCGAGAAGGCTACAAAATTAAACAATCAAACCGAGCAAGTAAACAACCTATCAGTAGCCTCAAACAACAAAAAACGGTCAGAACCCTGCCCCGTCAGCTGTACAGCCATGTTTTGACGAAACTCGATGAATGTGTCTGGATCGACGACGATATGCGAAAGACGATTTCAAGTAAATATCGGGTCTCGATTTTCACAAGGTTGCGCAGTTTCCGGTAGATTAAAGTTTGTTTTCGAGAATATATTCTCGAAAAAAATATGATTTGGTAAGGGAATTGTTCCTGTGGCAAGAAAATCGGCGTTTTTGTGACAGATAAGACTAAGAATTCGGAAGTATATAAATTAAATTCGCTTCAACAAACAGATTTTACTCTTTATTAAGCCCCATGATGGTCAAGTTACATGGGGTCCAGCTCAAAAAAGCTGAATTCACTATTTATGTCGGCACACAGCGAATAATGTAAACCAATCAGAACATTACTTATGAAACATTCTCAAAAAATCACGTTTTCTATACGTTGTAAAAACTTTGAAGTCTAATACAAGATCGTTGTAATTATGTTCGACCCAATAGTTAAAATATTCTATTCAGTACGACAGAAGTTATATATAACCAACCGTTGAACATGTAATACCAAATTGCTGATCGATATTTTGCAATGGGCTCTCATACTCCATAAGTCGTCAAATGTGGCCCCATCAAAGAGTAAAAGTCTGAAGTAAAATTAGTTTCAGGGAAGCGCCTCAGTGCAAATGCGCGTTTTTTACTATGTTATACGTTATTTAATTTTTCAATGTCATGATATGAAAATCTATGATTTTATCCATTAGAATCCGTTCTTAGAGATATTTCTGAGCAGTATGTGAAAATGTATCATAAAATGGCTACATTGTAGGTGTTCAAAACCTAACCACTTTTCGTTTAATTTACAAAGTACACCCTTCTATCGAAGATAAAGACGTAGTCGTACGTCAAAAAATTGCGTTTTTTTACCGACCTCAACATATAACCCCTTAACGTAGCAAATCTCTTACCACATCTACATGTTGCCAAACTGGGTCATTAAGTCATATACTGTTTGTGATTTTTTCCAATTCATCTGACGTTGAAGATATGTAATCTAACTTTTTTCCACTTTTTAGTACACAAAATAACAAATAAAATCTATTTTATAAAATTGAATTATCAAGCCCACACCATCCATTGACCTACCTTGATCCCTATCCTTTTGCTGGGATAACTGTCAAAATGCTAACACATGTGGCTGAATTCACTGTCAAGAAAGAGCGATAGTGTCAAATGAGGACGTGTTTGCATTTTTTTTTGGAAAATTTATTAAAAATCATTCTGATGTTTTAAAGATTGAACATATATATTGTTATATTTAGAAAGATGAGATCTATTGGATTATGAAATAAAAGGAGAATTTTATTCTACATTTTATGACCCAATTCCACGTCATTACATAATGTAGAATTGAAGACGTGTAATGTCCCGTATTGTGTAAGCTGGCGAATTTTTTTCTCATCGTTCATCACGCACAACTTTCCAATAACTACAGAAGTCGACAGCAAAAACTGCTTTGGTGATACTAAAAGAGATTATAACTACTAGAGGTCGTATGTCGCTGTTAACACTGAAAATTTATTATCTCGCTCTTACATATGCTAGGCCCACACATGTTAAAGTAATGGGATACAATATGCTAGAGCGAGACCCCATGTTTCAGTCCGTGAATACATGGAGACAGTAGCGCTTTGCTCCCTCTAATAGTTATAATCTCTTTTGTGATACTGCTTCATCCTTTTATGGTCAAGACATGCCACCAGAATAACTATAACCAACAAATTAAAATTTTGTAACTGTTCTCTACAACAAAATCCACTCACTAACACCACAGAGTCAAATACATGAAGTCATTAACTGTAGGAACTTTATGAAACAATATTGGCAGATGTACACGTTCGGGAGGGTACTAACGGCCTTCGACACACCTGCCCGTTGTCTAATTTTTGCAACGACGTGCAAAACTGAGGTATTTTTGGTCGCATTTTCCACCGTACGTGAGCAGCGACTATCCGATGTACGTGTGACGAGTGTTCACTATATTATATCTCCCTGGGAAACGACATACTCCTGACAAATGGAAACAATAGCCATGATTAAAAGCAAACAATGGTTCTGAACGAGTGGGTGACTCACGTTCTGGGCGGACACCAGAGTGAAAACATTGCAGCCTGACTAGGCACATTGCACCAGAAGTGAAACTAGTTAAATTTTAAACAGATTGATACAGCTAACAAACTACAGTGTACCTCCATCGGAATAATGCTCATGGGAGCAAGTGGTTTTCGTTTATCGATCAAAATTCAGCTCTAGAAAGTTTAGGCAATCACATTTCATTGCACCCATCCGACGCTGGATGGTTCAACATCCAAGCGAAACGCATCTTAATGCAAACTATTTGGGTTTTAATTCCCGTATTAGCAATTCAACCGAATATTAGCATAAAAGCAACATATACAGTGCTGTCATAAATATGACCCGGCCAACCTTGAAGCACACTACACTGGATCTAAAAACGGAGTCGCATTCACCATCGTAGCATCTATTAGTTAGTCACTGGAGTGGCAAATCACGGGTTTCACAGAAGTTCCGACTATACTTCATGAAGGTGCCTATATGTATACCGCGCCCAGCAGACAAAGCAAAGGTCTACATACATGCATACCAAAGACCGCCAGCTCGATCTTATTCGAGTATCCGAAACGAGCGTTCCCACTTGAGCGGGGAATACCAGCTGCTTCCATTGCGTCAGGCCGGATACGACCCCCACACCCACACATGCATAGCTGGCTGGACTTATTGGTCCTGACAGACGACTTGAACCGGATGAGATTTATTTGCATAATTTAATATTAAATGTTTCATACCTTGGAAAGTTATGGTGAGCTTTTACGTTAGCTTGAAAACTAACATTCAAGCCTGAGCATAGAACGCTGATGGCGCTCCGATGACAGGATCAAGGTTGTAGTTGTCGTAAAATTACTTGCAGCAACCGCGGAATGACATTTATGTATTGTTGTATTTATTAAGTTGCGTATTAGAGTGGTTAAGCTGGGCTCAACTATCGCGTCGTGAAGCCCTGTCATGAAACAGAAATGTTTCAGCTGAGTGAAGATGGAACTGTTTTAAAATTATGAATGTATTTTCGGGATCATTTTCAAATGCGGAACATTAAAATATCTAGATCAACATTGAAAGTCGACAGTCATGATTAGTTCGACACGCCATACTTTAGTGTAGTAAATAGTAATTACTCAATGGATATCATCTGTAGTTGCTAGACTATAAATATGTAATCTGGTTTGGATGCTAATTATTCGTTCACAGGGCCGGCGGATACCGTGGGTAGTATGGGTAGTACTACCCACTCGAAAATAACCGAAAGAGGAAATACCCACTCGAAAGTTTGGAACAAACTAAAACCTGAAATTAACCGCATATTTATCTTGCGCACAAAATGCATGCGTCCAAAATTCTCGATGCACAATAATTTCATTTTTTTTTATTGAGATGCAAATTTCTTTTGGCCTAAAATTTAAATTTCTTGGAAATATGTTATAATAATTAGGATTTGTTCAAAAATTTAAACTTATTTTTTTAGTAATATCAAGGGCACACCTACATCTTAAATCTAGGAATTTAGAACGCTATTCAGAAAAAATATTAATACAGACTAAAAGATGCAGTTAGAAATATTTTCAAAGACGCGAACTATTATTTAATTAATAATTGAAACAAGGAGAAACACAAATAGGTTTATTATAAGACAGGCAAAATATATACACAAGAGGAATTGATTTCAACAGCAGAGTAACAAAGAGCGTATCAGGAAAATTGAAGAGTGGGCGGATAACAATGTTAGGGAAAAGAAAAAAATAAACTTGCAGCTCTTTGGAAAACGGAAGAATACAACAGAACATCATGAACCGGACCGCCGACTGCCCTCCTTGGATCCGCTGGGAACTCTTTTGTGACCAGATTTCCAGGTAGCTGTTAGCATATCAACCAAATGAGATAACTAAATTTGGCTATCTATCGTGTTTAAAAATATGTATATGAGAGACATATAGGTACATCGAGGATAACTAGAACTCGGACTGAAACGAGGCTGAAGGGATTCGTTTTACGCGGAAATCTGGCGCTAGGGTACTAGGCTCACGACCAGACAACATGTTTAATGTTGCGATAATCGTCACCATAATTAAGCGCAGAGACTGCTCTCCACGACCCCACTACACCGGAGATGCTTATCCAACGTATAATGACTGAACATGACCCGAGGTATAATACGGATGAAATCACGAGCCTTATTCATCCCCTTGAACCAAGGTTTGTTTGTGCCTTTGAGATTCAAAAACTTCCATTGTTTCGCGAATTTTGTCAATTTTCGAGCGTCCTCTGATAAGAAATAATGAAAAACTCGTTAAAGCTACGTGATCTTTCGTGGATATCACCTTCTAATGCCTAACTTTTTGCCTTTTCTCATTAACCTTCTAATCTAAGTGCCCGCCTTCTCAATACCCGGAATGGAGCAATGCAAAAGAGCTCAAACTAAGGTAATCTGATATGATTTTTCAGATAAATAATCAAGGAACTCTAATGTTTTCCCTAGAAAATGCAAGGAGTGCTTTCCATGCTCCATCGAATGGAGAGCATCCTTGGAAATGTAACGATGTGGACATGGTCGTTGCTGGCATTCTGGCATAATAATTAGCATAGAAGCGGTGCATAGCTGTCATCATCTAACGAATGCCACAGTGATATGCGTACTACAATGCTTGGCGCGAGCATCTTTGCTGTCAGATAAATTGTGTGTTCAAAGAGCAATCATTACGTTTAATTAAAGTATTATCATTTCATCGAAAAACATCAATTGTTTGAGTGTAGATCTATATAGAATGCTGTTGTCGCCGAAAAAGGACTCTTGGCTCCCCGTATTCCAATCAATGGTTGAGTAGAATACACAACGTAGGACCTAGCCACCAGATGAAACATTATTCTTCTCGTTAATTCGTCGACAAACCGGTGCCAATAACCGCGCTTTCAGCATTAAGTTTTTCGTTTGCGTGGAAACGCATATATTCGGAACCAACGGGCGATCCGATATTCAAAAAGTCCTTGTAGGTCCTTTTCGCATACAATTCTGAGTGCTCTCTACACACCACGAAGTGGGAGACCGTCCACTACTGTTTGCGCTTGATCTCGTTTCGTCTGACATCGCACTGTCGATAATCAAGTCAGTTAAAACCTTGCATGTTTCTACCGGAGGAATGTCTTGTTTGAAAGTCGATTGTTTTGGATGCAGTTGATGCGTAGATGTTTCAATCAAAAGGCACACTAATTAAGGACGAGTACAATGATCAAACCAACGCCCTTGACCGCGGTGGTGTAGTAGTCATGATCATATTGAAATTGTCGCGAATATCATGCAGTAAGATAGATCGGTTATCAACGAGAAGGCAACACTATGGCATACCGTGTTGAAGTCTTCTTGAACCAGCTGAGCTGCGATGTATATGGAAACAATGCCTTCCTTTGATTCGGACTTGACAACCGACAACTTCAATATCTGGTACCGATGATTAACTCGGCCCTGGCGAAAAATGTTAAAATTGTGGAAGATCTACGTCGGAAGTTAACCAAATACTTCGTGTTAAACCTAGGAAAATCATGAGAATGAAATATAGGGACACTTGGGGTTTTTGATGGCCCATGAGGAAATTCCTGTTAGTTTCGAAGATTTCCGAGACAAGGAACCACTTACTTCGGTTTTGTAATAGCACCCATCAAAGGACACTCTCAGTCGTATACAGTGTAAACCGTGTTCCGAGATAATCGTTCCATTAACCAACCCCGCCTTAATGTAATGTTTGTATCAAATGGGTTATAACATTACAATAAGACTTTCAATTCCTTACATGAGGTAAGAAATCGGCACATATTTAATTATAATTTAATTACAAATTAGAATATGTTTATGGAAAAATATACCAGTTTTTCTATACTTTCAATAATACACAGAGAACTACATCTAGTCGTCGGCAGCAAATCCCTCCATCCGCCCCTTGCCTGCTGCGATGCAAACCGCATGCATTGGACATACTCGGTCCATACACTTGCCGAGTACTCACCAGAAGTACACTCCCCAGAATGGATAAAAATCACAGCAGAATAAAAGAGACGGAAATATAAAACATGCAAACTCTGCATTTTCCAGTGTGCACTAAGAAATAAACACATACAGACCCCGCTCGTCACTCACTCCCGTCGCACACACTCCGCCACGATTACCATTCACATCCAAGAATACAACAGTAAGCACTAAACGAGTGAACAGATCAGAAACGCCCAACGCACAAACTCCATGGCAGAAAAAACGAGAGACAGACAGAAAAAACATGTGGGTGGGTTTGTCCGTCTCATTTTCGTAATAGCTTGGTTCTTCTCGCACTCGCGTTCGCAGTAACAGCGTTTGTAAAGAAGTGCTGAGCGGCGGGTGCGGAGGTGTATTCGTTCGCCCCGCTTGTTTTCGCTCCTGGTGATGATTCTGCGGGGAAGAAAAACCTACGAAAAGCAATTTTCCTCGTCGTCACACTCCAGGAATCTATTTCCTCCGGCGTATTCCATGATGTTCGACTATCCGACGATCCTTTGATAAACTTTTCCAGCGAATAAACGTGCCAAACACGTCTCGAAATGACAGCATTATGGGTATTTCATTTCACACACGACCAACCGACACATTTTCGCTTGATGCCCTCCATCAAAGTCTTTACAGTGTCATCCGGAACCAGTTTCTCAGTTTTTTCCATTTTCTTAACATGTCCTTCTCGTCTTTGACTGTCTTCTTGCTCTTCCGAAGTTCCCGCTTCATCATTGCCCAGTACTGCTCCACCGGGCGCAGCTCCGGACAGTTTGGCGGATTCATGTCCTTTGGAACAAAATGGACATAATTGGCCTCATACCACTCCAGGACACTTTTAGAATAGTGGCATGATGCCAAATCTGGCCAAAATAGCGGAGATTCGTCGTGCTGCTGCAAGAACGGCAAAAGGCGCTTCTCGAGGCACTCAGATTTGCAGATCTCGCCATTTACTGTGCCCTTTGTCATGAGAGGCTCACTCCTCAGTCCGCAAGAGCAGATGGCCTGCCAAATGAGATATTTGGAGGCGAACTTCGACATTTTCTTCTTCTTAAATTTGTCGTCCACATAGAAATTGCTCTTGCCGGTGAAAAACTCCAACCCCAGAATTTGCTTAAAATCGGCTTTTATATACGTTTCGTCGTCCATCACACAGCAGCCATATTTTGTCAGCATCTTCTCGTAGAGCTTCCGTGCCCGAGTTTTAGCCGTCGATTGTTGCCGCTCATCGCGGTTTGGTAAGTTCTGTACCTTGTATGTATGTAGTCCAGCTCTCTTCTTTGCATTCTGGACGTAGCTCTGCGATATGCCGATCTTTTTAGCCAAATCACGGCTTGAGACGTTGGGATTTGCTTTAATCATCCGCTTCACCTTTCCCTCCGTCTTTTTGTTCTCCGGTCTCGGTTTTCTTCCAGCTCCTTTGCCATGGTCCAACGTCAACCGCTCCTGGAACCGCTTCAACACTCTGGAGACGGTTGAATGTTCAACATTTTTCCCAACTGCCGGTGCGCCAGGTCAGGAAATTCCAGGTGTTTGGAAAGAATTTGTTCTCTCGACTCGCGTTGGTTCACCTCCATTTTCGTTGAATCGTAAAACACGACTTCGAGTTTGACAGCATGTAAACAATACACATCAATGAGAAAGTGTGCGAAATTTGGTTGATTTTTACCCAATGGTAAAAAGTTATGCCCTGTTGAATGTGTCGCAATAATTTCGTGTTCGCCCTTTACAAGCCCGTTTTAGCGATTGAATTTATTATGCAACATGACATCTCGAAAAGAAATCAAGGGTCAGTTAATGTATTTTATTTACTCTCTCATTTGAATATAAACAGACTAGAATAAACTCCCTTCCGGGAATCTGGCAACGTCATCGATGATTAAACAGTATATTCGACATGAAAAATTCAGTGACGAAACAACGACATCAAAACAACATTCACAGCCCCACACATTTGCCATCCCATTATTACCTCTTTCATTTATCACTTTCAGGAGCAAGAGTGATGGGAATGTACTAATAAGGCGAACCTTTGCGCATTTGTTTTTCTTTTCCCTGTGAGCCGACCGTATGGCTGTGACAGCATGATTATGCTTCTGACAGTTTATTAATTATAGTTAAGATATTTCCCTTGATTTCTACCGGAGCATACAATCTCCAGTTTGTCTTACGTTGAGTTTGAGCTGAAACCTCTTATTCGCAACCGGGATAAATGCTACGCGTTTTGCTATGAGCCGGTTCAACTTCTATAGATAACGATAATTCACTGCAATTTGTTCCACAATCTGCTGCACCAAGTTAGATTTTTTCCTCCACCAAGTCTTTCCATTCCGCTATGAATATTTGAACATTGATATAACGATTTACAAATAAAAGAAACCTCTTGCAGAGCGCCCGCAGCAGTCGCACTACGGAGAAGGCACCTTCGTGCGAATAAGAAACTGCCAGAGGTTTGAAATCCTTTCTATCGAGATTCATGAACAATGAAACGTGCAAATTGTATTTGCTTCTCAATGAAACAACATCATGAACTTATATTGAAGTTTGTAAAGAGGCCCATATGCAAAAAAACGCTGCTACGAATACAGTAGGATTGATGGGCACTCATATAGAAAGGTTGTGCAATCACTTTGAAAAGCTCGTCGAGATCGGAAAATATCTGTGTGTATGTGGCAAACTTGTCACCTCTGTTTCTCAGAGACGGCTGGATCGATTTTCACAAACTTAGTTTCAAATGAGAGGTACAACCTTCGACTATAGGCTGCTATTGAACTTCAGAGTTCCGTATTCGGAGTAACGGGTTGAAGAGTTTCCAATTTTCCATATGAACCAGTAAAGTAAGGAAAATTTAAAAATCTATTTTTGATACCAAAAGTCTTTCAAATTCATGGAACGTCAAGATTTGATGTAATCTCGAAATTTTTTTTGACGAAATGTGACTTTATGTGGCTTGGTACATTTTTTACCTTTCTCATATAGAAAAGTTATGCAATCACTCTGAAATCGTCTACCTAATCCCGGCGGGCCAAATGGAACCGCAGGTTAATGAAAATGCACGGTTAGGTGGATAACAGGTTTTTTTTTTAAATTGACGTCAAGTTGGGTGAAATGAAAGTTTCGTTCGAGGAACAGGTTTTCTAAACAACCCAAATAAATCTCGTTCATAAAACCACTCATGGCAACTGGGCACTAAATTAAACCAGTGTTTCAAAAATCACTCCAATCAGCATGCGATGAAAAAAAATATAGTTTGACAAATCATTAAAATCCATGATTTCAACACTCATGGTTTTTTTGGCTCCTGAGGAGTGAAAACCGCCAATGAATGAAAACAGGTTACTACAATGAGATAAAATAACTATCGAAATCCATAAGAACAACTTATGACCTTGCGCTACAAGTATCCCATATAGAAATCATAAGTGTGTCTTATGATTTAAAAGGTAAGTTGGCTATCGAGTCACTTACGACTTTCATAGTCATATGAAATTCTGAGGATGTTCTTATGAGTTTTATGCGATAATACTTATATCATTCATCATGGTTAAATATGAATTTTTAATAAGAATTGTCACGAGATTCATAATTGTAAATAAAAATACAGTTTTATTTACTTTCTTGTCATATATTTTTAATAACTATAAACATCAATTTACATATGTACTCAAATAAGTCTCCAGTTGGAAAAAAATATCCTTTACAATTTCAGAAACATTATGACTCGGCTAAGTATCCACTCTAACAGATACAGTCACGTCACAAGTGTGCCTAGGTGCTGCAAAATATAGACAAAAATATCAGACAATGGTCAATAAAAATAAAATAAACACTTACATTTACTTCTCACTTATTTGAATCAGAGCTAGTTTAGTTGAACTGCAACACACCTAGCTTAAAGTTAAAGTTAAATAGTTCCATCAATTTTGTTTTGACTTATGACATTTTCACAATACTATTTTTTATAATAATCGTAAGACTCGTCTATGAATTCAATAATGCGAGCTTATGAAATTCATATATTGGCTTATGAAATGCATAAGGGATCATCCATAAATGACGTAGCATTATATGGGTGAGGGGGGAGTTTTATATTTTGTGATGATGTGTGACGACAGGGGGGGTAGGAGGTCATGTCATGCTACGTAGCTTTTTTAAAGGGGAATAACTAACATCGCTTTTCATTTTTTTTATTTTACGGAGACAAGGGGGGGGGGTGGAATTACCGTCAAGCTACGTAATTGCCAGGGGGGTATTTAGAGGTTTGTGACGAAATGCTACGATGGGGGAGGGGGGTGTTAAAAATTACTCAAAAAATGCTACGCCATTTATGGATCGTCCCTAAGTGTCTAATGAAATCGAAATTGTGCAGGTTCATGATTTATGAAATTCTTAGGTGCTTTTTCCTCGGTGTAGATTGTAGTATACACCGAGATGAAATAACTATTGAAATCCATAAGAGTCGCTTATGATTTTGCGCCACAAGTATCCCATATGAAAATCATAAGTTTGTCTTATGATTTGGCGAGAAAAATGGCCATCGACTCACTTACGGATTTCATAAGATATACTTATGGAATGCTTAGGTCGTTTTCATGACCTTCATACGAGTATTAATCATCGTCTTCAATTATAAATTTTAAAAGGGAAGTATTATGAGTTTCACGAATGTGATATTTTCACCTGATTAACAAATAATACTTGTTTTATTTATTTTTTCACACGTTTTCTTTAAATTAGTCAAAAAAGAAATATTTATATTTAGAAGTCTCCAGCTTGAAAAGGATCACCTGCCAGATACACCTACGGTCAAAACTTCTGTCATTTCACAAGATTAAAGATTTGCTGTAGAATAATAACAAAAAATGACGCAATCGTTAAATCATGAAAGAAAAATATACTTACATTTATTTGTTATTCTTTTGAACTCGCTTTTGAAGCAGGGCACCAGATCACAACTAAATCCCACCATGTTATCTTGACTTATGGCATTTTCACAATGATATTTTTATGATAATCGTAGGACATGTGTATGATTTGCATAAAGCGACTTATGAAATTTATATACATGTTTATGCAATGCATAAGCATCTAATGGAATCAAAATTATTCAGATTCATAAGTCAAGACTTATGAAATTCTTAAGTGCTTTTTCCTCGGTGTACAGTTTAAAAATCCGATGTTGAGTTCATTTTAAATTTTTATTTTCAATTTATCAAGCACAAAAGCAAAACAGAACCTTGATATAGTTCGTGGCGAAACGGATTTGAGATATGTTTCCCCGTGACTATTGTTATAATAATTTATTTGTTAAAGAAAATTAAATTGAAAACAAAGCACTTGCTTCAATATATGCGTGCTGCTGTTACAATTGAGAAAATAAACGTACAAATCTTGAAGAACTGATAGCAAAGTTTGAAATTAAATTCGTTTCACATGATTTTTTTTAAGTTAAAGGAGAAAAACAGATTCCGCTACCAGGGATCGTTATACACGCAAGATGATCTGAATTAACCAATAAACGTTATTTTCATTTTATGGATAACCGACCGATAGTTACATAAGGCTTACCAGACTAATGCAGAATTCTTTCCCCAGCACAAGAAGGTATTACGTTCGTTTGGTTGCGATACCTTTCTGCTTATCCATCATGTCCCATTTAAATTCATAATTGGTTATTGTACAGTCACATCAATGAAATGCTTTTTCGGATTAACTAAGATCATTTTTTTCTGCAGTTTTTTTTTCAAATTATCCATGTACAGGCATAGATGGCAACAGTGTAACACACAAAACATACAAAAGGTAAAAAATGGGCACCCAAATGTAGAATTATAATTTAAAATGAAAGTCATGGAGATGACAATTAGGGCAATTGAATGATTACAGGTTAAATGTATTTATTGCTATTACTTTTAACAATATTAACATGATGTCACTTCATATTGCAATTTGACAAAAGAGATTATAACTACTAGAGGTCGCATGTCGCTGCTAACACTGAAAATTTATCATCTCGCTCTCACATATGCTAGGCCCATTAGTTTGACACCTATTGCCCCGGGTACGCATATGTCAAAGTAATGGGATACAACATGCTAGAGCGAGACCCAATGTTTCAGTCCGTGAATACATGGAGACAGTAGCGCTTTGCTCTCTCTAGTAGTTATAATCTCTTTTAATTTGAAGTTCGTAGTTGCATGAGGTTCTTTAAGCATAGTCATATTCCGAAGTGTGTTTTAGATTGTTTTCGTAATCGAAGCGCACTGATAGTTATAATATTTATAAATAAATTTATAAAATTCTTTACATCAAGATAATTATATGCCCAACTTCGTTAATTGATTAACATACTTCAATATTTTAGTAAGTTCTCATCAAAGAAACGCATATATTAATCTTCATAAAACGGACAAAATATGGAGCAAATTTTATGTGGTTAATTTTAAACGTTTTTCGTCTTTATTGCCATTAAATATTTCAAAGTTCTCTTCGAATATGCTTATATTCTAACACTGCTGAACTGCTTTATTAAACCTCCACTACCGATCCAGACTCCCGCAATTTTGCATTGATTCCTTTTATCAGATTTTAAAGTATTTTTCCCATAATCGTGCTATCTATTAATTAAGCCTAAATCGTTAAATTTGGCTCAATGATGCCTTTGGAATTAAACGGAAGACATCTGCCTTAGGAGGGTTATTTGTCTTTGGAGGAATTTGTGGACATTATAAGCCCTTTCATAAAAGGTGTACGGAATCAAATTGAATCACTTTCAAATTTCTATAACTTTTGTTCCATTTAGGGTATTTTCCATTGAAATTTTGGGTGAAATTAGTTCAATGTGTATTGTTTACATTGTGTAAGTTTCACTAAAAATTGTGAAACTATTTCAAAAAATGGTGTTGGAAGAACATAGGCGACGTAAGCAAATTTTACCAAAGAATCCGGATATCTGAACGTGCCTGTAACAAGAAGCGGTGCAATGAACGTTTGATCATCGATAAGATAGGAAAAAAATTGTAAAATGGATCTCTACATAGTTTGAAGGATAACAAGCGTGTAGTCGAAGCCTGCAAGAGAAACCCCAATACTTCAGTGAGGGACGTGGCGTAACAACGGCATTTAAGCAAAACTTTTACTCAAGATGAAAAAAACGCTAAGGATCACACACGTATTAAGTCGAAAAGGCCCCGAGTCACGATGAACGGTACAATACAGTGGGGAAATCACGTACGCGGAAACTCTGCAATCATTTGTTGACGATACCACATTGTCTCATCGTTGACACTTATGTGAAAGCAAATAACCGGCAGATTCCTGAACTTCTCGTCATAACGACGTAGCTGATTTGCAGGCAATTTGCTTCTACCGATCAAGACATGGACGTGAACGATAACGCGAGAGGAGGCAAATGGGCTGTCACCCAAGTTGTAGTGGACAACACAGCTAATGCATCTCCGCCAAGAGAATAGTTCTCAACACGCAGTACCAAGCTGCATCCACAAGACCATCCTGTCGGTAGTAACTTTGTGATATTCTTTTATTTTTATATAATGTAAAACAATGCTCTACGGCGCAGTTAAACTAACGCATTGAGTTTTATCAAATATAACAAAAATAAATATAAAAATCGATGTTAAGCCGTGGGGGTCTGTGATACGAATAAGGTTGATTTCGAAGGGGTCCATGATACGAAGAAGTTTGAGAACCGTTGATCTAAAAAGTAAAACGTTGGTTACATTGAACCGGCTGAGTTTACTTCAATAGTGTACTCGAATGCATATAAAAATAGCAATATGTATATGCATTTTGCTTCTATAATTTGAGTGATTAATCCTGAGAGAAATGATTACTATTTGAGTTCCGAAAAAGAAATAGATGTGGGTGTTTCTAGTGCTACATTCGATGCAATAGCGTTTCTAGAACATGTATCTCAAAATAGCACTTGGTCCTCTTTGACTTAACACAGGCCAAATAATCAAGTAAAGCATTTTAGATGCTAAAAAATTAATATAAGTCATCACGATGCTGGTTGGTAAGTGTACGAGCAGGAAATAAAGCGCTATGTAGAATTGCCGAGAATTCAGATTCAAATCATGGCACCTGACAATTTTTACTATTGTTTTTTATCTGAAGAACAAATAAAAAGCTTTTCATCTTTTTAAACGATTGAGAACAAAACTCAAATCCAAATACTCGAACTGGCTCATATGATTTCGAAATCGGAAAATGGCCGGATTCTGTTCTTATGTTCAGATTTCATAAAGTTGCCTTCAAACGCATAAAGAAGAGGTTTATCAAATAAAACAGATCATGGCGATATTTTTGACCGATCTTCAAAGATATTTCTTAAATTCTTGACCCCACTGTTTCAATTCTACATATTCTACAAACTAGCGCTCCCTGCTCTTCATCGGCACCCGAGAAGTGTTATTGTTTCCGTTCGACATCTTGACACCTCTTTTACTGTTCAACAGTTGTACCGAGTTTCCATAAATGCCACCAGGGGACGCGTGATGATTCGAAGCAAGAATGCAAAACAAGCATAACAACGAAAGCGCAGATCACCGTAGCCTTCCATTTGCCAACAACGCGAGCACAATCACTCGGAAAAGCGATTCAATTTTTAAGGACAAGTCTGGTTTATGCGAGTGTGCTTTTAGCGCGCCCACTCGGTAGAAGAAAAGCGCGGAAACATAACCGTTGAAAGACACCCTCATAAATAATGCAATAAATCGGTATATGGAAGTGGGGGTATACACCACGGTACCTACCATCCACAAGAAAGAGAGCGCTTTCGATTCTTGAAAAATGGAGATCTCTGGAAGTCATATTTACATAAAAATGTGTTTATGATGCTCCATCGCATTCTCATAAATGCGGCAATGTTGGATCGTTACAAGCTACAGTCGTTTAAATATTAATCGTATAATGCCAGCTGGCATAAGGTATTCCTATGATTATGAATAAATGGAGTGGTGGATGATTCGCGCCAGGAATGATAATATCTGCAACACAAATGATTGGAGACTAATTTGAGTGCCAGACAGCTATAAATTAAGAACGAATGATGATGCACTACTCACTTGGTTTTTTGGAACTTTTGGGATGTAAGAACTTAGTCTACACTCAGAAAAAACGCGAAGCGACACAGACCACCGTCAGTAAGAGCAATAGGTGTTGTGTTTTGTATCGCGTCAGTTTTTGTGCGTGTGATTCTATCATCTATCATCTATCATCTATCATCTATCATCTATCATCTATCATCTATCATCTATCATCTATCATCTATCATCTATCATCTATCATCTATCATCTATCATCTATCATCTATCATCTATCATCTATCATCTATCATCTATCATTTATCATCTATCATCTATATCAGTATTTGTCCTTCTCTTCCAAATTCACTTCCTCACCTCCTCTTTCTTCTTTCCATCCGATTTTTTTTTGATGCCTGATGATTCTTATGTCCCATGAAGTTAAACGTTTCCCTTTCCCAAAAGTAACTTTTGGGCAACGATCTGACCAACGTTTCCACTGTGAGTGTGACACAGCATTCAAGGCTCGCGCATCTACCGGCATAGATACTTCATACTAATCCGATGCTCCAGAATGTTCAATTAATGATAATATTGAACCCAATTTCATCCCTGCTGCCTGAACGAGGTATGAACAAACACCAGGCGTTTAATTAGGACACGTGGAGCTTTGTGGCCTATTATATTCAGAGTTTAGTTTGAACGCCTAGGATTTGCTCATCGTAGAACCTTTGCTGAATCCCAGGGAACATCTTCGTACTGCGAATCTTATACACATATACATGAAACTATACATAAACTTTGATGCTTTCAAATTTAGCTTCGCCGTGTTTAGCTTAAGTGCCGTAATCGATTCACTTCCTGAGCTGAACTGTGCTTCCGATTTCTATGTACCCTAACTAGTAAATTATTCAAATCATCATCATCCGTGCACAATGAAAATTATATCACTACTATCACCGAAGGGTGACGGTTCAATGTAATGGTAATTACGCAGCACTCGGCAATAAATTTCATTGATTCGATATTGAAGCGGATGAGAATGCCTATTATATGGAGGACGCCACGGCATTTTGCGCGTGTCGTGAACCCCGCGACCAAAGCGACGACTATCAATAGTTTATGATTATCGAAGCTAATTACATTGTGAATAATTGGATAGGTAAATATCGATCCATCAACAGTATTTTGGATATATCGCAGCCGCATAAATAATATCTGTTTAAAGTAATACAATCATTGAGATAATTTGGATGCATTACAGTTTTCATTGCAAGTTTTAGTTCGCATTGATCAAACTATCGTTTTAAAAAGTGTTAATTTAAACTAAACGTGGTTAAATTATTAAACCTTTAATTTTCAACTTTTTTTTGGCAAATAAGGTCTTAGCTGGTCATATTGACCCGGATTTCGAATCCAATTTTAAGACACATTTTCAGCCAACTCTATATATACTATAGTACTCAAAACTAGAATGTACTAACAAATGGGTTTCAATTTTGAGTTTCTAGTAAATACTATCGATAAATTGATCAGTTCACCGGATGTTCCGTATTTTGCGGATGGCCATTATCCCTCCGGCACTCGCACCGTTGTATTTAGTGCAACACCTTCAGAAACTCTACCGAAATCTTCTTTCAGCACTGGCGGCTGCTCATTCGGGGAGATATTCGCGCGAGTGGGGAAGGGTTATGTGATCACATAACCACATATTTTCCACACATAACTACTAATTTTTGCAATTGCTACTTGAACCAATGTTTTCGAAAAAACTTCAGATTTCTAGGACTAAATTTAAGACTTAACGTGTTTTACAGATGCTTCGGATCTTCCAGAAGATTTTTACGTAGTATCTAGGAATTAGAGATTTTATATAAGCATCCAAGAGAATTACAAAATAGTAGGGTAATTTGGGGAGAGATACCGCACATTTCTTAAAATCGATCCTGCATCAAAGTAAACCATTCAATATTTGATAAAATCATTTTTATCAATTGCGACAAGTCTCGAAAATACTGTGAAATGCACTATGCTATATTTCACCCTAAGGAGGAAAATTTGGTAAAAACCAAAATTTCTCACTAGGGTGAAAATTTGTTGGTAAAAACCAGTCTGTGATACCACAGGGTGGGAGACCGTCCATGGGTATTCGCGCTGGGTACTGGTTTAGTCTGAGCTTGATTCGCACTGTCGAGAATCAAGCCAGCCAAAAACCTGTACTCTTCCTCCGGAGGGTGGATTCGATTTTAACGGATATCGCGGTCGCGTAACTCTTCCAATCAATGTTCCGTGTGAGGTCATACGAGACATTGATTGTTTCCGATGGTCTTGAACCGTTAGCAATTGAAATTACGATAGGCAAATGATCGCTACCGTGGGGATCAGGGATGCCACGCTAGTTTTGTTTTCCTAGCGTATTGATAAATATTGTGTGATTTCGTTTGTATTACAATGTCATAAAATAGGCGTTCGTGTTGTAGTACTGTTAATTGATGTAAGACTGTTTTTGATGTAATAAACTGTTGAATAGTGATCATGTTGGTGTTTTTGTGTATTTCTGAATTCGATTCGACCGCTAAACGATGGTAGTACCGGAGACATTCCGCTTTGAATATTTTTCTTTCAATTTTATGCAATTTCAATTTTAAATATTCTGAAACTTTTTGTTAAATAGATCAAACGTCAAACGCTTAGGGGCGATTTTCATTCCTCAAGCCATCTAGATATATTTCTACGTACAGATTTATTATATTTGAAGGTATGTATATCGAGTAAATAATATCAGTCAGAATAAGAAAAGGCAACTACTACGACCTTAGAAAAACTCGCGATCATGTCTTTTCTGATCGCCAACCAAAAAGTTCGAGTTGGTCTAAGATTGCACAACAATGCCATTGAACATATGAAAAGCATCGTTTTATCGTGTGCGGTTTAGCAGGGGGCTGTTTTTATGCCACTGGAATTTATTGTACATCAAAAGAAAACTTTTGATGTACAATAAATTCCAGTGGCATAAAAACAGCCCCCTGCTAGGCAGCCATTTTATACTAGCCAACATCTGCCTTTGTTAAAATCAAAGCAACCCAATGCTATTGCACGGGCAAAATAGTCCTAAAAGCGGCTAGGCTCATCATAAGTTGACTACTGTCAAAGTTTGCATATCTCCATAGCGGATGACAGGAGTGACACCCCCTGCATAAAAATAACTGCGTATGTTACAGTGCACAGGCATCATAGTAGAAGAAAAATCCTTCAACTGCTTTGTAACATGATGGGACTGATATGTAGGTACTTTTCATATGGGACAAACATGATTTGGTATTTCTTCGTATTTCACCGAACTAACTCGGGGTTTTCATACAGTGATTTCTTGATGTAAATTCGTGATTTGCTGCTTGGTGACTTTTCCACTGGCCCGCTTATCAGGGAGACCTAGACTAGTTGGACCTTTGTTCAATGGTTTTAACCATTTGAACGCCAAAATCTCATGTCAAATTTACTTTGACAATCAATCTCAGAGATGTGAACAATCATTTGCCTTCTGCTAACTAGGAGATGGGGGTTGCACCCAAGTCCGCATGGTCATTAGGGTGGGACAAAAAATTGAATCCCGCTCCCAGCAACTTTTCAGGTACCATTTGGGTCCTACAACAACTGTGCAAATTCTTAGCTCGATCGTTGAAACTATATTTTTGCGCCCACTGTTTAAAGTTTACATGGGATTTTGTATGGAAAAACTAACTTTCACAAAATAATTCCTCCGGAAGTCGCCCATTGCTTCCTAAAAATAAATCGTTATGTGGCTTTTATGGGAAATTTAACAAAGAAACAAAGTCTCGAAAACCACGAAACGATCTGACGCTTGAGAAAAAAGTTATTAAGCAGAAACCGATTGATGCTCTGACGATTGATAAAATATTCATTTTTTCTAGCACCACTGCTGTTGGCTGTCCAATTATATGCAATTTTGTTTTGATCTTCTCTTATTGTGTTTAAATCATTTATCTATGCTGTTTGGCCACTTCACAAGGGTTTTGGGGGATAAATTGAGGTTTCTTTTGTACATAATAAGAGAAAGTTAAAAAATTTGTATATTATTCGACCGTCAGCAGCAGTGATGCTATGAAAAGTGAAATTTTCATCAATCTTCAGGGCATCAATCGGTTTTTGCTTAATAACTATTTCCACAAGCATCAGATCGTTGGTCATAACTCATCATCATGTTTTACCAGAACATAACTCATCATCATGTTTTACCGGCGGCGTTTTTTACATTTTGATATTCTCAAAAAATCCTAAGGAATAAAATAGATTCAGATTTACTATCGGTAAAATTCAGATACATTAGAGTTTTTTGACATTAGTCTCAATTCCATATTTAATCATTAAATTGCACATAAGATAATGGAGTTTAGCAATAAATTATTATTTAATTAACTATTTTCAGTGTGAAAAACGTTCAGGAATCACATGGTAGATGCTTCATTTCAGAAAAAATACGGAGCATTTGATTAAAAAAATGGTTTCTAAATGTTAAAAAATCTGATGTTTCTGATCGATTCGATTTTTTTGGCTCAGTACAATATATAACCCCTTTAGGAAAGTTCAGTTTTCCCACCACAATTTAGATATTTTATTAACAGAGCATTAACAATAATTCGTTGGTATGTCTATTTTATGGGCCATTTTTTCGCTTTCCCATTGATTTGGTTTGAGATTTCTAGCACTGATGTTGTCCTATGCTGATTTGAGCGATTCTCTGAGTCCTGCCACTATCCCATGTAGTATGTGTTATCAAAAACATCGCGAAGCATCAAGTTCTAAATGTTCTCAAACGATATAATATCCGAAGAGATTGATAAGAGTTATAAGAAATGTCTCATCGCACTGTTAGGTGGATTAAAAACGTTTTTGTACAACAATTTCCTCCCTTCCTGACCGAAAATTTTGAATTCTATGAGAATCGTCGCTCTACATGAAAAACAAAATAGAAATTATAAAGTTCTAGGTACAAAACATAAATAGTTAGGACTTTTTAAGTACATTTTGGGTTATTTTGACCGCAACACCTCAAAAGGGTTAAACGAATCATGTAAGCAATAGAGATGAACACCCAAAATATTGAATCTGAAATGCAATGTGAACTAAATAAAATAATCAAACACAAACACATTAAAAAAACATAAGCTTAGTTTGGACATTTTTTAAATAAAACATGCATATAAGAATATCATCATCATTTTGAAGAATAAGTAAAAAGCTAATTGTTACTCTATTATTTTTAGAAATAGGAAATCATTCGGTATTGTTTCAGGTTTGATCACATTATTTTTTCAATTTTTTAAAATACTACCCGTATCAACACCCCCAGGTGGGGGACAAATTCCATATCAACATTTGAATAGGGCTAATAAGATTTGTAAACAAACTTTTGTTTTGCTGATTTCTAATTTATTATTATTTCAACACAGAAAACATTTGAAAATGATTCTACCAAAGGTAAAGATGTTAATTCATGTGTATTTTTCATGAAATTCAACTCGGTGGCGGAATAATGAGCGAAATAAGTTTGTTTACTAAAGTCTCATTCGCCCTTTTGAAGAATTACTATTGAATTGTAGTTTTAAGCTCGTCATAAGAGTCTAGAAGAAAAAAAACAACTGTGTAGCTGGTATTATGTGCTTGGCTTTTCTTTCTGGAGTCGATTTTGTCCGGATGTTCTTTGAGCTATATGCCGGTAGGGGAGACCGGGGTTAGTTGGCGGTGTTTTCAGATTTCATTTTTTACCGTTTTCATTTTGGTACATCTTGCAAAATAGAACACGCTACATAAAAGGGCAGACTGTTGGCAACATCTCTGATTTTTATGAAAATGATTGATACGTTGTCTTCATTTCTATAGACAAAAATATGTGACGCGGAAGAGCCGCCAACTTATTCCAGCCCCGGGGTAAGTTGGCGGTATGTATTTCAAAAGATTTTTGAACAATTCAAAATTGTTCGCAAATGTTTTCGTCAAAGGAGAATTAACGAAATCTGTCTAAATACTGTTGCAATAAATAGTGATCCTGCCCATTACGAAGATAAGATTAGATTTTCTAGGCAATACTCCCACGGTCGTCTGTGTGGAGATATAATATCTTTTGTTTAGGAACCATAGAATATTCTCGGTAGCCGGCTACCCACACTTTAAAAAGAACCAAAAACTTTATCTTCAGATGCATATGGAAAAGGTGTTGTGATTATGTTGATAATTATTTTACTCTTACCTTGTGTCATCGAGCGTAGAGAAATAAAAATATTTTACAATATTTTTGTAACACCAAGAAATATTCGCACAAGTATGATACTTCATCATATCCTCGAATTCTTTTTGCTATTCATACGTGTAAAGTTCTTACGACGTCAACAATGAAACTTTTAAGCTAGCATATTTGCATGGGATGCCAGTGTTTTCTTTCTGAAATAAGACCTGCCAGTTTTGCAGTTTTTGTGTCCGCCTATGAATACAGTAACTATAAACAAGCCTGTTGTTGTCTCTTTTTTGGGTATGTTCATGAGTTTTTCAGTTCTAGATTCAAAATTGACAATGACAATTCTATAAGGGACCAATCAGAAATTACGTAATGCTTTCAGGAGGGGAGGGGGACGGTACGACAAATTGTGACATGTTGTGATATATGGGGAAGGGGTAGCAAACGAAAACGTTATGTAACATGTTTTACACAATTGCCTTTCTCCAATAACAATTGTAGCGTGTTTTGTTTAGTTTAAAATTCATGTCTTGTCGCATCTTCAGCGTATGGGCGAATGGCCATTTAGTTAAAGCCCCCAAAAAACAAAATTACAAATTGCAATTTCTTCAGTCTGTGCTCAATACTCCCTAATCCCTATGCACAAAAAAACGCAGTTCTAAATATGTTTTAAATTAAGAAACAAATAGAACGGCGGCATATACGAATTTTAAATTTTAAAACGAAATTGTACGAAGTTATAAAACAAAACGCTTTGCTGGGTGTGATTGTTTCAGTTCCAGTTCTACTTTGGAACTCCTATGCGGAATAAAACGCTGCTGAATATGCTCTAAAACATATACAGAATCCACCAACTGGGTTTGACAGTTTAATCTGACATCGGCATGGCCGCATGTTGTTTTTAATTTTTCATGCGGGCTTAGCTCGCAAGAGTTTAGCCTACATTAACTAGATTTCCAATGGACAAAATATTTCAAGAACATCCTTGGGATGAAGATGACACTTTAACAAAAAGTGAACAAACAAATTATAGTTTTCCTACGCTAGTAAGTATAATTTTAGAAAAGTATCAACGAAAACATCAGGATATTTTCCGTTGAAGGTTTCCAAAAAATCCCAGAACAAGCGCGCAAAGGATCATAAAAAACAGCACTCTAATGAGCCGGGTAGGTTCGTGCGTACTTCCCTTGCAAATGATACAGAAACGAACACGATCATAAAAGGCAAAACTAAATCCCGCAAAAGACGTGCAGATGAGCCGTTAGAGAAGATTCAAGATGAGATAGGACAATATAAAATTAAGAAACAAAATTTGAGCGTGGAGAAAAAATCTACTGCAAAGCAGAAAGGTGAAGTGACACCGAAACTAACTGCTGCAAAACTACAATCGACAGATAAAAGTACTAATTTCCGGGATAGACTTGTGGACAGCTTGAAGGGTTCCCGTTTTCGTTTTCTAAACGAGCAGCTGTATAGAAACACCGGTGAAGAAGCTAAAACAATGTTTCAGCAAGATCCCGGTGCATTCCAAGCATACCACGAAGGCTATCGACATCAAATTGAGCAGTGGTCTGTGAATCCACTGGATCGGATCATTAAAAATATTCATAAACTGTAGGTATCGATATATCGTTTTTAATTGCTTAATTTATTAAATTTTTATTTGGTAGACCCAAGAGCCACGTCGTGGCCGATTTTGGATGTGGAGAAGCTCGATTAGCAACAGCTGTACCCCACAAGGTGTATTCGCTTGATTTGGTCGCATCAAACGACAGTGTAATAGCTTGTAATATGGCCAACACTCCTTTGGAAACTAATTCCATTAATGTGGCGGTGTTCTGCTTGTCCCTGATGGGGACTAATTTAAGGGATTTCCTACTGGAAGCAAACAGGGTTATGAAAATTGGGTAAAGAAAATTTAAAATTTTCCTGAAATTGTTCCTAATTTTAGTTTTCCAGGGCCATACTAAAAATTGCCGAAGTTTCGTCCCGTTTCGATAACGTAAAGGAATTCATCGATTGCGTTCACAAGTGTGGATTTCTGTTGGACAACAAAGACCTCAAGCACAAGCTGTTCTACTTTTTTAACTTTAAAAAAGTGCGAACGGTTGCGAAAAATTCCTTGAAAGGTAAGCATTTCAGCCTTAAACCGTGCCTTTATAAAAAGCGATAAAGTATAGAAGTGCAACCTTGTATAGAACCTACAAATTTGTTAATAATGCATATTATAGATATTATTTCACATATTGCAATTAACATTCAATTCCGTAAGTATTGTAGTTGTGAACTCCTGTTGCCAACAATCATTTGCTTGCAACGCACATGCTTTATATTTAAGTTTGAATCAAAAAATCTCATTCCGGTGTAGAAACCGTTTATTTCAACTCAAGCTCTGCCAATTTTTGCTCCAGTAGTTGAGAATTCAGACGATGCATACACAAGAATTGACCATTAAGAAACAGTACTGGAATGTCGTTCCGATAGAGTCGCAGATACTTGATGTTGCATTTCTCGGTAATATCAATCTTCTCCAATCGGTAACGTTCGGCAAACTTGCTTTCCAATTCTGTAACCAAATCATCACATAAAGAACATTGATTGTGGGTGAACAGTGTTAACACCGGTTTACATTGGCCAGTAACAGGAACAGGGTTCCATCTGCAAAGCAGAAAGAAATAAAAAAACACGGGTCAATACATAGGTAAAATCTTTTATTGCAAACAGGTTTATATGTCCTCGTTCTATCAATAATAAATGCACTTTTTTTCTTGCAAAATCCCTGTCAGTTTAGCGTAATTCTGTTAAACAGAAATATTGGAAGCCCTGTAATCTTAGTTGAGACAAGTATTCTTACAGTTTTTCGATCAGGATCGACGAAGCGCCTCCACCTCCGTTACAAATAGAAGCACAGCCAACCTCACCACTTTTCAACGAATGAGTTAGATGAGTGACCAAGCGCGCACCAGACATACCAATTGGATGACCCAGCGATACGGCTCCTCCATGAATGTTGATCTTAGCAGGATCAATATCCAACTTACGCTGATTTGCGACAACCACAACGGAAAAGGCTTCATTAATTTCCCACATTGCAACATCTTGCTTGCGTATTCCGGTTTGCTGAAGTAATTTTGGAATGGCCAGCGCAGGAGCAATCGGAAAATCAATCGGATCTGTTTCAGCATCGGCAAAACCAACCACTCGAGCCAGTGGTTTGCACTTGAATTTTTCTGCCGCTTCGGCGGTCATCAAGACAAGAGCGGAAGCACCATCGTTCAAGGTAGAAGCATTCCCCGCAGTGACCGTCCCGTTTTCCCGTTGGAAAACCGTCGCCAGTTGACCAAACTTATCAAAATTAACACGTTTATATTCCTCATCCTCCTTGACAACAATGTCTGGTTTGCCACGTTTTCCAGGAATAGTAACTGGTGTGATTTCCGCATCAAAAGCATTCGACGCCCATGCAGCTGCACTTCGCTTGTAGCTACTCAGAGCAAACTCATCCTGATCTTGCCGGGTTATACCCATTTTTTTAGCGGTATTCTCAGCACAGTTGCCCATATGAAACTTGTTGTACACATCTGTCAGTCCATCAAAAACAATACCGTCCTGTAATTGAACTCCTCCATAGGGCGTGGCTCCACGTTTCAGATAATACGGCACGTTGGACATCGATTCCATTCCTCCAGCAACGACAACTTCCTGCTGACCGAGCATCAAAGTCTGTGCGCCCAGCATCACACTCTTCATTCCTGACGAACACACCTTATTTACCGTAGTACAGATGGTACTTTTTGGAAGACCAGCAAATATTACCGCCTGTCTGGCCGGGGCCTGACCTAACCCGGCGCCGTTCACATTGCCAATGTATACTTCCTGGACGTCCTCTCCAGCGATACCAGCCTGCTTGACAACACCCTGCACAGCAATTGCACCCAGTTGGGTCGCGGACAGCGAGGACAGTGAACTCTGAAAGCTTCCAATCGGAGTCCTAGTCGCGGCCACTATTACCACATCATTCCGTTTGGTCGAGTACCGGCGAGCTCCTTGTGCGATAACCTTGAACTAAAAGACAAAAACCTTTCAGGCATCTCAATCGAGAATGTTACATAAACATCGTACGGTTAACTGATATTAATGCATATTTTGTATTGTGGGCAATTGATATAAAAAAACTGGTGCCTTGGCAACAATAACCACGAAGCTGACAGTGGTAAATGGATCAAACAGAAATAATTCGGACTTACTTTGTTCAGTTTGAGCATTTTCTTGCAATCCTTAAACGTGAAAACCCAATTCGACAATTCAGCGTACCAGGAGTGAATAAAGTATCTAATTATTAAATTCGATTTACGTACTGCAGTAACACTACCGGGTATCAAGCAAAACACGCTTTGTTACATAGCGGTACTTTCCAAGCTGCTAGCTACCGAAATGACATTTGCTGTACCCTTTGTTTACTTAGCTGATCAGCTGTTCACAGGTTTTCTAAGGAACAGCTGATCAGCTAATTATTAAACAAAGAGCGCGTAAAATGTCATTCCGGTTACACTGAACATACTACATACATTGGTCATGGTTACAATGGAGTGTTCAATATTACTACTATGGTACAAATCTTCTTCGCTTTTCTTAGTGTACGCATTAATGGGTACTTTTTTCATCAGTGTAATAACGTTTTCGTTGATTAGGCCATTCGCCCTCTTGTTTTGACGACTCTCACCCTCTACCCAGTAAAGTTCAGCCGGAAATGAACTGGAATTCCGGCTGGTTCCAGTTCGTATTCCGGCTCCAGTGACACAACCGATTCTAACTAGAATCGGTTGTGTCACTGGAGCCGGAATACGAACTGGAACCAGCCGGAAATCCAGTTCATTTCCGGCTGAGTTTAACTGGGTAAGAACGGTTGGTTCAAGGGTTGGTTTCAAAACTGTCCAATGAAGGACGTTCGTTGGACCAATTTGGACAACGTCCAAATCTCGACTAACATATGATTAGGGCCGTAAAGCCAATGATGTCAAACCGAGAAAAATGGGAATGAAGTTTAGCATATCTTTTTTTATTCATTAATTAAAGTGGTCTATTATGCCTAATGAAAAAATATCGCTATTTGGTAGATAAAACATTATTATTTCACGTCAAAATACAAAATAGAAGCAAAACATTACATATCACCACTTTTTTTAACAAAATGCAATTTACGTCCTTTTTGCGCACTACTGGCATCCCTGGTGGATTATCGGCCGTTTGCTCCACGCCGTTTACATCAATGCATTAGTTTTGTTTTGGCTTTCAAGTCCTTGCCTTGCGCCGTTTACTTGACTTGTTTGTTTTGTTTTGGTTTTTGAGCCGCAAGTTAACGGTGCAAAAGTTATAAAAAATTTGCTTGTTCCTGCTTCTGATTACGAGCATTCTGATTGTGGAAACGGCCCAAATCGCCCGGTGGATCACAAGTGAAACCGTACAGTCAAAGAATAACTGGGCCACGGGTTTGTGAATTTTGACGGTGTCTATTACGATGCCGTGGAGACCACCAGAGTTTAGTACGTAGTGCTCGACAATATCGAATGTGCCGAACCGCGGGAGTTTATGTGGGACGGGTTTCCCTGCGTCAAGTACACGGACCATTTTCTTCGTGACCACACTGTTGTACAGTATACTGTTGGAATTTCTGGGCATTTAGTGATTCTGTCTCGGTCAGATCGGTATCGCCGTCGAAAAATTGCTCACGCTGGGAGGCTTCGGAATCTGGTGGATTGTCGATATCGTGCTATTAATAACGAACAATCTGCTGCCCGGGGATGGGAGTAACTGGAACTGGAGGTGTAGCGTAGGGAGAGGTAAGTGGCTTACGGGTTTATCTTCAACGGAATGGGTGTTGATTGGTTGAATTTCATTTTAGTTATAGTGTGACAATTGAATAGAGGGAACAGACTGATCGACCATGGGAATGGATGATATGTTTCTACAATACAATGGCTTTCGAGGGCGCCATCGAGGAGCCGCCTGGATGTTAACGTAGGAGATGCCATATGTGCGCGACTGCTAATAACCAATCGGGATTTGGAACCGGAACTGATTTGTGTTGATTCCCGCCGGAAGAAAGGCAAAATTGGTGTACTTCGCGAGGAATACATTTTTGGTTGCAGCATCAATTTGGTACGGAAAACTCGTAGTTCAAGTGCTGGCGAAACAGTAATGGAAATTACTGCGGTCGGCAAAGCGATATTAGCCGTGGAATATAAATCTAACGAAGAGTTGAAGGAGTTTTGTGATGAAATAGGGAATCACCTAGCGGGATAGTGTAAGAATTTTATGATTATATTTTCTCGTTAACCGATTCTCTAGTTTGTAATTAATTTTTTAATGTAAAACTTTGCATAACATCTCTCCTTGTCCTGCTCCTGACAAATAGTTCATCCACCAGACTCTCGCTCGCTTAATAAATTTCAAATTACAATTGGATTACTTTTTAATGGCACGAAAAATCAGAAAGCATATCGTTACTGACCATTTTGGGTAGCGTCCAAAATCTAGTATTAAATGTTTTATTCGAAAGTAGAACTGTTTTATCGTTAAATTGTAAATAAATTCAGCTATTTCAAACAACTTTGTCACTGGGATCTACCAATAAGTGGTTTAAACTAAAGGGCTCAAACGCGCTTACGTTTTATTTGAAAGTCAGTCAAGGACTCAAGTTAACGGCTCAAAAGCCAAAACAAAACAACCATGTGAAGTAAACGGCGCAAAGCAAAGGACTTGAAAACCATATCAAAACAAAAATTTTGATTTGGCTTTTAAGTCCTTTGCTTTGCGCCGTTTACTTCAACATGTTTTTTGTTTTGGTTTTGAAGCCGTTAATTTGAGTCCTTGACTGACTTTCAAATACAACGTAAGCACGTTTAAGCCTTTTACCGTTGAAATATATATATAATACTGTTGTATTTTATGTAAAATAATAAACGTTGCATTTTTATTTTTATTGTCAGCATATACACAAACAATCATATGAGAGGATCACACTCGCTAAACAAAGGGTTACATCAATTTCTTCTTCATGAAGTTCCATGTCCATATCCATATCGAAGTTATCGGGAGCTTATTCACTGGTTTCCGACCTCTTTTTGACGTAGGACTTACGTCTTTCTTTACTATACTGGGTGTCATTTCAAAATTTTCAAAACGGATGCGTTACGTACACTTTGAACTCTAATAACTTTTCTCCTACTCAAGGAATTACTAATTTTGTTTCATAAATCGAAAGGAAAACGTTCAACGCTTGCTATTGATAACTTGTTTGCTATGTAAAACTTGTTTAAAAAGTTCAAAAACTACTTTTAATGCGAATCAACATTAATGCTAAAACCTATAAATATGGGTGTCACAGTTTTTCTTAAAGCCAGACGTGTGTAAGCCACAGAGCAGAACACACGTACGTGTGCTTCTCAACGAGAAGCTGCATTTTGCCCACCAACCAAATCATAGCTACTGCCTTATCGCTGCCAACCAAAAACAGTCGTCGCCCTGCGTGAAATTCATTGCTCTCAGAAGTGGACAGAGTTACTAATTCGCAAGCTGCTCTTCCAGTGCCTGGTCCGTGAGATTGCACAGAATTTCAAAACCTACTCTTCCGGAGCTCAGCCGTAATGGCCCTTTAAGAAGCCAGTGAGGCCTGCCTGGTTAGTTTGTTGGAAAATACCAATCTGTGCGCTATCCATGCCAAGCGAATAATCATCATGCCGAGCGGGAAACGGCGAAATAATATTCACAACAAACGGTCCTTATTAGGACCACAAAATCGTTCTCAGAAGAATTACAATTGAAATTTCCATTTCGTGCTTTGGAAAATAACTTCCCTCTTATCGGGTTAGTTATTTTCTATAATAATATCCGAAAAATGTGCGATAAAACCAATAAACTGACCAATTGGACAGAAGCAATAAAATACCTACAACAATTTGAGTCAGAAAAGTGATATTAACGGAAAAATGCTTCGATCGTTTCTAAGTGTTTGGCAGCTGAAGTTGCCGATTTGTTTTCCAACGTCAATTATTTGCGCTGTGCTGTACGGAACAGATTTTTGCGCGATTTGTTGGGAAATAATTAAAACAATTGTGTAGTAGATTCCGTAGATTTTACCGTAAATTTTGATAGAAATGATTTTGTAAAAGCATTAATTAGCCGTGCTTGGAATGGTGGTTTTTGCAAATCTTTCTAGAACATTAGTGAATGTGGAATGATGAAAATATTTTCATTTGTCGCACAAAGGGATGGACTACCATCTGCACTAAGAAGTTTATAAAAGAGATCGCATTCCGATATACAATGCTCATTCGATGTGAGCTGCGAAAGGGGAATGTTCGTGTATGTACGCAGCAGATGCGAATTCGGGCAAGGTTCGAATCGTTAGCAAGGATTCTCGTCTGGTATCACCAAACATAGTTATCTACAAACCGTTCTTTTTAGGATGAAAACATAATGGAGAAAGAATTGAATTAGAAAGTCTGGTATCACCAAAAATAGTTATCTGCAAACCGTTCTTATTAGGATGAAAATATAATGGAGAAAGAATTTATTTAGAAAGCTCCTTTTAATAACTTGGATTGAGTTACTGAGGATACATTATCAATGACACATATAAACCAATGTTTATCGAATTAATCTACAATGCAAATCTTTCTAGAACATTAGTGAATGTGGCAACCCTGCTACTAAGCGAATGCCACGCCAAAACGAATGATGAAAATATTTTCATTTGTCGCACAAAGGGATGGACTACCATCTGCACTAAGAAGTTTATAAAAGAGATCGCATTCCGATATACAATGCTCATTCGATGTGAGCTGCGAAAGGGGAATGTTCGTGTATGTACGCAGCAGAAGCGAATTCGGGCAAGGTTCGAATCGTTAGCAAGGATTCTCGTCTGGTATCACCAAACATAGTTATCTACAAACCGTTCTTTTTAGGATGAAAACATAATGGAGAAAGAATTGAATTAGAAAGTTCCATTTAATAAGTTTGCGCCTGTCAATTCTTGTGTTCATTTACCAGTGATTCATATAAGCAAATGTTTATCAAATTAATCTACAAACCCGAAGGTTTTTGCAAGTCCTAGAAAATCAGTGAATGTGGCAATCTCATTCGACATGAAATTTCCAGTAAACATTCATTCAAAAAGTGCATTGGCTCAAATTATCCATGAATGTCATATGATATGCCCAAGTTTAGTCCTACGTCAACACCGCGGTTACGTCCCGGACATTACCCACTCCTAGTTTTTTGGGAACTATTTCTTTGAGGAACGTTTCGTAGTATGGTTTGTTTTTAATATATTTTAATTGCTTCCTCAAATCATCCAACTTAGCTTGTGGCAAAGCGATTGGCTTTCTGTTAATTGGATCCGGTCAAACAACAGTTCTTATATTAGCACTCCCAAATATGAACTGTGACCAGGTTGGATTTGATATATCGTATTTGAGCTCAATACATCCGGGAAGTGTCGTTTGGTACCTGAAGCACATAATTTTTTGAAATCTTAAACCATTACCATCACTATCAGGAGAAGGCTTTTTGAATATTTTGTCCAAATCACCGGCAAAGTAAACCGAGCGTTTGAAGATTTTTCCAGATATTCGACAGATTCGGGAAGAATCCCTTGATGAGTGGACGGAAGAGATGATATGGTTAAGCTTTGATTCTGTTCGGGTATCGCCACACAAATTTATCGTCTTTTCCGTTGCTAACTTCTTCGGAGTATTACTTTTCGGCATAGCCAGATCTAATGGAACATCGCTAGTGTGGATCGTTAAATTTAAAGGTTGCTCGTTCTCAATCATTGATACTGACAGATCTAGTGGAAGTGTTTGTCGGGGATCAGTGAATGTTATGACTCTGCTTCTTCTTATCGGCGTTGACGATATAATCATCGAAACACCTTCGAGGAAAGTGTTGTTTGTAGTTTTGTTTTCAAATTCTACTTCCTCGAAATTTGCTACCGTGGGAGTATCAGCAACTATACTTGCCACCTCTTCCCCAACTGGAGGGTCAGAAATACCAGCGGCCACTGAAAAAGAAAATAGTACATTGCTTTGTGTATAGACAAAACAGTAAGTTGAGGTAATACTTACGAAGAAGTAAGTCGAATCCTGTTGACGAGAACATTATTACAAATCGTAAATCGATCAGTAGTATTCGGGAGGTTTGCTTTTTTGCCGTTCACTCTGTTTGTTTATGTTTGTTTTCGTACAGTTTTTGAGCCGTTGAATGAATTTTGAATATAGCGTAAGCGTTTACTGTTAAATTGTAAAAAAATTAAGCTATTTAAAAAAGCTTTGTCACTGGGATCTACTAATAGGTGGTTTGAACTAAAGGGCTCAAAAACGCTTACGTTGTATTTGAAAGTCAGTCAAGGACTCAAGATAAAGGCTGAAAAGCCAAAACAAAACAAACATGTGAAGTTAACGGCGCAAAGCAAAGGACTTGAAAGCCAAATCAAATCATTTTTATTACTTGGCTTTCAAGTCCTTTGCTTGGCGCCGTTTACCTCAACATGTTTGCTTTGTGTTGGTTTTGCAGCCGTTAATTTGAGTCCTTCACTGACATTCAAATATAACGTAAGCACGTTTGAGTCTTTTAATATATAATATTATAACAAAGTTTTACTTGGTTTTACTGTTTTTGTTAGCAATGTTGCACAGGTTATTTACAAAGAAAATAGTGATGCAAGAAGTCCATTATTGTTTGAAGGATCAGGCAATAACAATTATTTACAAAAATTGGAAAAAACGACCAACCACAAATTTGACATATTAAATATTAATATTAAATTTTTTACATTTGATACGATAACTCAATAATAAAATCCTCCTAAAATAACTCACAAGATTATATAAGGACAAAAAGTAAAGGTCCGGAATGCCAATTCAAGCGCTTAATGCAGCTAAGCCGTAAACTGAAGCAAAGGGCGTGAAAACCATTCGTTTAATATGGATTGTGCGCCGTTTACTGTGAACTATAATAACATAATTTTGATAATGTTTTTCGAATATAAACTCACAATAGCGTAAAGAATGAATAATAAGGATGCTATTTATACAATAAAACGAAAAACATGAATTTGGCTTTACGGCCCTAATCATATGTTAGTCGAGAAATAACCGTTTAACGAACGATTTTGAAACAATTTTTTGGACTTCTCAGTGGGTAATTTCGCCCTGCAGTGTCGCCAGAAAACAAGAATCAAATGTGGTTTTCGCCGTGCTCGCCGGAAGGGAAAATTTGTTATTAGGCAATCCATGAGACGTTTCTGATCAGCTGATTATTTCTTGTTTACTTATTCTGACGTTACTCCGAGGGGTGCGACGTCCGACAATATCGTTGATTCGATCCAACATCAAACGAATCGGACTAACAAAGTTGCTTGTCGGACGAGTTTTTCTGTTCGCAGGAGTAGACTTGTTGACAAAACCCACCGCTGAATTGTCAAACAGACGTCTAATGGATTGCCTAATTCCCCCGGGGCGTAAAATGCAGAGGCGTAACCCGCCTGGAGGTTTGTTTACAGTTGAAAGTCGAATCCGCCGTTTTGTTTTTTTATTGATTTTCATGAGTTTTTAAATTTATTATGAAGTATTTTTACTCCTCTTTAAGATATTATTCAAATCTCCGTTTGTGTACATTTGTTATTTAGGCCAATGTCGGTTCACGATCGAGTTCTTTTAACTTACTTTTGAATTGTGCGTCGCTTTCGCACTTATTAGTGTTGTCAAAAACAAAACGAGATTCGACTCAGTCGAGGTCTTCCGTGGAGGAAGGTACTTTTGAGTGGTTTGGGCTATACTCAAAATTAGGTAAATTCAACTTAAATTTTAGTATATTGAATTCAAGGTTAAGGATAAAAAACCTATCAATGAGTTGTGATTTTTGCCGTGGTATAATGGAAACTACCTTCAACACGGTTTACCTAATTTTACCTTCCTCCTCGATACCATAGATTAAGTCAAAAGAACTCAATTTTAGGTAGTTTTTCGTTTGCGTGCATTTTGCTTAATCCCAATCAAAAAAGGCGGTGATCAATATATGTCAGGCGAATTGAATATTTTGACATTTTATTCTACACTGCAAAAAAACATTTCCCTTTTTATATATTCAAATTGTCCATTTTTGGAAGTTTCGAACTGTCAAAAATGGGTACTTTTTTGTTTCCAACAATGGGTACTTTTTATCCATTTCATAACCTCTCGATGAGGTATGCGAATGGGTATATTGATCCTGATAATGGGTGAAAAATCCTTTAAGAATAATTTCAAGCTAATTAACCTGCAAATTGTGGATCGCAGCGGAACCTGCAAATCGTAGCCGAAACCGTGGCGGAATCGGAACATTTCGGCAAAGCTCTGAAAAAACAGCAATTTAAATCCCTAAGGATGTTGCAAATATGCGCCAATTGGGTCATTAAGCTATATATAGTTTTCCGTTCCATTCGATAAATTTTAGGTCCAATATACATAATATAACATTATTTCAAAAACAATTTCGTTGTAATACGTGAAAACGATTTTTTGTTTTTTAAAATAAATCTTATGTAAACTTGGCAACCATACATAGGAAAACTGCGGTTGTTTACATCTAGCCTATCAAGACAACACCCAAAACGAAAAAAAACTAAATACATTGAATGGAGTTTATGTCAAATAAAAATAACTGCGGGAAAACCGGGAAAACATGTCACGCGTGTTTTTTGAAAAGGGCCAATAAGCATACTGTCAAAATTTACTTTGAGAGGAAATTCTGGCCAATCGCCGATTATTAGTACCAGCAGTAAACGAAAGAGAAAACTTTTCTCTTTTATAAAATGCCAACGTCCACTCTTGGCGAGTTACGGTTTGTCCAGAATATTCTCTCAAAGTGAAATTTGACAGTATGCTTATTGGCCGTTTACAAAAAACACGCGAGATGTGTTCATTTTTTCTAACAGGGCATCACTTGTCGTGAAATTCGATATGTCAAATGCTTCTGATAGTGTCAAATCAAGACCGTCAACATATTTCGTTATTTTAAATTTAAATTTATTTTCATGTTTCCTGAGTTGGAAAAAACATTGTTGAAATCACGAAAATCAGCTTTATCGATATATGCAATAAACAAAAAAGATTTTTTTCTCATTTAATGACCCAATTCCCAATTTTGGCTGCTTTGGAATCCAACAAAAATGTTCGGACCAGCGACAGGTTTTATTTAGTTTTGTGGCTTTATAACAGAACACTTATCGAGATTCGTATACTTTTGGGAGGGAAATATGTAATATCACAGATAACAGACGTTTAGGCTAGAACAAAATTTCTTCAAAAACCTGTGTAAACTTTCAAATTAATAAACGTTGGAAATCCGTGTTTCACTATTGCCATCTGCGCAACTGTTTGCTACACGTGTTTGACAGCTGCACTCTAACTGCATTGTATCGATCACTGCGCCATCTGCAAACGTTTGCCAAACGTGTTTCAGACGTCTAATTTATTCGGAATTTCAGTAGCGGGTATTTACACACGATTCAAATCGAGCCTAAACGTCTGTTATCTGTGGTAATATGAAATTGATGTTTTGTAATGTCTTTTATTATATTCAGAAATAATTATATTTTCAATATTTTTCATTTTAGGGCTATTTTCATGAATGGGTATTTTTTACGCATTTTGTTGTAACTGTTCTGTGAAAAATAATGGATAAAACGTACCCAGGTTGACGTACAAGGTCTGTATACATTATTGAGTACAAGCTCTTTACCCATTAAGTGGGTTATTCCACTTTTATTCAGTGTACTCGCCTGTGCGAATAGCCCCTATGAACAAATGCAATTTGCGAATGCGATATAAAGGCAATTTCAATACTGACACAAACATTTTCGCGGCTGAAATCACTTAGGCTGAAGTGGACTTGATTACCAATTTCACTATTGACTCTTCGTTTAGTTTAGTCTAGAGTTTGGCAGTGATTCTAGTATGCTAGTAAGTTTGTGTGGGTACATAAATAATCCGAAAATAGGAATTATTTACAATAATAATAATAACAATTACAATATGAAAACTATTTTCATATTAGGCAATTAAGGGCGATTACATGGCACGTTCCGTGGGCGGTTTGGTGGCGATTTAAGGACGCGTAGGGCGGCAAAAAAATGAAGAACAATCGCCCAAATATTATATTTGAGATAGCCCCCTATTTGCCCTCAATTTGCCGCAAATTGAAGGGCAAGTAACGCATCCAAGTTGGCAAATAGCCCCCGTTAGCCAGCAACTTGCCCTTTTTGATTAGGATACGGTAAAATCTGAGAGTATGAAAGCAATAATTAGGTGAAACGAATGTAAAGTTCCCATGCGATATGTTTTCCTTTTATGGAAATCTATGCAAACGTTGGTAAAATCAAGTTGTGGGTAAAATAGAAGATAATATAGAAGATCAAGACTCTCAAAGGAAAAGATATGTTAGTACAAAATAACATCAATAGTGTAATAAGAATAAATAAAAAAAAAATTATTTTAAATTAAAATCATTCTGAGCATCAAATTTAATAGAAAATTTACGGTAAAACAACAAGTAAAATTGTTATAAGAACTGAAACAACGTTTTGGCTTCCGAAAACCACAAGAGAATAACATGAAAAATCGTTGTAATTGGTTTCAGAATGCATGGGAAAAAGTCGATTTTTTTCATTGCCTCATCACTTAACGACCCCCTTTTTTCGATGTTTACAATGAATATGAATATAGAAACAACAAATTTGATTGATCATTGTACATTTTCCAACACATCTAATTCTTTTACATTGTTTTTCATTGCGATGTAACGATGAAAATCAATATAATTCCGTTATAAAATTCTATTCGGGTAATTCAGCACATAAACTCTAAAATGACGACCATTTTTTTGGGGTTTCACTCGAGGCACCAATTGAGCGCGAGGTCAAAAATTGAGAAATTGTTTTACTAGTCTGTGCGTTATAACCTAGGGGCAGATCACTTGGGTGCATTTTTAAAAATTAGAGAAATTACATGCATTTCTTTTCATCAAAAAAGAAATTTATAATATATGTTGCGTTGCGTGAAAGGCGTCAAAACCCATACAAAAAACTAGTGCTACATTCAATAACGACCAATTTCTTCACTGGATGAAAACCGGTTTTCGCTGAAAACCAGTTTGCCGGTAACCAATTAGCCGAAAACTGGTTTACAACGAAAACCGGTTTTCATCCAAGTGAAGAAATTGGCCGTAAAACGCCGAATTAAACTAACTTTTTTGTGAGGGAGTGCAAAGTTGATGCAAAAATGGAAATTAAATGCATTTTTTCTAATTGGATGCAAATTTCTTATACATTCCTAGAGTGATCTGTTCCTAGATTGTAACAGCAAACTCAAAATCTGTGCATTAGAACAGAAAACTGTGGGAATCTGTTGAGTTTTAGAAATCTGTGCACGGTTAAATAAAACAACCTGCAGAATAAGTTCTTTAACTTACTTTTGAGTTGTGCGTCGCTTTCGCACTTATTAGTGTTGTCAAAAACAAAAGGTCTTCCGTGGAGGAAGGTACTTTTGAGTTGTTTGGGGTGAACTCAAAATTAGGTAAATTCAACTTAAATTTGAGTATAAAAAACCTATCAATGAGTTGTAATTTTTGCCGTGGTTAAATGGAAACTACCTTCAACACGGTTTACCTAATTTTAAGTTCCCCCACGATACCACGAGATTGAGTCAAAGGAACTCAATTTTAGGTAGTTTTTCGTTTCCGTGTGCAGCATATTGACAATGAATCTGTGAAACACAGATTAATCTGTGCACATGCCCAGTAAAGTTCAGCCGGAAATGAACTGGAATTCTGGCTGGTTCCAGTGCGTCCACGCGTGAATCAAACGTCGCGGGCTCCAGTGACACAACCGATTCTAACTAGAATCGGTTGTGTCACTGGAGCCGGAATACGAACTGGAACCAGCCAGAATTCCGGTTCATTTCCGACTGAGCTTAACTGGGTGGCATTCCTGCAGGAATGCCACCCAGTTAAGCTCAGTCGGAAATGAACCGGAATTCTGGCTGGTTCCAGTTCGTATTCCGGCTCCAGTGACACAACCATGGCTCTGGTCATCAGCTGATGGGATCTATTCAGTTATGTCGACTGTACTTTATTCAGTTACCTCTTGACAGTATCCTGAACTGTCAGAGTGCTGAATTTAGAGAAAAAAACTGCTTCTGCAAGGGGATCTTTTCCACTCATTAGACTACAAAAAAAATTATTGATTATTTACCGTTCAATTTTTGCCAGTTTATAGTTGAATATTATGATATTTGAAGGAAGTCAGAGATAATTGGTATAAAAATGTACTTTCTGTAAAGCAGTTCACTGTCCGCAGCAACCAAATTTAGAGCAATGAAGTATACGTTTCGTATAGAAAACTTATCAACATACAAAGCCAAAATCGACCGTGAAAAGTGTAAAAGCAGCCAATCGTGAAGCAGAACAACGAATATACATTGATTCAATCAGTCCAGGTGGGTATTGTAGAAGTTAACATGAACGCAATGTTAATAGTTAAATTTGCAACCTAACAATTCTAGAATCATATGGCAAAAAATCTCTAAGGTCGAAAGGGTCGAACAATCTGAACGGTGTCATTGTTTTCATAGTAAAACAGTGCTTTGGTCTGTAAGCGAGAGCAATGAACGTCGAGTTTAATCGACTTCGCACCTACGACAGATGGGAAGATGCAGAATGGACTATGGACAATCCTTTTGATGTGTTGGCTAGTGCTGGATTTTATGCAACCAATCAGTTCCTGGAGGTGAAATGCAACTTTTGTGGGGTTGTAGTGTTCATTGGGAATTCGGCAATTAACGTAAGTAATACATTGCCATATCTTTTGAAGCGGCCTGTGAGCAGAAAGCTTCCTAAATTTTATTCATTTTCTTTAAATCAATCTATCCAATGTAAAATATATTTTTAGATTGTCGACAAACACCGTGAGCTGAGCCCAAATTGCGACTTCCTGTTGCATCCTGATCGCACGGATAACGTGAAATGCTTCGACGCTAACGAACTCAAGCGAGAAGAATGCCGTCTGGCAACCTTCGCAACCTGGCCAGTCGCTCATATCAGTCCTAGCTCGCTGGCCAGAGCTGGACTCTACTACACGTACAATTCCGACCAGGTGAAGTGTGCTTGGTGTGAGGGAGTCATTGGTCAATGGGAAGTTGGCGACGAACCTTTCAGAGAGCATCAGAAATTTTTTCCAAATTGTCCAAAAGTAATGTCCAACAGTATCAGTTCCAATCCTGCATTAGATAGCAGCATCGGAATACAACCAGTTAAGACTCCCCACGCTCCGCAGTTTAGTTCGTTGGATTCGAGAGTGCGAACGTTTGAAAATTGGACAACGGGTCACATTCAGAACCCGGAACGTTTGGCTCAAGCTGGATTCTACTATCTAGGAAGAGCTGATGAGGTTCATTGTTTCTATTGTGATGGAGGGTTACGCTTCTGGTTGGCAGATGATGATCCATGGTATGAACACGCTAGATGCTTTCCCAAGTGTCAATTCGTACAGTTGGTAAAAGGACAATTGTTCATTGAAAATGTTCAAAGTCAGATTAAAAATAGCAGCAGTCAAGGCCAACAACAGCAGATGCAAATAGGAGCTCATACGACGATCCCAATGACTCTGGAAGAAGCACTTGGAACAGAACCTGTTCAGTTGGCATTATCTATGGGACTAAATGCGGGTCGTATTCGAGCCGTTACAAAAAGGCACTTGGAGACTACCGGCCAACCGTTTTTGGAATCCCAGGCCCTAATCGAAGCGGTCCTCGATGGTCAAATACAAGATGAAGAATTGGAACCGACCAGCTCATCAAGAATGGATCGTCGCATCGAAACTGAAGTTTCTCGTTTGCTCTGGTCGGCAATATCTTCTTCTGCTGCACCCAATCTGTCATCCTTCAGCTCTACATTCTCGACACCATCGCCTTCGTCGGATTCAGCACAAGGTTCTAGCGCTGCATCGGATGAACCCCGAATCATTGGAACTAGTTCTGCGATAGAAATTCCTACCTCTAGAATAGTCAACTCGGCTGCAACAGCAAACTGCAAAACCGTACCTGAATCGTTGGCTCAGATGGCCATGACAGCCAGTTCTATGTCCGAGCCAGAAGGCATAGAGGATGCAAAAACCCTCAGGTTGGAAGAAGAGAACAAACGATTAAAGGATGCACGTGAATGCAAAATTTGCATGGCAGACGAAGTGGGTGTAGTGTTTTGTCCTTGTGGTCATCTAGGTAAGTTTGTTGCAGCGCTGTTGAGCTGAAGGCAATGTCTAATATTTAATTAATTTTCAGTTTCTTGCGTTCAATGCGCCCCAGCGGTTACAAATTGCCCTGTTTGTCGTGCCGTCATCAAGGCACGAGTACGTACTTTCCTATCGTAAGCTGACGAAGACACGTGTGCACTTTTTTGGATAAAGGGTAACAATGCTGGATATGATGCACAAAATAAACTAATCACAGGCTTGTTACCTATAAGGTACCCAATAGATGTACAATCAATACTGAGCAGCGATACACTACAACTGCACTATTGTTAAGTAAATTTTTGCCCAGTCAAATTGTTTGAATCATCACATTCATTTGCGTAAGTAGCAGGATAACCAACGGATTATTCGAGTGATAGCGGGCAAAAACTCGGTTCACGATTATCATCAGTGAATATTTTTAGTTAGTAGGAGATGACAATGTAGAAATTCCATTTAACAAGTTTTATTGAGAAACAGCAGGTCTATTGATAACGTAGGTGATACAGTGTAGTGTATTTTATGTTCCGATAGCGTGGTGTGATCTACGAAAAATATAACGACGGACATCGTGTTGTTCAACTGAGCTGTCTACATAGTATTAATGTTAATTGATTAATTGCAAATATAATACACCATTGCAAAAATAAAGCTATAGCTGCTTAATTTATTTGTGTCCATTGATCCTACTCCCTTTCTTCAATCGCAAACCCTATGTGCGGGGTTGGAAATCGAACCCAGATGGGCTGCGTACAAGGTAATCGATTTACCAACTACACTATGCCCGTCTCCGATTGATGTTTTTCTTCCAGTGCTTTTTGTCAACAACGTGGCTTAGTGGATTGAAATTAAAATTTGCATTTACCCTACAAACAACCATATAACAATAGATGGGATGCGACACCTTCCTTTTTTACATCACTGCGCAGTGGCGGGTCCTCGAACAAAAGTCGTACAAAACCAGAAATGTTGCCCAATCTGGCTGAAAATTATATGTTAAGGTTATTTTGGGGTGAATGGTTATATCACTGATAACTGACATACAAGTAAAGTTTTCAGCTTGTGTAAGAAATAAAACTGTCGCTTTGAAATGACAGCAGCAAGTAGCAACTTAACTGGCTGGCGCTTCGATCGGCCAGCAATTGCTATACGGGACTTGTGTGCAAACTTGCATACAATGGTGACTCACGCATGCGAACCTGTATGCGATGGTGATTTTCAACGTATTTTCATTTAAATGTTTACACAGGTTTTTCGGGAAAGTTTGTTCTAGCTTATATGTCTGTTCTCTGTGGTTATATGTTAAGGTAATCTTGCTGAACTCATTTTTAATGTCAACAGTAATAAAAGATGAGAGAAATTTTCCCGTACAGTGTTACCTAACCTTTCTTATTAGCATAATACCATTTTTATGATAGATCTTTTTTTACTGATTAGCTATATCAATAACAACATAATAATTGGATAAAACTACATTCCATCTCTACAGAGTGTTTGTTTACGTTTTATTCAGTTCATATTTTGCACTAAACAACATGCTTCTCCATATCAGCAAACATTTAAAAGTGTCGATTTTAAACCCCTCTGGGCAAAAAGGGGCAAAACGAGACCTTGAAATTCGAAAAGTAGAGATAATTTCTCGTAGAATGTACAATAAGTGACCGTTTCGAACTGTTTCACCTGATTGTAAAGAATATATTTGTGAAAAAAGAATTTACTATCAACCCACTTAAGGCATATTTGTAATATTGGATCATAGTTAGATCAAATTTGACAAATATGTTGAGGTGATCAACAAAGTTCTTTAAATGTCCTTTAAAATGTGCTGTGTGGTTAGTTGTGCTCAAATCGGATTAAAATTGAAAAACCTGTTTTAATCCACCTAGCGGTGCAATTGTGCCTTTCTCATTTCTCTAAACTATGGCACGGAGGCTTTTTATGTTCAACATAATTGTGGAAATGTCCAATACATTCTTAGTACACTTTGCACTTATACACAATGGCATGCCAACCACGAACTTGATGAGCTACGTGTCGACGGTGAAACACTTGAAACAAAAAAATATCATACTTCATTAGCCCAATCAGCATTAGATCAATGTTATCTGCTTTCTAACTCATTTTGTCATGCGGGGGTGGGAATGTGAGGAGGGCGAAAGTCCCATGAACGAACGACTCCCCAGCTTAAATTGGTATGCTTTGTGATATAGTGGTGGTTTAAAGATGATGGGGTTGAAAGGGAGGGGTATGAGGGCTGGATGGGGTGGTGGTCTGAGGGGTGATTTAAGGAGATTTTTAAAGGAGGGGAGTGAACAGTAGAGGGGGGATGTAACCCCTCTCCGTAAATCATCAGGAATCAGAATATATTGGCTCAAATGGCACGTTCCCCGTACATAGTCGGGGATTTGTGCCTTGCCGTGTGTTTTCATCATTTCCTGAGCGGAAGGTAAGGACAAGGACGAGTGAGGAAGTAGAATTGGAAGGGTGGGAAAAATAACAGCACAAAACAAAAATAAACAACAGGTAAGTTAAACTCACAAGTAGTTCAACTTGCCTGCGAATAAGCCTAAAGCTCTTTACCACATTGGATAAGAAACTTTAGTATGTCTCTGAGTTTCAGTCGACCAAACATGGTTTCGTCTATATAAGGACGGCTGAAGACTCGAAATCGCAATTGCGCTACCGCTGGACAGTTGCATATCAGATGATATGAGGTTCCGTAGTCAGATTCACAAAGATCACATGAAAAAGACTCAGCGCGCTGAATAGTTGCCATGTGATAATTGAGTTTGCAGTGGCCGGTTAAAGCCCTGGTCAGCATGCCGCAGTGGAGCTTCGAAAAATGTAAGAGATTTTTCGAAACCACTGGGCATGGTTGTTCTAGAAACGCCTTTGTTTGGCGACACGTTTGTAGATTTCTCCAATAATTGCGGTGCTCGGACGAAGCCCAGGACCGTATTTTTTCCCGTATCCAACTTGTCGAAATTGGCAGCGCGGGCTCAGGACCAACGAAGTCAATCGCTGAACCTGCCCTGGCCAATTCGTCAGCCCATTCATTTCCAGTAATACCGCAATGTCCGGGCACCCAGACAAGGTAGATAGTGTTGACAATGCTTAGTTCTTCGATTTGGGTTCGGCACGCGATCACTAGCTTGGACCGGGATTTGTCTGAGCTAAGGGCCTTGATTGCAGCCTGACTATCGGAGCAGAAGTTTATAACTCTGCCGGACAAACTCAGTTGAAGGGCCGATTGCACCCCGCACATAATCGCAAAGATTTCTGCTTGGAATACAGTACAGTATCTACCTAGTGAGTGAGATTGTTCCAATCTCATTTCACGACAGTAGACACCAACACCGGCACGTCCCTCCATCAGAGAACCGTCAGTGTAACAGACTACTTGCGTTTGTTGTTGTCTTTCCATAAAGCCAGACAACCACTCCTCTCGAGAGGGAATCTTCACATGGAATGTCCTGTAAGGAAAACTACAAGTAAGTGTAATGTCGCTGGGAGCAAGAATATCTTCACCCCATGTAACAATTTGTGACCACAATCGTGTATGACTGTTAGCAAGATCAACATGATTACTGTTCCAAAGCCCAGTAACCTGCAGTCTGTATGCACATGATAGTGCTTCTTGTTTTAAGTGTATGTGTAATGGTTTGATATTTAAAAGTGCCTCAAGAGCAGCAGTCGGAGTCGTGGTGAAAGCACCAGTCAACGCCATGAGCGCCATTCTTTGCAGATGGTTTAGCTTTGACTGGACTGTCACCACCTCTCCCCTCTGCCACCACACAAGGCATCCGTATGACAGTATTGGATGTACAATTGTCGTGTAAATCCAATAGATGTATTTAGGTTTGAGACCCCAGGTCTTTCCAAAAGTTCGTCTGCACTGCCCGAAAGCCATGCACGCTTTCTTGACTCTGAACTCAATGTGAGCAGACCAATTCAGTTTGGAATCCAATATGACTCCAACGTATTTGACTTGATCTGCACACAGTAGCTCAGAATCAAAGAACTGCAAGGGACGAACTCCGGCTGTTATTCGCTTCTTCGTGAAAAGAACCATTGAAGTTTTGCTTGGGTTATCTGATAGTTTAACCTGTCGACACCACTGTTCGACGGCTCTTAATGCCTGTTGCATTCAGTCAAAGATTGTTCCGATGCAAAATCCAGTAATTAGTATTTGGTAATCGTCAGCAAACCCGTAGGTTGGAAATCCAAGCTCATTGAGTTTCTTCAACAAGCCGTCAGCTACTAAGTTCCATAACAAAGGTGACAGAACGCCGCCCTGAGGACAACCGCAAATACTCAACTTCCGTATCTCAGCCTGTCGCAGTGACGAGCAAAGTATGCGGTTACTAAGCATTGCGTTTATCCAACCTGAGATACATGCAGGTATCCCATGACCGCGCGTCGCTTCCAGAATAGACTGGAAGGACACATTGTCAAAAGCACCCTCAATATCTAGGAATACACCCAAGCTAGATTGCTTGAGCGAGAAGGCTTTCTCAATGTTGTAAACAACATCGTGAAGCAGAGTGATCGTGGATTTCCCACACTGATATGCATGTTGCATTTTGTGCAGTGGATATTCAACTAAACTAACGTTCCTGATGTGATGATCGATTATCCGTTCCAAAGCTTTCAGAAGAAAAGAACTTAAGCGGATAGGCCTAAAACTCTTGGCTTCTTCATAGCTTGAGCGCCCCCCTTTGGGAATAAATCTAACAGTTATTTCTCGCCATGCTTTCGGGATATACCCGGTAGCAAGACTGGAAAGCAAAATCTTTTTCAAGACATGTTTAAGAATATCAAATCCCTTTTGCAGTAGCACGGGAAGTACTCCATCTTTTCCGGGTGATTTGTATGGAGCAAAGCTGTCAACTGCCCACTTGACCGATTCAGTGGAGACCAATGTGCGTGCTAACGCCCACGAGTCCGAATCACCAGAATGAGATCTGTGAACATTGTTCAACTCTGGATCGATACAACCTGGAAAGTGTGTGTCGAAGAGACAATTAAGAACATCTTTTTCGTCCGTCACATAAACACCATCTCTGGTTTTTAAGGAGTTCATCTGAAAATCATTCGATTTGGAGAGAATTTTATTTAATCTGCTAGCCTCGTTCAGACTAGAGACATTAGTGCATAGGCTTTGCCAGCCAGCCCGTTCTGCAGATCTAAGACATTTCTTATATGCACTACGAGTTGACCTGAAAGCCCTGGAGTCATCACGCTGACGCCGGTTCCAAGCTCTTCTCATAACTTTCTTCATTCTTTCAAGCTCAGCCCTCCACCAAGGGGTTCCCCTAGTCGATTTAACAGTACGAAGTGGACAAGCTTCTTCGTAGGATGCTAATATGAATGAGTTTGTCGTATCCACGACGTCATCTAAGTCGTCTAGTTGACTAATTGTTGGAAAATATCCATGAAATTTAGTCGCCAAGTTTTCCAAAAAGAGGTCCCAGTTTGCAGATTTAGGATTACGATATGTCACCACATTGAAGGTGACATCAAAATGATCGAAAAATATATATTTATGATCGGATAGAGACGGTTCAGTTTCATATGGAACCTGCCAATTTCCCAGTTCATGCAAAATTCTATCAGAGCAAAGTGTTATGTCTAACACCTCCTCCCTACCAGACCTCGCAAAAGTTGGTCGGTTTCCCACATTCAGAATATGGAGATTTGTACTACTTATGTACTCCATCAGTTCAGAGCCTCTCAGATTGATGTCCGAGCTGCCCCAAATGATGTGATGAGCATTCGCATCACTGCCGATAATGAGCGGAAGCCCATTTCTGCTACAATATGATACAACGCTTTTGAAATCATCAGAAGGAGATGATTCGTTATGCGGTAGGTATGCTGAACAATATATATATTTTTTGTCTACGTTTCCGACAGTCAGTGTAACTGTGAAAACACAGATATCGCGAGTTGTGAGCTCCGATATGAGACACGCGTCAATAGCCTTATTTGCAAGAATGCAAGCACGAGGCATTTCACGTGGGTTAGTCATGCCTGTCTTGTTGTAAGCAATGAAGGCTTTCCAAAATAGAAGTTTCCTTTATGGAAATACGGTTCTTGAACCAATGCTATGGAAGCTTTAGCTTCCTGCATTAGTCGAGATAAATTCATAGTTGCTGTACGTTTATGTTGGAGATTGATTTGTGCTATTCTAACCATTGTTGATTAGAGAACTGTACATTTCATCTCCAACACAAATTGCACAACAACTAGAGGACACCAAGCGAGTTGGGATGTTAACGCATATAGCGAGCCATATCAGGTTTAAATGGGACATGATCATTTAATTCCCACGATTTGCGAAGAAAATAATGGTCCACTGTGTCAGAGATTCGCATAACACAGTAAGGGCAAAACCCAAAATGCTCCGTGCGCGACTGGCATATTTTAGACCATCCAGTCATTAAGTCCTCGGCACGGAACTACACCTTGACTTAGGGTCTCCTACTTTCAGTCGCCTCCTACGACATGGGAGCAGGACTCCAGTGGCTCAATTCTAGGCCGGATACCACACGGCCTCTGGGCAGGTTCATCTGTACACATCGAAATTTGATAATCGAAACTCAACAAAACTTCAGCGAACTACAATCAGCTGAGAGTCTCAGCAAACCCCCAGCCAACAAAAATTCGGCGAAATTAAGTGGATCATCGGTGAAAAAAAATCGGTGTGTAGAGTGAACGTTCCGCTGCGTAATGCAGCATACTGGGGAGTTCGCCCAACTCTTCCCAGGCTCCGTTCGCCATTGAGAATGTTTTAAACCCCCTCAACAATTTTACCCATGGCACGGGTCGCATGACACTATTCCCTGTTTGGTAGATTTTTACCACTGAAACAGGTAGTCCGTAGTGTAATGCTTAGCCGGTTGAAGCAACCACTACCGACACTACACGGCTTATCTAGGCTGTTCGGTGAAAGAAGCTGACATTGAAGAACAGCTTCCATATTAAGATGGGCAAACTACGCCCCTGTTAAAATCCAGAAACCTTATGCGAGTTGAAAAAAAAAATTGGGATTAGGTTGACGTTTTTCAGAGTGATTGCATAACCTTTCTACATGAGAAAGGCAAAAATGTGCCAAAATCCAAAAAAGTGAATTGTCGTCAATTTTTTTTGGAGTTTGCATCAAATCTGGACGTTTCATGCACCTTGAACATATTTAGCATCAAAAATAAAAATTCTATTTTTAATTTTTCCTATAGTTTATATGAGAAATTTCTGTGTGGCCGCACTCTGAAACCCGTAATTCCGGAACCAGAATTCCGATCGATCCAAAATTCAATAGCAGCCGATGGGAAGGTTGCACCTTTCATTTGAGACTAAGTTTGGGCAAATCGGTCCAGCCATCTCTGAGAAAAATGAGTGACATTATTTGACACATACGCAAATACATACACACACACATACGCACACATATACACACACACATACAGACTTTTTCCGATCTCAACGAACTGAGTCGAATGGGATATGACACTCGGCCCTCCGGGCCGGGATTAGGTTGACATTTTTCAGAGTGATTGCATAACCTTTCTATATGAGAAAGGCAAAAGCAACATGTTTTTGAAGTGAAGATAGATACTGTGATTTCTAAAATGAATTTCATTAGAATTGTCTGACGCTGCGATGTTGAAATTACTATTAAAAATCTAATTCTCATTCGGTGGTCACAAAATTTAGAGAATATGTCATTCTACTGTCGTGATCAGAGCTTTTGCGTCTGCTCTTTCCTTCCAAAAACTGAGGCTATAGATTGTCTGTCACAACAACCAACGCCTGCTTACCTTAAATCTTTTTGCCTTTCTCAATAGAAAGGTATTGCAATTGCTCTGAAAACCGACTTTTTAACGGAGGCCCGGAGGGCCGAGTGACATATACCGTTCGATTCAGTTCGTCGAGTTCGGCAAATGTCTGTGTGTGTGTATTTATGTGTGTATGTATGTATGTGTGTGTGTATGTGTGTGTGTATGTGACCAAAAATGTCACTCATTTTTCTCAGAGATGGCTGAACCGATTTTGACAAACTTAGTCTCAAATGAAAGGTGCAACGTTCCCATAGGCTGCTATTGAATTTCTAATGGATCCGACTTCCGGTTCCGGAATTACAGGGTGATAAGTACGCACACGTAGAAAATGTCGATTTTAATAAATTCTGTAATGAATGTATAAAGGTGAAAATTTTTCCAAAATATGACCACAACTGCTTCGATTTGTAGTATTAGGTCACTAACATCCATTCAGAGTCTATTTGGCCACATTGGCCACCATCCTCGGTTCCGGAAGCCCCGGCGGAAGTATCTAAATTCAGAATAACAGTCACATCGGTTTCTCGGAGATGGCTAGACCGATTCGACTAAACTTGGCCTCAAATGAAAGGTATTGCGTCCCCGTAAATAGCTATTTTATTTCATCCCGATTCGACTTCCGATTCCGGAGTTACTGGTTGTGGCGTGCGATCACATAGCAAATTGTGATTCAAACCGATACTCCGATGAAAGCAAAAAAGGTAAAAATTTCGCTAAAATGTCTCTCAAACAACTTAAATTTGCTGTTCTAGATCACCGACGGCCAACCAAACTTTCGTTGACTACATTGACCACCATAGACGGTTCCGGAAGTGACCGAGAAAAGCGGCCATCTTTCAAAATTTCTAAACTCACATCAGTTTCCCGGAAATGGTTGGGCCGATTTTCACAAACTTAGTCCCAAATGATAGCTATAATATCCCCACAGATGTCTATAGAATTTCGTACGGATCGCTTATATGGTTCCGGAAATATAGACTAAACCGTCCGGTCACATATGAAATTCCCATATAAGCCGGAACTCAAATTTTTTTTTCAATGGGGGGACCTCATGAAATTTCAGAAATCGAATTCGTATTTATGATGCCAAACATCTTTAAAATGTATGAAACGTCGAGATTTTATGTTATCTCGAAAATTTTTTTTTTATAAAAATCGACTTTTTGGGACTTTGCCGATTTCGCACCTTTTTTCAGTTCAATATTACCGTGGCTGTTTTTTCTTTTTCAAAATTTTAGAACTCGAATAATGATTTATTTTCCTGTATATAGTTGTCATGTGATGTATAATAATAAAATGTAATATATGCATTTAAAAGTTTTTAATGAATATAAACAACGCACACATTCTCCTGATTCATGATTGAGAAAGGCACAATTGCACCGCTAGGTGGATTAAAATAGGTTTTTTCGTTTGATTTTATTCTTTCGTTTTTGATTGAGATTTGCACGAATATCGAATACAATTAGTGGTTAAGAAAAAAGTTCAATATTAATTTATTATTATAGTTGTACTGACTCATATCCTACTCTCTTTAAGAATGTGAATCAAGAAGGCAAAAATACATTAAATCACAGACTAACAGACATAACACTTAAAAACAAAGCTTCGCCCGCTTCAATGGTCATTTTAAATATATTTGTAGTTGGGACTGTGGCCCCGTTTGAAATTATGGCGCCACTGACATATGAACATGGGGGATAGTCAGCTAGTAAAAAATTGCTCCCAAACCTGAGGGGTAGCCTACCAGTATATGAGTGTTTGGGACCGTGAATAAAAGGAGGAGCTAGTGTTCTGGGAAAATAGTCGGATCGATGTTTTTTGAGGGAATTCCCTCATAGTGTTATGTCTGTTAGTCTGTGCTTTTAATTCCAATATCAGTAGTAGTATCTTGGACTTAACAGTACTCTAGCCTGGTAAATCATCTTTGTTCTGGGGTTAATATTTCATCGTTTTACAGTAACTCAACAACAAATTTGTTCAAACCCGAAAAATTCTAGTGCTAGCCGATGCTCACACTCAGCTGCTTACCCAAGTAACCATCCCACGTAACCATAAGCATTAAGCCATTGCACTATATTGGCTATACATTTACACTACTGTTGCATTGAAACTCCATTACAGCATTAACAACGCAATAAAGCTCTTACTAGCATCAATAATGCATAACTGCACAGCCGACATATAGCATTATAGCTTGCTCTATATGCGTATATAAAGCTGATATAACGCGTACATGCTTCAAGGAACTTTAAAGCATGTAAGCTTTACAAGTGCATTTAATGCCATTATAGAGCAAATAAAAAGCTGATATAATGCTATTGTAATGCTGTGGGTTTATTTGTTTTGCAACTCTTCTTGAAGATTATATTCGGCATATTTCATTTCAATCCAACATATGCAATATAGTCCAGGAAGCAAACGCAGCGCACTTACCGTGAAGGACGAGGCGAGGTACCTCAGTTCGAGACTTACTAAAGGTAATTTTCGTAAACATTCATATCATGTGAGAACGAAAACCCATTAAGGATATTCATTACAATGCATTAGAACAGAGTCAATTACGGCTTTAAACAGAATATTTTATTTTAAAATTTTTCCTTTTTCCTCACCATACCGAAAGAAAACATAAGAAATGGTTTTAAAACCATGTCGGACGATGCCAACTAACTGAAGCTTTTTAATAGCATTAGTAGTGCCAATATAAGGCTTTCAAATTTGACATTTGTACGCTTTTGCTATATAATAGCATTAGTACTGCAGAAACGAGCTGTCAATCTCTGCACAGTAATAGCACTATATTTCGCCTTTTCTGGCATAATATCAGTATTATATAAGTATTTAGGGCTTCATGGCTTTTTAGGACAGCTTTATATGTGGACCTAAAGCATTTAGGCTACGTTATAATGCTTATTGGTTACTTGGGTATAGCCCTTGTGAAGATGTGCTAAACTCATGACATAGAAAATCACTGTTTTTGAGACCAGGGAAACTTAAAAACGACCTTTTTACCAACGAGGGCAATGATCTCGCCGCTGTTCAACTTTAGTGGACCGGACTTCTAATATCCATGGGCTTTACGAGGATTAATTGTAGATTTAAAATGCTGCTTTTAGGATTACAATCATTCTTACCACATCTGAATCTGTCATTACTATTTTTTTAAGCCAAATCCATCAAAGCAACCACATGTCATTCCAAACTCGCAGTCTTATTCTTTTCTCTTCTAAACGAGCTTTTCCATACCATATATCAAAACTATGAGTCATCTACTCGATGATCGCCATCGTTGTGGACCTGCGAATTGCGTTCTTGGTAATTTTGCTATTCACAGCAAAAGCTTTCCCATTCGGGGGAAATCATGCGTTGCTCAAAGCAATTGCTTTTCCACTCGTGGAAATGTTTTGGTTACTACACGGAGCAATAATTGTTCTATTCGGGGGAATAATGTTTTGCCATTCGGGGCTTTCTCTCTTAGGAGACTTATTCATGTAGCAACTCGGAACTACATCACGAAATATCAACATTTTTTTCGGTTTGAAAGAATATGTAAACTAGGGTTACCAACCGTCCTTATTTTAAAGGACATTATTTTAAAGGTCCTTATTTTCGAGGTTTTTGGAAAGCGTCCTTATTTTACTTCAAATGTCCTTAATTTTAGTCTCAAAACTTGGCATATACAGGGTGGTTC